>NC_140184.1:59900029-59902529 GCF_963971535.1 Notolepis coatsorum | reverse complement strand
CCGGGCTCCTTTGATTGGCAAAGAAAATTTAAACAAATTATAACTGGCTTTGTCCAGGCCAGGTGGTGAGTGCAGCTATCAGTCAGTTTGTTTTGGAAATGGCTATACGTGGACAACAGGAGCTATATCACGTAATATTCTGCAGCATTGTTTAAGTGTGCTGTCTGGGTGAATTACAGATTTAATTTAGTCTACGATAGAGATGGATTACAGTAAACAGCAACTGAGTGTGAGAATTGCACACCACCAGGTTTACTGTATGTGAGTGTCAATACATTTAACGTTATGGGCCAGTTCAGCACAAAACAACCTCTGCATTTAAGATTCTGACCGGGCAAAATCCATAATCAAATCATTAATGTAATTTGTTATTTCAATACATAACATCGAGCCACAGCTTTAATATCTCTTCACATAGTCACTTCAGCAACAGGTCATTTTCAAACTGACACAAGGTCAAATGGTCAGAGTTATCCAACACGTCCACTATATAGGCAGCACACAGGGTTAGACTCCAGAGCAAAGTTACCAGACTGCCCACAAATCTTTGATTTGTTCTTCAGATCCCTTATGAGACCTACAGTATAATGAACAAATAATTGATAATAGACAACAAGTATATGATTTTTATGCTTTCAGCTAATGCATTGACGGCAACCAAAAATGTTAATGTGTGATAACTTTACTCTCAAAGATGGAGGAAAGGGAGGACAGAAGAGGAGGATTAGATGATGTATTAGTATCAAGGGTCAGGAGTCAGGACTGCTCAGCAAATTACTAAACTGGAAGAAATTTAAAGCTTGAGTAAGTAATGTCATTCATTTAAGATTTTTTTAATCACACAGTGGACATGATGATGTGTTGTTGTCATCTGGTTAAATCATATTGGGAAGTCTCTTTGACAATAATTAGTTTAAGTGCATGCTATGGAACTGGGTAGTTTAGAGTATTGTGGTAAAGTCTATAGTAATGGACTCATTTGCCTGGTGCAAGCTGGGGTATCCATGGTCTCTGTTAGGTTAGGTCAAGGGTAGCAGTCATCAATGTGAGTTTAAGCACACGATGCTTTTTAGCATCGCTTGCCAAATACCACTTTTACACTATGGCTATCATAGCCTATGTAGCATCTGTTCATATATTGTAGAGTGCAGCAACATAGCCCAGAGCAGCACAGCATATCCTGTCCATAAAGACAACAAGTCCACCAGTTCACAGTACAAGTCAATTTGTGAGTTATTTTGAG
Source organism: Notolepis coatsorum (assembly GCF_963971535.1). Classification (NCBI taxonomy): domain Eukaryota; kingdom Metazoa; phylum Chordata; class Actinopteri; order Aulopiformes; family Paralepididae; genus Notolepis; species Notolepis coatsorum. The sequence continues at coordinate 59,901,286 of NC_140184.1, read as the reverse complement.
GTAAGTAATTTCTCCCCGCCGCACCACTAGACCAGGATTGAGGGTTCCCAACACCTGCCAAATCCCACTTTAACCCCTGGGTGTCTCCACCACCACATTACATTACATTGTGAGTCAATGTAATCATACTGATTGCCCGAGCTGAGCTTCATGTCCATGTGTTCTCCATCAGTGGCCGCACTTCATGCCCAGTGGGGGAGGGGGGGGGGGGGGGGGGGGGGGGGGCACTCACCACAGTAACCCAATACTGTTTAATTACATTTCATTGTAACTCCCAAATAGATGTTCATATTCCTCTGCACGTTCCCTGTCCCCTGGCGACGACAGATCCTCTGAAATGTGTTTGTCATTCAGTCATATAATTCAAGTTTTTGAATTCCACTAGAAATACTGGGAGAGATTTGGGTTTTTTAGTGTTTCTTTTTTCCTCATCACCAGAAACTGAAATGCCGGTTTCTTCCAAAATGGGAGAATTCTGACTCTTCGTGCTCAGCCCAAACACAATGTGTGTGTGTGTGTGTGTGTGTGTGTGTGTGTGTGTGTGTGTGTGTGTGTGTGTGTGTGTGTGTGTGTGTGTGTGTGTGTGTGTGTGTGTGTGTGTGTGTGTGTGTGTGTGTGTGTGTGTGTGTGTGTGTGTTGACCCTATTGACGCTTCTCCACTGACCACTGACTGTACAGGACGGCAAGCCTACCCATCTTGTCTCAGGCCATGTTGCCTGGATGCTCCTCCATGAAACTCGTATTATAATATTATCTATATTATCTATGCACATTATGCAGCACATAAACAAGTATTTTCTTCAGCGAATCTCTTAGTTATAAGATTTGTGTAAGCTAAGAAGTGTTGTGTTCAGGTGAAGTATTTACATTGTTCACTATCTGGGGAAATAAGATGGCTAGAAAGCACTCTCTTAACACACTAGTCTGCATGTTTACTGGAAGCTGAGGAAGGAGAGAATCCTAACCAGGAGATGTTTTTTTATTTGCTTTAAAAGTGAAATACAAATACTTGTGATGATTTAAGAGACCAGTCAGCTGCAGAAGTAGAATTGGATGTGGTGAATTATCAGGTGTGCCGTAATGACGTCCCAGTGGTTAACCTTTTTAAACTGTGGTATTGTTGACATTTACAAAACCGAGACCATTTCTAAATATACTCTACTCAATTATCTACAGCAGGGGTAGGCAACCCTAGGCACGCGTGCCTGCATAGGCACGCAGGGGCATTTTCATAGGCACAGGGGGCAGCAGTAAAAA
>NC_140184.1:59815029-59895029 GCF_963971535.1 Notolepis coatsorum | reverse complement strand
ACACGCGACTCTTTTGTGTTGTGCTTTTCCTCCAGTGGAACCAGTTCCTATCGCCGACTGCGGTGTTCCCCCTGCAGTGGAAACGGGTGGAGCCTCAGACAGGAGAGACATTATCGCCACACCGCCCGCAGTGAGTAAAGGATGCAAGATATTAGAATACGCGCCTGACAAGCGAACTGTTTCCCGAGTGGTAAATGAAGACATAGAAGAACAGTGACTGCATTGGAATTAGGAATATTGTTAGTAGCGTGAAGCTGAAGTTTATCGGAACGGCATGCAGTAAGCCAGTAAAACTGTAGAAGATTTGAACCTAGCATTTCGGACACTCCATCCTCTGTGAACTACCTTTCTCTCTCTTTGCTGAATCATATGGAGGATATCTAATTTGTGCATTGTGACGAACCTTGACCTTGATATTACTGACTGTGCCCTCCATTACAGGCGGGAGGACGTTATTGTACGCCTGGTGCTTGGAGTGCCTAAAACACCCCAGTACGGACAGAACAGTTTTAGCCCGAAGGCGGGAGGGGCTACGGGAGCGGAATGGGGTGGCGTCCTTCCGGCCCTCACCTTCGGGCCCCGGTCATACTTAAACCTTTGTTTGTTGTAACTGAGGGGTACAATTCCCTGACTGTATTACTAGATATGATACTTACTACCACTACCTTTGTACTTAATATTCGGCCACCCAGTACACGGCATAAATATATTATCATGAACACTCTCACGTAGATGAAACGGATCCAACACAAATGTACGAATTAGAAACAAGTCTTTATTGCCTACACAGCGATGGTGTGTAGACTAAACATTTAATCACTTAATTACATTTATGAATTGAAATAGTATGCACTTTTATGGCAAGGAGTATTCGTCGGTATATCAATAGATAATGTCCAATCTCTGAAGGCGCAGGTGGTAAATATACGACCTGGAATAGTTAAGGAATAACAGCAATGATACTTTAATGATTATAGGCTGGATACACTAGAGGGGGTTAATCCGGTCGATTGTAAGCCGACAGGAGTAGGAGGGGGGGGGGGGGGTAGAATCCAGCTGCCTCGTCCGGCCAAGGGTATCCCAGGAGAACCCACTGTAGTGCCGTTCAATGCGCTGGCGATCCTTGGACCACAGATGAAAGCAGGTGGACTCTTTGTGGGCCGGCTCTCTCCGGTCCACGGGGGAGAGATGTGGAGAGACCTCGTCTTGCAGAGCGTCTCCTCACCTTGCTTCCTCTCCAGGGGGGGGGTTCCAACACACGGTAGTGTCGGGGGTCTTTATCCATAGAATAATCAAAGTATCCAAAGCATAATCCGTGCCTGGGAAGGCGGGCTGTCGTCGGTAGAATAATCCGGTATACAGGTCCACTCGCTCGTCGGCTCTGGGGCTCCTCGGGTGCAGCTTCACATAGGGTCAACCACCCTGGGTAAGCAGCCAGTTCTCTGCCCGAAACGATGGGGTACTGACTACGGTAGTATTATCACCGCACGAAGCACTATATATTAACAGACTATTATTAGCTTAATAGACTACGTCCAACTCGACGATATAGTGCCAAATATGACTATTCAAATATTAATATACACGATGTCTCAATACCGATGGTAGGCGAACTTGGCCTTACTCCCACACGTGGCATCGCGGGGAGGCTTTACGTCTGTGACTCTATTGGAGGGTAAGAAACTGGACTGAAAAGAAAGTCCTACTTTAGTAGCGCAGTATATATACGCACTATGAACAAATAGTCCCATTAGTGGTGCGGTAGCCAAATTCCTACGCGGAACTAGGACTTGTTCGTACATGTCGAGCGGTACGTTTGAACTGGGTCTGAGGGGTATGGCAGCCTGGCACCAAGGTCTCGACCAATAGTAGAATGGAGACTATTATGGGATGTTCAGTAGGCTAGAATGGATATTCAATGCATATTGTACAAGGAATATACAAGGGATATCAGGGAATATTAGAGAATATACAAATACAATTAAATATATATATATAAATAAATATATATATTCGGTTTAATCTGGCCCTTCACAACATTTGTAGTTTAAGTTTAAGTTTATTTGGATCCCCATTAGCCACAGCAGTGCTTGGGCTATTCTTCCTGGGGTCCATAACACATAAAATACAGTTACAGACTTATACACTCACAACATTTACATGTCATACAGACAATTAAAACAACAATAAAAACCCTTATACACTCATAACATTTACATGTCATACAGACAATTAAAACAACAATAAAAACCCTTATACACTCACAACATTTACATGTCATACAGACAATTAAAACAACAATAAAAACCCTAATCAAATTCATAATACAATATAAAAATATATACTCCTTATGAATGAATTCATAATACAATACAATAATACCTACTCATAATTAATTCATAATACAATACAGCATAATATACTATTTAGCTTTTACATACATTATCTATGTTCATATCAGCCAATTATACAATATTTTAATAATATATCCCTATCAGACACATGCCTTTTCATCCATATATACCTATCTCTTTATCAGACACATACATTTACATACATTTACATACATGTAGTGTTTGTCAACTCAGCGCTTCCACTGCCCAAACCTAGGTTAGGATATGAGAGGAGTATTCTAGGCCTAGGCCCTACCCCTAGCGGTGAGCAGCCCCCGCTATTTTATCCCAGCCCCCTTAGTTGTTGTGTGACACTTAGTGTGTATTTACCTACCTATATTCCCTATAATCATTTGCCGTGGCTCCCTGAGGGATGGTGTGATATCGATACCTATTTTAGGCTGTTTGCAGTGAACCGTGTGGTGTGGTGTGATTCTAGGCTAATGTTTGATAGTCATAGACCCGTGTGCAGGGCAAACCCTTTTTCTTCACGTGTGTAGTGCCTCAGGGGCGGGGATCGGTAGCGTGGGTGGGAGCAACAGTCTGGGGGTGGGTTTACAGGGCATTGAGCGCTTCCTCCTTTTAATTACCCTAGGCCTAGGGGCGTGGGTATTTTAATCTGGTCTAATAGTGTTTAGGTAGATTTATGAATTTGTATCTTATGTATTAAAGTATTGCCTGTTTTTCTTAAATACCATTATGTAAAATTGCTTGTTTTTGCTAAACATTCTCTCCTTGTCTGTCTGTGGTCCTGGGGAATCTGTTGTGGTAGTTCAGCTGAGCTCTTTGGAAAGTACACCTGTGCGCTTGCACTTCCTAGCTGTAGACTGGGGTGCTTTTCATTGGGGTCTGGTGACATTATTACCATAAAATACAACGTATATTGTTTCTTTACCTTTCTGTGAACATCTACAAAAAAACGTGTCACAATCTGGTGAAATATTATGGAGCTATGGACATTATACAAAAGTAATCTGTACTTACAGTAGATTTCATTCACAGGCTTTGCTGCCCTGTAAGGGGCGCCTGATTCAGTACTGTATCTACAAAAAAACCTGTAAAAGATCTGCCTTTTATTCATTTGCTTAGAGCTCAGTGGCAATCTTTCCCATCTAGTCAATGTTAGCATGGTGTTATTCACCGTCAACGATAAAAAAATTCTCCTTTGGTTTATTACAATTTACTCAAGCATAGTAACAGACACAATATTTCTGACACTGGGAATACATTCCCTGAGGTCCATAGGTGTCCCTAGATACCAAGAACATGCAAATGGACCTTGCAGAAGTGGAGCAATCGTCCATTTACTTGGGTATGTACTTTTAGGCGAATCTTCTGAAAATATGGCTAGGGTTTAAGAGATTAAAAAGATTTTTATTGTTGAGCTATTGCCAACAATTATGTGGTACATGACACATAACACATGACACATTTCCATCCCCTGGACCAAACACCACGCAGCCCCTCTCCCCTTTTGTCTAAAATAAAAACTATTTAGTCCATCACTCCACACGCACCGCTCCCTGACCCCACCACAATAACACACCCCTCTGAGAAACACACACACACCCACCTCTACTTAAACACATGAGCTCATGGCCTGGTGTCACCATAACATGATAGCCAAACAGTGGAACAAAGATCTAACCAGCACACCGTGCGGAGAGAAGGACTGATCCAATATTGAGACTGATGTTATATAGTGCAGATCCATAAACACCACGGCCCCATAGACTATTTATCACACTTCTATATACGAATAGCAGTACTGATCTAGGATCAGTGCTCAGGTCCCGGGATCATATACACCTCACTATAACGAACAAACATAATGGTTCCATTCTATCGGGCGCTAAATGGTGTCCAAAGAAAATACTTTTCAAACCAAACACTAAATTACACAGACTCTTTTGTAATTTATTGTCTTATAACGAAGTGGAATACAGCCCGTTATGACTGGACTGATTAGTATTCACCTTAGGTCGTCGGGTTTCCCCCCCATCTCCATGTGGATGTTGGCGGGAATTGTGTTTTTCCATTCGGTCACTTCAGGGGGCCCTGTAGTAGTCAGAGCAGGAGCGGGGAGTATAACTGATGCTAATCTGGATCAATTACCACTGTACTACAGCCAAACAGGCGACATTAGCACTTCCACTTCCTGAATCACAATACAGGGAGTCTGAGGGAAGACGGTACGGTTGTGAGGTCAATATTTCTGAGACCCATTTGAACTCATGGGGAGGGGGGCTCACTTGGATTTGGGGGGAAATAACTTTCATTCTGAGCACATTTAGTGGTTCTCAACTAGTCTAGCCTCAAGACCCACCTGGTTCTCAACTAGTCTAGCCTCAAGACCCACCTGGTTCTAAACTGGTCTAGCCTCAAGACCCACCTGGTTCTCAACTAGTCTAGCCTCAAGACCCACCTGGTTCTCAACTAGTCTAGCCTCAAGACCCACCTGGTTCTAAACTGGTCTAGCCTCAAGACCCACCTGGTTCTAAACTGGTCTAGCCTCAAGACCCACCTGGTTCTAAACTGGTCTAGCCTCAAGACCCACCTGGTTCTCAACTAGTCTAGCCTCAGGACCCACCTGGTTCTAAACTGGTCTAGCCTCAAGACCCACCTGGTTCTCAACTAGTCTAGCCTCAAGACCCACCTGGTTCTAAACTGGTCTAGCCTCAAGACCCACCTGGTTCTCAACTGGTCTAGCCTCAAGACCCACCTGGTTCTCAACTGGTCTAGCCTCAGGATCCACCTGGTTCTTTAGAGCAGTGGTTCTCAACTGGTCTAGCCACAAAACTAGGGTTGCCACCTTTCACTAATAGAAATAAGGGACACCTTTCATCGAGCGTGCGTGACGCACGCGCAAAATACATTTTTGGGCGTTTTTTGGGCGAAAATGGGCGGATTTTGTAACCATTTTCTTTCTTACTTTATTTCGGTTTTAGGGTTAGGGTTAGGGTTAGGGTTATGTTATTTAATTATTTTGGGGAGCCAGCCCCCCAAACTCCTGAAATGCATAGAAAACAAACAGTCAGCACTGTTGTAGCTGAGGTTGTGTTTAACCGTGTGGTATACCTGTGTCACCTCAGCTGCAGTAACCTAGAGGGGAGGAGTGGGATGATAAAATTGAAATGAAATGAAATTGAACAGTATGACTTTTATATTGTTGTCTGAACACTATTTATTTATGTTTAAGTATTTATTTAAGTATTTTTGCATTTATGTATTTATGAATTATATTATTTATGTATTTATTAACTGTTAATCCATTATGAAGAATTCCCTTTTCCAGATGAGCATAACAACATAAGAGTTTAAATGGGCACACTATATATTGATTAATATAAATACATGTTTATTTATTAGACTTTAAAAACTCAACATTAATGAACAATCAACTATATTAGTAAACTGAAATAGCCTAGACTATGCCCACATCAGCAGCCAATATGTAGGCTCCTGGCTGCCAGGGCAGGTACATAGAAATACTGACATCTAGTTAAAAACACAACCAGATAAATAAGATGTAATATCCCATACCCAATCAATCTCAGGAGATGTTTCAGTCATGAAGAACTGTGACACTTGTGCTTGGGTCCTTTCTTTGCGTTCTTATATTTCGTGAATGTTGTTCTCCTGAGGCATGCTGTCTGATGTCAGTCAGTCCACCATGTGCCACAGAACACACACCTACATACTTTGCAGTTTGCTTTATAAACATCTCCACTGACGCTATCAAGCCAGGGATTTGCCTCTTCCCACTCAGGTCTCTGTACTTCTAGAGCAACGTGAAAGCGCTAATTCTCATTGGTCGTGAGCTGCTGAGCGCACGACCGTTATACCAGAGTTGCCAAGTCTGTTTATTTTCCGCAACTTTTGGACACAATTTTGCTTGTTTTTGGCTTGTTTTTATAGGTCGGTTGGCTCATTTCTCTCACAATACTGGCAACACTGTCTGACTTGCGGACAGCGGAGCTCTCACATTCCCGACCTTAAGATACGGGACAAGGTCCGTCCCGTATCAGTTCAATACGGAACGCGTCTTTTAGTGTCCAATTACGGGACGATTCCGTATTTATTTTTTTATGAGAGGTGTATAAAACAAGTGTGTATGAAAAACCGTGTATAAAAACAGGTGTAAAAACAGGTGTGTGGGTCAGAGGTCAAGGTCCCCCACACTATATTACGCTGTTGTACAGTCTGATGGCAGTGGGGACAAAGGACCTCCTATGCCGCTCAGTCCGTGAGTGCAGGGAGATTAGCCGTCCGCTGCGACTGCTGCTCTGCCCCACCAGGGTGTGGTGGAGAGGGTGGTTGGTATTGTCCATAATGGCCAGCAGCTTGCTCTGCGTGCGGCTCTCCACCACGGTCCCCAGTGGGTCCAGTCTCCTCCCCACCACTGAGCCAGCCTTTTCACCAGCTTATCCAGCCGCCTGGTATCCCTGGCCGTGGTATTACCACCCCAGCAGACAGCGGCATAGAGGAGCACACTTGCCACCACTGCCTGATAGAACATGAACAACATTTCCCCACACACATTAAAAGACCTGAGCCTCCTAAGGAGGAACAGCCGGCTCTGTCCTTTCTTGTAGAGCGCTTCCGCGTTTGCAGCCCAGGCCAGCTTATCGTCAAGGTGCACACCTAAATATTTGTATGTCTGCACCATCGCTATGTTGTTTCCCCGTATGCTGACTGGTTGCAGAGGTGGTTTCGACCTGCGGAAGTCCAGTATCATCTCATTGGTCTTTGTTGCGTTCAGGAGAAGGAAATGTAATATTTACCTGCTCTATAGGTTAGAAGCTTTTCATCTTACAGAAAATTATGCTCTGCCTATTATTGAATATGTATGTATTAATTTCACTGTAATTTCGCGCTACATTCATTTCTTTGTTGAGCTGCCTGGTGAGATGCCGCTCTTCCCCAAAAGGTTTTGAAGCACGTTCTCAATGAATGCAGTGTGGGCTTTTTTCTAACATGTTGTATTACCCCCTAAATGATATGCATTTTCAAAAGATTTCTCAAAGATTATGCTGTGCTGTGGTTGCGGGAGCGGGTTCGCTGCCGGCATACTGCAGGTATATACAGTAGGGTCTAATGTTATACAAGGGGGAAAAGAAACACATACCTCTGTTTCACATTAATTCTCCAGCGATATCAATCATGGTCTCTGCACGGGAATGTTTGGGAATGTTGGGGCAGAAAGTGGGTCAAGAATTCCAGGCCTCTCTCTGTATTACCCGGAATACGGTCACCGCAAATTAGGCAAATTCAGCGGTGCAGGGAAACATTTCTGTCTGATTGACAAGGGGTTTCCAACAAGTTAAACAGAAAATGGACTGAGCCCCACACCGGCCAATGGAAACAATATGGCTAGGTTGGCTTTTTTTTAGATAGTTAGTGAGACATGCAGGCAGACAGATAGATGACAAACTGACTGATAATCACATATTCATTTAGATGACAGGACGGATATACAAACAGACAGGTGAGAGAGAGAGAGAGAGAGAGAGAGAGAGAGACAGATATATAGAGACAGAGAAGCAGACAGATAGACAGAGAGGCAGACAGAGACAGACAGAGAGGCAGACAGAGAGAGACAGAGAAGCAGACAGATAGACAGAGAGGCAGACAGAGAGAGACAGATATATAGAGACAGAGAAGCAGACAGATAGACAGACAGAGAGGCAGACAGAGAGAGACAGAGAGGCAGACAGATAAAGACAGAGAGGCAGACAGAGAGAGACAGAGCGGCAGACAGAGAGAGACAGAGAGAGACAGAGAGAGACAGAGAGGAAGACAGAGAGAGACAGAGAGAGACAGAGAGAGACAGAGAGGCAGACAGAGAAAGACAGAGAGGCAGACAGAGAGAGACAGAGCGGCAGACAGAGAGAGACAGAGAGGAAGACAGAGAGAGACAGAGAAGCAGACAGAGAGAGATAGAGAGAGACAGAGAGGCAGACAGAGAGAGACAGAGAGGCAGACAGAGAGAGACAGAGCGGCAGACAGAGAGAGACAGAGAGGAAGACAGAGAGAGACAGAGAGGAAGACAGAGAGAGACAGAGAAGCAGACAGAGAGAGATAGAGAGGAAGACAGAGAGAGACAGAGAGGCAGACAGAGAGAGATAGAGAGAGATAGAGAGGAAGACAGAGAGAGACAGAGAGGCAGACAGAGAGAGACAGAGAGAGATAGAGAGGAAGACAGAGAGAGACAGAGAGGCAGACAGAGAGAGACAGAGAGAGACAGAGAGGCAGACAGAGAGAGACAGAGAAGCAGACAGAGAGAGATAGAGAGAGACAGAGAGGCAGACAGAGAGAGACAGAGAGGCAGACAGAGAGAGACAGAGAGGCAGACAGAGAGAGACAGATATATAGAGACAGAGAGGCAGACAGAGAGAGACAGCGAGGCAGACAGAGAGAGACAGAGAGGCAGACAGAGAGAGACAGAGAGGCAGACAGAGAGGCAGACAGATAGTCAAGCAGCCAGACTGACTCCAAGAATCAGTTATTGTGCATTAGCTACGTTCACTGGAAACACGTACAACATCCACACTTGAAAAGAATAGGACCCCTGCCCCCCTTCCAGAAGTCTGCCTGTGTTTTGACACGATACTCTGCAAGTGCTGACTCAACACCTTCTTAAGATACTGTGGCCAGTCCACTTCCTCCCCCTGAGGTACCATCAACTACAGTATTGCACAATAGTAAATAGGCGTTTTTGGACTAATACAATACACAGCGTCTGTGGAAAAGACAAGGCTTTGCTCACTGCACACAGTAGCATATGGGTTGTTACAGGCATAGCCCTGCACCCCATCCCCAGTTCCCCATCCCCTCCCTCTCCTGTGGGTTTTTGTGTGTGTGTGTGTGTGTGTGTGTGTGTGTGTGTGTGTGTGTGTGTGTGTGTGTGTGTGTGTGTGTGTGTGTGTGTGTGTGTGTGTGTGTGTGTGTGTGTGTGTGTGTGTGTGTGTGTGTGTGTGTGTGTGTGTGTGTGTGTGTGTGTGTGTGTGTGTGTGTGTGTGTGTGCTCCCTTCACTTACTTTGGTCCTAAACCAGATCCAGGAGTTGGGAGGTGGAAGAAGTGGGGGGGGGGGGGGGGGGGTCTATTTGGCCAGGATGGAGTTACAGTACTCCTCCCAGCAGACCCTGTGGCCTGGAGCTGACTAGAGGAGAGGAGGAGGGAGGTGAGGGGGTGAGAGGAGAGTCAGAGGTAAGAAAGGAGATGGAGGGGTGGGGGGGAAGGTTAATAGAGGAGGGAGGAAAGGGGGGAGAGGAGTAGGAGGGGTTGGGTGGTGGAGCGGGGGGGGGGGGTTGAAGTGCACCCCCCTCCACTAAACCTCCACACAAAGGGAAGCTTTCTTTTCCTTCTTTCTTTTGCTTTCTTAACTCCTTTACCCATTAAAACCATCAACCCCCGCCTCCCTTCCTCACCTCCTCACCCCCCCCCCCCCCATCTCTCTGCTCCATGCATCACTGGGGACCTGTGGGGTTGGTCTGCAATGGGGAACGGTTGCACCGGAGAATGTCGAAATGAACAAAGCACCGAGCCAGCACAGTTGAACCCGCCAACCCCAGCTAAACCCACCAAGCTTTCTCCTCTCACACATCGAAAACAAACCAGGAAGAAACATTCTGATTGAAAAAGGCAATTGACAATTATGTTATGGTGGATAATTATTACGTTACCATTGACTGAAGGAGTGCTCGTTGTCTTTGTCAATGTAACATAATGAGGAGACAATAGCCAAAGTAACCAACAAAATATATTTAATTTATATTTACCATGGTTTTGTAAAAGAAGAGTAACATAAAGTAACGACAAACAAAACACAGAACTATACAAACAGGATCAGCATCTCACACAGGCGAGAACAGGACAGTTATACAGGAGGGGATGACGAGACAAGACACACCTGGGTTGATTACAAATGGATACACCTGGGAGGGAAACGATAAGGACTACAAGACCAGGACAGGGAACTACAACTAGACATAACACATCACACACTGGGAACACCTGATCAGGGTACAAACATACCTCACACGTAACTGTTATGATTAGGGCGAGAAAATAACCCAATATGCGGACAGACAGATGAGAACCCAAACTGCGGAATGACAGGAGGAACGGAGACGGTGGTTGCTCTTCTCAAAACGTAGTGTTCTATTTATTTTTAGAACCAAGAGAGCTAGGGTATTTTACAGTACAAAACAAAAGCAAAATGCACAGCCGAGCTGGCACTAGAGAAAAACATGAACTGTTACACGAAAAACAAAGATGCACAAAAACGGAATACTAATATCACTTACTAAGACTCAATACAAACAGCAGGGCAAGGAAGACGACAGCAGTGACACGACAGGTACGGGAACATGGAGGTATGACGCCACAAAGGAAGTGAGGAAGAACACACTAATATACACAGACCAACGACAATGAGCCACACCTGGCATAGCCAGGCAAAAACAAAGAACCACAACAACCAGACAGGGGGACGACATCAAACAAAGGCAGGGATGGCCCACGACAATATGAACGATGACATAATATTAATTATGCCTAACCACAGTTCTATGATGGCCTGCACCATCTGGCAATGCCCACTAGAGGGAGGCAGGAGACTGTTCACATTGTCCTGTCTGGGACTGTTACAGTACCCCCCCCCCCTGAACGGGCGGCTTCCAGACGCCCGACAATATCGTCCGGACATGGGCGAAGCAGGAGGCCGAGACCCCGGAAAAAACTGAGGGCGAGGACCCGGAGAACTGGGGCCGGGAGCCCGAGAAAAGAACCCAGGAGGGGCATAGCAGCCAGGGGGGCCGAAAACTGGTGCAGAGGCCCGGAGAGGGGGGCTGGACCCGGGAACAGAGGCCCGACGAGGGGGCCGTGACCAGGGCACCGGTCACGGCGTAGGGCTGGACCAGACGGGAAGCCAGGACCAGTCGAGGAGCCAGGACCAGACGGGGCGCCAGGACCAGTCGAGGAGCCAGGATCAGTCGATGAAGAGCCGGGACCCGGCGTTGCAGCCAGACCAGGCGTAGAGGCTGGGCTGGGCGTGGAGACCGGGCCGGTTCCGGCGACGAGGTGTGGCGTGGGGGCCGGAGGGGGAGCGGTGGCAGCCAGGGCTACACTGACTGGAACCAGGCTGGCAGCGAAGGCCAGGCCAGCTGTAGAGGCCTGGTTAGCTACAATAGCCACGCTAGTCCTCCGAGCCTTGCTAGCTCTCGGAGGTCTGCGAGCTGCAGGGGCTAGGCTAACAGTGGAGACCTGGTTAGCTGCAGGGACTGTGCTAGCAGACGGGGCTGCACTAGCTGTAGGAGCCTGTTTGGCAGCAGGGACTATGCTAGCTGGGGAGGCCTGGTTAGCTGCAGGGACTGTGCTAGCAGACGGGCCAGGACTAGCTGTGGAGGCCTGGCTAGATACAATAGCCACGCTAGTCCGAGCCTTGCTAGCTCTCGGAGGTCTGTGAGCTGCAGGGGCTAGGCTAACAGTGGAGACCTGGTTAGCTACAGGGACTATGCTAGCAGATGGGGCTGGACTAGCTGTTGGGGCCTGTTTGGCAGCCGGGACTAGGCTAGCTGGGGAGACCTGGGCCCTCATTCATCAATGTGTGCGTAGAACATGTTCTATTTCCACATGTAAGCACGGAATGTAGAAAGACATATCACCTGGATCGTATCCACCTCATTTTTACATTCGTGAAGCAGTGTCGCCCGAGCAATTGCTCGCTCTAAAGCGGTGGAGGCTGGGTTTTCTAGGCCTGTGTGGTGCTGGTGTGCCCATTGGTGGGTGATTGTGGGAGGAGAATTTTGTTTTTGTTGTTTCTGTTTTCCCTGGTGTGTGGTACTAATCGGATGTTGGGTAATAAGTAATAATGTTTTGCTAACCCTACAGGTTCGCTCTTATGGGGGGAGGTGTGACGTACCTGGGTACGTGGGTTGGTCATTACCATTATTACTGCATTTATGACACCTTCTGAACATCAGGTTAGTATATTTAATGTGTTATGTTTTGTATATGATGTGTGTGTGTTGAACATGAGAGTTAATGCTGTCTCTTCTCTCCCTGTCAGGTGCTGCCCATCCCTACTGAAGAGTGCTGATTGCCTAATGAATAACAGCTGATGGCAGTCACATCAAGAGGGATGGGTAGTCAAATACCTGACAGCACACACACGTCTCGGCGCCTCATTCTGTCAATTGCTAGCGACTAGAGAAGAGTGAGGTTGCCATGGTTAACCACGGTTGTGTTTATATATATATATATTGTTGACCTATGTGCCACTTCTCTAGCTGGGTGAGTGTTATCTTGTTGGCCTCTGTGCCTGTTCCCACTGAGTGTGGACTGATATTTCACTGCCCTTTGTGCTGTTGTGTCATTCAAGTAGAGCTGTATATATATATATGTTGGTAGGCTGTATGCCATTGCCACTTTATTTATATGTCTTGTTTGTCCTCCATTACCTTTTCCCCTTTGTGTGTGTGTGGGTTGAAATCCCCACCGACAACATCCCCTTTTCCCTTTGGGAAAAGGGCCGTGGGTTGAAACCCCCACTATACAATAAAACCTAATTTACCATTTGAAAACGTCTTTGTTTACTATCTGCCTACCCGGGACTGTTTGAGAAGCATTTTTCTACTGAGGGGGTTGTTTTTTGCTCATGTAACACCTGCCCAGTTACTATCTTGTATGGTCGATAGACCTCTGTACATGACAAACTCATTCAGAACGCAGCGGCCCGCCTGATCTCAAACCTACCGAAGTCAGCCCATGTCACCCCACTTCTTAGGGAACTGCACTGACTCCCCATTGCCGCATGAATCCGCTTCAAGGCCCTCGACCTAGCATACCGTGCGGCAAAGGGAACCACTCCCGCCTACCTCCGGTCAATGAACTACACACCCTCAAGACCCCTACGCTCTGCATGACTGCATCTTCTGGCCATCTCAGACCCACTCCTATCCGAGCTCCAGGAGGGTCATCAAGGAGAAGCCGTCTATTCTCAGTCCTTGCCCCACAATGGTGGAACGAACTGCCCACCACAGTTAGGACAGCCGAAACCTGTCCAATCTTTCGCCGTCGACTAAAGACGCATTTCTTCAACCATTATCTGAAATGAAAAGAATTTAATAAATATCTAACCCTAACTAACCTTATTGTCATCTATCTAAGGTGCAGAGTTGTTTAATAATTATGCGTTATGTCTCCATTTGCAGCACAGAATCACCAGAAGACCAGCAGACATTTCCCTCTGCCCTCCTCCCTGTCATAATGTGTCATATAATCCACTACTGTCAGAAGTCCAAGTAAATCCTTGTCCATTAACCTGCAACGTCTATGTTTGTTTGTGTTTTTAATTACTCCATCAAATAGAAATGCCTACATCAAAGGACAGAGATTATGTCTGTCACATGTCTTGAATAAAAGGTCATGCACATATGCTGGGTTTATCTGTTTTTCAGGCTACACTGACACTGTCCAGCTGAAACAGAAGACACCCAAATCCCCAGTCTCTCCCCCAATTCAGAGCACTGTGAGTATTTGCTGATAACTATTTAGAGAGGAATAGTTTGCTTTGAAGAAACTATTTAATCTTTGAATGACTTTCTAATTATGTGCATGCATTTGTGTTTTCCCAGATGAAATGACCTGTGTCCAACACCAGTCTTGATCTCAGAGGCCTTCCCCTGGAGAAGAAACAGCCCCCTGTGTCCCTCCCGCAACTGTCAGCTGAAACAGAGGTCACCCAAATCCCCAGTCCCTCCCTCAATTCGGAGCACTGAGTATTTACTGATAACTGTTTAAAGATGAATAGTTTGTTTTCAATAAACTGTATTTAATCTTTGATGAATTACTTTCTAATTATGTGCATGCCTTTATGTTTTCCCAGATGAAATGACCTGTGTCCAACACCAGTCTTGATCTCAGAGGCCTTCCCTGGAGAAGAAACAGCCCCCTGTGTCCCTCCCTCAACTGCCCAGCTCAAATACAGGCCACCTAAAGTCTCCAGTCCATCACCAATATCCTTTATTTTACTCTTTAGAGAAGAGTACAATCCACTCCAACAATTATTGCTTCCAGTGTTTTATTGTTTTTGTGTGTTTGTCAGGTTACAGGTTACAGGTGACAATGATTTTTAGATGTTGTAAAAACATGTATTTTGAATGAATATGATGAATGCCTCGTCCTTAACTCATTCCCTGCCAACAACAATTTTATACGTGTTTGTCCGCCAATTGTTGAACGCCAACCACGTATACGTTATTTGATCGTTATTTATTTTATTCACTATTTCCAATCATTATCCATCCAGGGAGCCTTTGTTACCATAGGAAATTAGTCTGAGATCGCAAAGCTCCAATACCGCCGCCTGGTGGTATGCGGCCGATGTTGCACTTCCTTTGAGACTCTGTGTATGGGGCTGTGCGTCGATGAAATTCCTCCGGGCAGCCTTTTCTAGTAACCTGGACCGAGGGCTTCACCCGATCGCATTGAATAGTTTTCGGGACCCCCGATTCATTATGCTGTGGTGGGTTATGTCGTGAGCCAAATAGACATACGATCTACAAGATGGCAATCAAATAATTGGAATATTCTTTTTGGAATCCCACCACAAGGTAAGAGCAATTTAAAGTAAATTTCAGCTTGATTGTGCCTTGTTTTCATAGCCATCGCCCTGATCAGCGTATGGGGATGTACGAACGAATGTTATTGACAATCAATTAATCAGAAAGGCCCCCCCCCCTTTCATGCATTCATGATGGAACATAATACCGATCATATGCATTTGAATCTTTAAGTATAACGTGTGTAGGGACAAAATGCCAATGGATTTAATATAATACATGTATCAGGCTATTACTAGCCTCCCAGGAATTACCCTAAACCGCTCTAAAACCATACATCTTGAACGATAGATACTCGATGTCAAATGGGCCATAGTATTGCATCCATAGCTATAATATAGAATATAGTTATAGCCCTGCAAACAAGGTGCCCCATTGGTTTAATGCATGACAGCACATAGCCATATCCCGTTCCCAGTGTGGCAGAGAAAGAGTTAAAGAAGAGCTTGAATTTCGGACTTCTTTATTAAATAAATGTTTTTGTATCTGTCCCGTCCTCCCCAATTTTTTAACTCACCAGCCACCACTGACACACACAGTGGGGGATGTTTTAAAAAAATAAATTTGCTGTGCCAATGTGTTAGTATCACATGTCCATGTTCTAAACAATAACATTCGTTATCTAAATCAAAATTATGGGAAATGCACTTACCGTCTTTTCCAGTCAGACTAAAAGATATATACCAATTTTCTCTCTGTGTGTTCAGCAGAAAGCTATCCGGCTAAACTAGCCTAGCTTAGCACAAATGAATGGAAGTGGATATGGACCATTAGCCTATCGTAAAACTCTGGGAGAAGTGTTTATGGCCAACAGCTAGGCAGTGGTCCGTATCCGCTTCCAATAATTAGTGCTAAGCTAGGCTAGCATGCAGCCAGATAGTTTTCTACTGAACGCACAGAGAGAAAATTGGTATCTCACCCCTTCCCACCCTCCAGAACATTTACAACAAGCGGTGCAAGGGGAAGGCTAAGAGAATTATTAAGGACTCGAGCCACCCGAACAACTGCCTCTTTGAACTGCTGCGGTCAGGCAAGCGATACCGGAGTCTTAAGGCGAGCACAGAAAGACTCAGAAGAAGCTTCTATCCCCAGGCCATCAGGCTGCTCAACGAACAATAAACACTATGCAACAACCATCAAATGCACACAGCACACACACCCACACTCACTCAAACAAACAACACACTGCAGCACCCACTCTCCACACTTTAGATCACACTTTACACTTTACACTTTATATTTATTGATAAAGGATTTGCACTACAACTCGTACACCCACTGTAAATTGTACCTAAATTGCACCTCGTCCCATTTCTGCCTTGCACTATATAGTATTGTATTAGTACACTGCACAGTATTGTATATTATATGGTAACTCAGTTATGTCTATTCTGCATCGAACATTGTACATATGTCTAAACTGAACACTGTGACCTCATTTTTTTTTACTTCTAATTTTACTATGTTATTTTATTTCATACTATCTTGTCTTGCACAGTCTCTGGAGCGTAACAGTAAGAAGCATTTTGTATAAAAGTATTCTGTACTTCTGTATGACAGCTATTAAAGAAACTTGAAACTCTATCTGACTCCGGGGAAGACAGTAAGTGCATTTCCTATAATGTACTGTACCTAATATTAATGCCTGAAATTAACACTCATTTTCAAACTAAGAGGCTCTGAGTGTAGATTTGTATATAAATGTTATTTTTAAGGATGCTTTAACACTTTGGATGCCATTGGTGAACATGGTAAAACGTGGTTAAATGCCAGCACCCACTTCAATGATAGCGTTGTGAACGCATAATCTCTGTTTTAAATTATGGCTATGTGTCTAATCTGCCCGTCGCTTATCAATGACTTGTTTGCAGTCAACATTGTCAAAAAACAAAAGGATTGTTTTTTAATCGGTTCTTTTCCGTTTTATAGCATTTTGAAAAGTCCTCGTTTTTCAGGAAAATATATAGATTCCGTGATGAACTGCATTTACTGGAATATTCGGGCATACACAAAAATGTTATCAGTTTTCGGCCTATTCATGAATCGTTTTCAAATAAACGCTAGATTATCGATAGTATATGTGTACTTATGCACGCTATAGAAGCGATCTGAAAAGTATAATCTCTCATTTCCTGATCAGCGAGCACACACACACACACGTTGATATATCTGTGAAAAAAGCTCTGATTACCCCAAGACTGGTCAAATAGATTCCTTACCTCAGATCAGATGTTATCCAAAAAGATTATTCCAATTCCTGATCGCCATTCCAAATATCGATCGCGTTTATTGATTCAGCGTTGGGTGCTGGAAATACATAATCCACGCTGT
The DNA here is from genome assembly GCF_963971535.1 of Notolepis coatsorum. NCBI lineage: Eukaryota > Metazoa > Chordata > Actinopteri > Aulopiformes > Paralepididae > Notolepis > Notolepis coatsorum. Next base: position 59,877,678 of record NC_140184.1, on the reverse strand, counting down.
TCTGAGGGCCGGCGATCACTTGGTCTCTTCAGTTGGCTTGACGGAAAAGTAAAATGAGGAAACTGCCCCCCCCCCCCCCCCCCCCTTCACCAGTCTAAACTAATGGGGTGCAGTTACACAGGGAGAGACGATATGGGGCGGTATCTTCCCAATTGAGCTCAGAGAGACTCTGCAACACTAGCGTGAGGCTCGATTGATGAAATATGAATTCAAATCGCCAATAAAAAAAAATACGACAAACAAACGCTATATAGCGCTGCCGGCACTCAACTGGCGGCATGAACTAACGACAAAACGCGTCGCTGGCATCCAAAGTGTTAATGTAGTTACCCCCCCCCCCCCATCATGCACGGGGCAGGTATAGAGGTTTAGGGATGATGGTGTTAGAGGGAGATGAATGAAGACTGCCGGCCTGACAGGACAAGGTGATGGATAAGGACAGAGTGCACATGACCATGGATGGTAATGGACGGTAATGGACAGTAATCAGTGGTACTGACGGTACTGCATGTCCCCCCCCTTTTCAAACAAACTCTGACGCATCATCCGTCATCCATCGATAACAAACAGAGTTGGAGGGAGAGGATATGGAGAGAGAGAGAGAGAGAGAGAGAGAGAGAGAGAGAGAGAGAGAGAGAGGGGAGAGTGAATGAGACAGGATTGCTGAAACCAGAGACCTCTTTTCATTTCCTTGTTCAGAACTAGAAACTTAGCTTCATGATCTTGTAGCTGTACTCTGGGGAGGTGGGGTTACTACAAAATCAAATATACTATAGAGCAGTGGTTCTCAACAAGAGGGCCGGGGCACAAAAAGGCCATTTTGTTCTAAAAGCATTGACAAAAGTATATCTACAGTATGTAAACGTCTTCTCTGGCAAGCTTTACATGCTGCCTAGGCTGGTAAAGCTATGCCTCCTAAAATGTGAATCGGAAATACAGAAATACCGGCTACAGGCTTTCCGGTTTCCGGGCACCCCCTGATCTGTTTATAGTCCCCAGCGAAACAAACAACAAGCAGGTCTGTCAGCCTGTCGAGGGAAGCGATAACGAGGTTGTTTCTGGGGGGAATACATTTTCATGAGCACCGTGTCGTGATTTCAGGGGCGGGACTTCCTACCTGATTCCCACTTTCGGCCGTAGTGCTTTACCAGGCTTTATCTCTCGAGATAAAGCTGGGAACGAGGTTACATGCTGCCAAGTCACGCCTTGATAGGGCTTACAAGCTCCACTTCAAATTAAATACCTGATAAAAACACTTCAGTCTGATTAACCCCATTGATCGGCCAACTCCAGTGGGTTGAGAATTCCATCTGGTTTCACATCCTCCTACTAATGTTTTCCCCTCTTTACCCTCCAGGTCTGACCTGCAAACCAGCCAGCAGTGGCGTCGCGTGGGTAAAATAACAGGGGAAGCCAAAAAAAAATTATTAAAAAAAAAATTATTAAATTTTTTTTTTTCTTTTTTTTTTTTTTTTTGTCAAGCAGTCACCATGTACACTACAGTATGGCTTGGCGGCCAGTCAAACTTTCTTTTTATTTATTTAACAGATTGCAGAATGGGTACAATACAGTACGGCTCAATACACACAATTGTATAAGGGGATGCAGACCAGAGAAAGACGTTTGTCTTGTTTACATCAGGGTCATTAATACTGCTGGAGCATTGGTTAATTTTTGGTCCGATTTTTCCTTGCACGATTTTGCGCGCCGCGTGGGAGCAAATTCGAGACACATATTCGGTTGCAAAAAGGTGTCCCACGGTCTCATCTATGGCCGTGAATATTTTCACGCGGATCGGAATCACGGCGCGCCCGTGGGACACTTTTCCGTTTCGGCGAGTTTATTCCACGCTTTCTGTTTTCCTTTTCTAAGCATTTTAGGGGCTACATGTGATTGAGTAAAAGTTGCGGGACGCCCAGATGTTTCCACGATAGAAAGCTTGCGTGGATCCCATAATAGGCTCACTTAATACAGCGTTTTTAAAATCACGCGACATTTTCAGGGTCGCGAGCCGACCTTTTCCCCTCGTTTTCGATGATGGAAGTGATTTAGGAAAAGCTTCGGCACGCCGAGAGGTCCCCGTGGATTTAATCTCGCGAGGATCGGCGCAATATTCGGCCCGTGGGAACAGTTACGGGTTAATACAATGTTCAGAGTGCAGAGGGGAAAATATGCTGAGTGTTTTCCTCTCAGCCCCGTTTTAAACTTTTAGGGTGTGGCAGTCAGCTCGAATCTGATTGGCTAGGATCGGATTTGGACTCTATAATGCTGGAAGCCTGGAGAAAGAGACCTACCATCTGCCTCCTCTCCTGCTGCACAGGGGCGGAGCTAGGGGGTGGCTACCTGGGCTCAAGCCCCGGATGTATTCTGAAAAGCCCCGAATCTATTTAAATTTTTTTTTTTTTTTTTTTTTTTTTTAATTCATCATTGTTACATGAAAATATGTTTGCACCAGATTTAGCAGAAGCTAATTTCCATCTGTGGTCTATCCAGCTGCTAACTGTATTTGAGTGAGTTAAGTCTTGGTGTTATGGTAGACTCAGACCTAAGCTTTAAATCACAATCAACAAGTTGACAAAAACTTAATTCTTCCACCTTAGAAACATAGCTAAAGTACGGCCATTTATAAATCAAAAGGACGCTGAAAACCAGATCCATGCCTTTATCTCAAGCCAACTCGACTACTGTAATGCACTCCTTACCGGCCTCCCGAAAAAATACGATGATAACTATTTTATTGCAATGCACTATTGCATTATTTTATTCTATTTTACTAACTATTTTATTGCACTGCACTATTTTACTTTGTATCAGTGAATCATAGACGCCTGGCCATAAGAGCATTCGGAGCATCTCTGCTCTCCCACTATTGAACTTGGGGGAGCAAAGGTATGATCTTGCTCCACCACTTTTTGATTATATGAAAAATATGATATATCCCCCCCCAATATATAAATCTAACCATAACTACGTTATGGTTAACTGAGTTTTATAGTGAAAAGAGCAGCTTTATTGGTCAAGATTGAAGGCTCTATATTGCAGGAAATTGCACGTACAGGTTCATTAAATTCAAAAAAATTATGTCGTGGAGGGGGTCGTGCCTGACCCCCTACAAACCACCCCTTGCCTGCCCCAAAAAAAAAAAAAAAAAGGGGGCCCATCTGGGCTAAGCCCCGGATCTCCTACATTCCTAAATCCGCCCCTGCTGCTGCAGTGAGCATAGTGAGGCTGACAGTGTGTTAGAGGGAGTGAGAAGGAGAAGAGGGAGACATTTAAAAAAATAAATAAAAATATAACACAGATGCACAGATGAAAAAGAATGTAAACTATATTAAAAAAAAATTATATATATATATTTTTTTTTTTCATATTTCATATTAGATATTAATTCATATTTTAATATTAGGGAGGCATGGCTTCCGTTGGCTTCCATAAGGATTCGCCACTGCCAGCCAGTACCTTTCATGGCTCCAGACCAGAGGTTGCCTGATATCTCTAAACTAGGCCATGTCATCGGCATCGGTTGGATTCACATTCAACTCGTTCTTCTTCATCAGTGTGATCTGGGATTCGAATTTTGTGAACATGAGTTCCTCTTTTGTTATGTTACAGGCAGTGTTGAACTTGATGACCATTTAATTCTTCTCCAATGAGTGATTACTTTCATCTAACCGCTGAACATTAGTCTGGAAGGGCTCAGTGATTCAGGCCACTCATCGGCTCCTCCAGGTTTTGTGTTTCTTATGGTCATTGTGCAACTTAGGTAGTTACTTTAAAGATTAAACTGTGTTGACCTGGTAACAGGTTTAGAGTTGCCTGCAGTGGACGGACCATACTGCCAGACCATAACACACAGCATAGCTTTCCCCTTGTACTGCAGTCACAGGTACTGTGTTGGCCATTGTGGTTGAAAGTAGCACTTTTTCTTCTTCACTGGCTCAGCGGATCTCTCCCTGCCTGCTCCTTCATCATCAGTGGCGTCTGAGGTGGAACCTCTCAGATGGTCTCTCTCCCTGCCTGCTCCTTCATCATCAGTGGCGTCTGAGGTGGAACCTCTCAGATGGTCTCTCTCCCTGCCTGCTCCTTCATCATCAGTGGCGTCTGAGGTGGAACCTCTCAGATGGTCTCTCTCCCTGCCTGCTCCTTCATCATCAGTGGCGTCTGAGGTGGAACCTCTCAGATGGTCTCTCTCCCTGCCTGCTCCTTCATCATCAGTGGCGTCTGAGGTGGAACCTCTCAGATGGTCTCTCTCCCTGCCTGCTCCTTCATCATCAGTGGCGTCTGAGGTGGAACCTCTCAGATGGTCTCTCTCCCTGCCTGCTCCTTCATCATCAGTGGCGTCTGAGATGGAACCTCTCAGATGGTCTCTCTCCCTGCCTGCTCCTTCATCATCAGTGGCGTCTGAGGTGGAACCTCTCAGCTGGACTCTCCCTCCCCACCAGCTTCCTCCTCTCTCCTCATTAGGATGTTTAAAATAACCAGCTATAGACCTCTTCATCTTCATCTTCATCAAGCACAGTTCCTTTACTTAAAGGAACACGCCAACTTTTTGGGAAATTTGCTTATTTGCCATCTAAGACAAGCAGATACATACCCTTTTCTTCTCTGTGCATGCATTAGCCTTGTGTGCCAGTGTAGCCTAGTTTCCAACAGTCACGAAATACACTCCAAATACTCCTAAAATACTACTAAAGGTTCCTGTAAACATTTAGTAAAAGTAGAAATACCCAGATAAGATAGATAAGTCACGGTCCTACATTCAAGATTCTACTTATGTATTTGATATTCAATGTACTTAACACATTGACCGCCAATCACGTTGTACGACGGGTTTGCTGGTCATGCAAATTCTGCCAAGCCACGGCGTACAACGTTATTTTTTCGCCATGGTATTCATAATTCTGCCACCCAGCCTCTGCTGAGACAGTGGGACTCTGCACAACAGTGCAACGCTTCAATACCGCCGCCTGGTGGATGATCGGGCGAGTTACAACCAGAAATGGATCTGGTGATCTTGGTGCATCTGGGAAATCCGTCCGGCAGTTGTTGCGGGACTCTAGACACACATCTGTGTATATGGATCGCTGCCATAACTCAATAATCTATATGATTTGGGCATTTATTGCGCCATACAAACCGGAAATGGATCTAGTCGATCAACGTCAAATAAGTGGGATCTTTTTCCTCCAGTCTCATCGGCGAACGGTAAGAAGACAGTAACGTTATTTTCACGGTGATTGTACATTTCTTTATTTACAAACCATCTGATCAATAAATCAACCCATACTACATAAAGCATTTATTGACGGTCACGGAATTATAAACAACCCCCCCCCCGTTCATCCACGCATGATGAGTCATAACGTTTAGGATCATGTACAGTTGACATTTTTTATATAGCGTGTATCGGCAACAAACGGCAGTTGATAATCTCGTTTATGCCTACAACTCAGGTTCTAGGAATTACTGCAGAAAACGATAAAAACATACTTATATTCTAGAATGGTATTTTTGGAAGAATCTATGAATGAAAAAGTATAACGTTCCTACATCCTGAACGATAGATAATCGATGTTGAATGGGCCATAGTAATGTCAATTTAGCAATACAATTTAAAAAGTTATAGCCCTGCAAAGAAAGTGAACATCGCCATAGGCTTAGACTGGTGGCAGTGATCATACATTGATGGATAGAAGCGTGGCAGTCAATGTGTTAAGGCGAGACACCCCAGGTGAATAGGCAAATATAAAGATTTTGGTTGATTTTGAGATGTTGTTATATTTTGCTTCCTAAACATGTCTTCTATGAAACTAGTGACAATAAAATGTCAATAACACACATTTAGTTGTTTATTTTACTTCATTTTGCCTGATTACATCCATAAATGTGCACATATTTAATGGTGAAGTGCCTCATTTGCATATATAAACATACAATTCTGAAAACTTGCAATATATTTTTTCTTAGTTTATATGTACATAACAAACTGGGAAAGTTTCATAATGATATCTATTCAAATATTTTGTTTTGCCTATTGGGGACGCCTATTGTTTAATAACAGCGCAGCAGTGCTGCTTTTGCTTCCGCGTTTTCCCTGATTGGCTGCGCCATGCCCCGCGGCAGGCGCGGCAACCGCAGAGCGGAGCGGCAGAGTGGCAGAGCGGCAGAGCGAGCGGAGCGGCAGAGCTTGCGGAATTATGTAACCGTCCTAATCGGCCATGATTTTCATTTGGCGCTTCAGCTCACCTGGCAGAGCAGCGGTCCTGCGGTCCGTTGTTGACGAGTTTGAATCCCATCAAAAAAACATTTTTTAACGTGATTTTTTTTTAACGTGTATTCTTTCGCCGGTTAAGGTTAGGCATGGTTAAGGTTAAGGTTAAGGTTAGGCATTGTTTCGGAGTTGGTTAAGGTTAGAACGGTTAAGTTTAGGGGCTGTTAAGGAGCTGGTTAAGGTTAGAGTTTGTCTTAGAGAATGGCAATATTCTTTCTATGGTTAAGGTTAAGGTTAGGCATGGTTAAGGTTAAGGTTAAGGTTAAGGTTAGGCATTGTTTCGGAGTTGGTTAAGGTTAGAACGGTTAAGTTTAGGCGCTGTTAAGGAGCTGGTTAAGGTTAGAGTTTGTCTTAGAGACAGCCTATTTCCGCACTGCCGCTCTCCCGCGTTGCCACGGTCACATGGTCAAATTGTCACATTCTTGCACTGCTGCGCTGTTAAAAAGCAACACGCATTGTGTGTGTGTGTGTGTGTGTGTGTGTGTGTGTGTGTGTGTGTGTGTGTGTGTGTGTGTGTGTGTGTGTGTGTGTGTGTGTGTGTGTGTGTGTGTGTGTGTGTGTGTGTGTGTGTGTGTGTGTGTGTGTGTGTGTGTGTGTGTGTGTGTGTGTGTGTGTGTTCCATGCCGTGAGGTTCCTTTTTCCCACCTTGGTGCACTGTACGCAGGTCTTACGGCCAGCAGTGGCTTTCTGGCTCTTGTCCGCTGCGGGAGCGGCGATGGGAACAGGGAGATGGTTTTCCCTCCTGTCAACAGGAACTCCTGTGCTGTCCACTCCACACAGCTGGGCCAGCATCACAGACAGGAACTCCTTGTGTGAGAGAGGCTTTTCCTGCTTCGCCTCAGAAATCTCGCAGTTGAGGATGTAGGCGTTGGTGGTCGCCATGTCGACAAGGTGAAAGAAAATGGTGTGATACCACCGGGCAGTTCTCCGGTGGGTTGAGTAATACTGCAGCAGCTGGTCGGATAGGTCGACTCCGCCCATGTGCTTGTTGTACTCGATGACGGGGGTGGGGCACGGAACCCAGACAAACGACCAGGTCCCATCGGCCGCCTTGACCCTCCTTTTGACCTTCTGACCAGGAGGAGGTGTGATCGCTGGGTGGATGGTGAAGCACACCGACACCTAGATCGAATAGAATATAAATGGGACACCTTCTCCTGTTCTCCCGGTATGTGCCACAGGCTCCCAGCTTTATCACCAGAAAATCCAGGAACAGCTTGGGACTGGTGTAAAAATTATCCACATAAATGTGGTAACCAGTCCAAAGCCATGCTGGCTCAATGAGGTCCATGACAGCATCGTAGGCAATCCCGTGTTCGCTGGTCGGCACGTGTGCCTTCCCGATGTAAATATTAAAATGTACAGTGTAGCCGTTGTCGGAGTCTGCGAGAACAAATAGCTTGACCCCCCTTTTGGTCGGCTTGTCCTTCATGTACTGGGTCATGCCAGTCTTCGCCTTCGTGGCCACCATCCTCTCGTCGACTGCCAGGTTCTTTTTAGGGTGGTAGTGCACCTTGCAGGCCTCGCGGATGGACAGCATGATCGGCTTGAGACGGGCCAGCTTGTCATGGTCTTTCGTTCCCTTCCTGGCGTCGTTCCTGGCATCCTCCTCGGGATCGCTCATGTGGAGGTTCCACAAGATGGACCTGAAGTCGAAGTCAAAAGGCAAAGTCATATAAGTCATATAAAAAAAGATCTAATCTAATCTAAACACAAAGTAACATGGGACACTATAAACATAAATAACATGGGACACGATGTACAGGACTATATATTATACCAGTAGTACAGTAGTCACTGGAGACATGCCAGTGGGACGAGTGAGGTATACAGCAGCAGGCCGAGGAATTTGTACATCTCGTCAGGGACGATATCCACCCACTTGGTCTTCTGCCCCTTTGCCTGTATATAATATTGTATTGTAACTCAGTTAGTAATTTTTTACAGGAAAAAGCATTTAATATAAAAGTATTCTGTATTTTTGTATGACAACTAATAAAGAAACTTGAAACTTGCCTGGTTCTTTGCTGCATTCTTATTTGTGTTGATACACGGTATCCATTGTGAAATAGAGCATGAATAGCTCCTTTGGTGTGTATACAATTGCATGGGGGTCTAGCTGGGGTCCTGTTGGTCTGCGGGGCGTGAACCGGAGGGGCTGAGGGGCTGGATCAGCATCCCTGTCGGTCTTCCAGGGCGTCTGAGGGCGTCCTGCCTGGGCTGGAGGTCTTGGCCTGGCCCGGGTTGTCCTGGGTCGGACTGGAGCAGGCCTGGGTCGGACTGGAGCAGGCTGCTCATCATGTCTGCACATAAATGGCACACACATTGTACATATAAAACACTGCTCCTCTATCACACTACAACACACACACACTGTATATACACTCAACATTCCATTCTGTATATATTGCATACAAAGTCTGCGTAATAATAAAAAAGCAAAAAACATCTGTCTCACCTGTCTGGGTCATTTGGGGACCGGGACCTGGCTTTGGCACGCCCTGCCCCCCTCCTTGCATGTCTCGTGCCGGCACTGGTCGAAGGCAGTTCATCTCCCCCAGCCTCTTCCTCCTCCTCACTGTAGTGTAGACAATGGAAGTACATTATTTTCAACATTCAACAAGGAATCTCTTATCTTATATAGCACAGCACACATACAGTAGAGTACAGTAAGGGTAGTTCTTTTCAATGTTTTGAACAGTTACAGTACACCCCAAAGGTGTTGTTGTTGTTACCCAACCCCCCACAAGTACAGTAAGTGTGATGGCACTGTTGTTGTTTTCAAGCAACAAAAGCAATACATAAGTGTCTTACACAGCACAGCACACATACAGTAGAGTACAGTAAGGTAAGGGTAGTTATTTTCAATGTTTTCAACAGTTACAGTACACCCCAAAGGTGTTGTTGTTGTTACCCAACCCCCCACAAGTACAGTAAGTGTGATGGCACTGTTGTTGTTTTCAAGCAACAAAAGCAATACATAAGTGTCTTACCTCTCGCTGTCGTTGACTACGTTTGATGGATCTTCATAATCGGAATCATCAGATTCAATTTCGGATGCAGAGGACTCCCCTAGGTACTCTGCCATGTGTTCGTCCCCATGATACATGTCGTCACATTGGGGCACAGAACGCACCCGCCGCATGGTAGCAAAAATACAAAAATACTGGTCAAAAAAACTTCAAAAACTCCAAAAACACTTCTAAACGCTGCTGCTGCTAATGCTGTGTAAAAATCCTCCAAAAAACTCCAAAAAACGCTGTTGCTAGTTGCTGCTGTGAAAAAATAGGTTGTGTTTGGTAGAAATTATCTGGTGAACAAGTTTCCTGTCGTTTTTTCTTCTTCTTCTACTCTCCTTTTTGGCAGTGAACTTCCGCCTCTTTTGGCACTACCGCCCAGTGTTTTCCGTGTGACTGTAGCATAAAGAATGACGGAGATATAGATAAAAATACAACGCCTGGAAAATAAAATCGGATACATTTTACGCATGCGTAAACGTTTATTTACCATCGAATTGAAATGATCCTGCTTCAGTTATTTATTGGTTTATCAACACAAAATCAAAAGTAGCGTGAAGTTTCAACGGTTGTCTATAAACTGGCGTTGAAAAAAACCCGGAAATGGACTACAAGTCGCCTACATACGTACGCAAACAGATGATGTCACCTCGTCACGGCGCCGTGAGGAGCGACCCGGAAGAGATTGCAGAGATTGCAGAATGTGCCTGAAATGACACTTGTTTTACTCTGTTTTAGAACTGTAAGAGCCTTCTATGAAGCAGTTCTACGAAAGATGTTCGCCTGCTTTCCAATCTAATCCCAACTCCTGAAGGACCTGAGAGTGCTAGACCCTGCATCTCGGCTTGACATAACTCCAATGACAGGTATAGAAACAGTTGAAGATACGTGAAGATTGGGCGGTCAGGTGGCGTAGCGGAGATTGCGCTCGTCACCAATGCAAGAGACTGCGGTCTCGACTCCCGGAGTCAGCATTGCCTTGGCTTGGGCTGATCGCTATACTAACTTGTTTGGCTGGGTTAGGGGGAGGGAAGCCGTGGGTGGGAAACTGGCGTTGTGGACAGCGACGCATACAGGTCAGGTCTGGGCACTTGCTCAGCGGAGGCAGGACTTGAGGAAGGCAGCCTGACCTCCCACGCGTTACACTTCACCAATGAGAGCCCTCGCTGCCAGGTGAGAAGAGAGCCACTGGCTGTCGCCGCACGTGTCGGAGGAAGCGTGCGGATACTTCAGGGTTCCCTTGTACCGACCAGTAGGCGCACAACAACCAGGTAGGGGAGGGGGGGGAATTGGCACAACGACTAAATTGGGACAGTGCGAAAACAGAGAAAAATCGGAGAAAGAGAGATACAAGAAAAAAAAGAAGATACGTGAAGATTGCCCTTTTTAAAGACAGGTAGATATTAGAAACAGTTTCCAGTTGAAGACGGGTAGATATTAGAAGAAGTTTCCAGTTAACCCTTTTTAAAGACAGGTAGATATTAGGAACAGATTCCAGTTGAAGACAGATAGAATACATTTCCAGTTAGAATAGAATTATAATTTCCAGTTGAAGACAGCAAAAACAAGTGGCACGATACTTTGAGTGTTAGGAATGTGAGGGCTGTGGTGTGTGGGTCATGAGCCGATAATAGGGACTCTTTTTTTTTTGATACACTTTTTCTCCCATTTTCTATATTTTTCTCCCATCCCAATTTCTTATCATCCAATTCAACCCTCCCCTGTCACGAACGCTGTTTCTTGCCTCCCACAAGCCGGCTGCAATGTGGACTAAGTCATACATAGCACAAGTCCCCTCCGGTACTTGAGGTAACAGCAGTCGCATCTTTTCACCTGCGCAGATAATAGGGACTCTTAAAGTTATACGTGAAACGAATAACCACTAACTGCTTACGCAGACGTTTTAGGAGAAGGGGAAAAATAAACAACACAAAACAATCTTTACAGGTGGCAGCCTCAAAGTGAGTATTTAAAAAAATAAGTAATGTCCAAAAAAACAGGACGACACTCATTAAAGAGGTATTGTAGAAAAAAATAAATAAGCCACAATGGCAACTCCTAAAAACAGAGTTTATATTGAAAACATAAAACAATAAACCTCCACCAAGGGAGTTTATGTACAAAGGACAGTTCCAAAAGAACAAAAGAAAACACTACCATGAAGGGCTCAGAATCTATAAAATAAAGTGTAAACTAAGGCCCCGTTTAGACGGAAACGCTAGCAGGTGAATCCGCAAAAATATTTTTTCGGATGTGCCTTTCGTTTATACGGAAACGGCGTTTTTACGGGGTGAAACCGCAAAAAAGTGAGACTACCTTCCAGGGTGGAATTCCTAGAAACGATAAACCTTTGCGCTCTCATCTAAACTGTCAAACCACATAAAACGATGACGAAAGGGTTGTCAAGGCTCTCGTCGCGTGTACTGCTTACATCACAGGCATGCGTCAGTAGCCTAGAAGCGTAAACAAAGCATGTCTGATTCTATCCATGGCGATCACCTGAAGGCGACATTGGCAGTACTTTTAAATACACAAGAATCTGTCCCACGGCGTGACTGGACCCACTGTCTGTGAGTGACTCTGCTTTGGTCCAATCACATTCCCCACCCACAGTCTGCGAATAAGAGGCAGAGTAGGGCGGGTCTTCACAGCACGTCATGTGACATATGCGCCAATCGTGTGACAGCGGGGCTCAGTCGTCTGGAGTCATTACAGCCTCGTCTGCACGGAGAATTCCATCCCAAAACGATAGTCTAAACGCAAAATTAAAAGTGAAACCGTAAGACAACTTTTGCGGTTTCTGTTCAGACTCTCTCCGTCTAAACGTAGCCTAAGCCAGTAGCCGAAAACAAGGATGGCTACAAAAGAAGGCTAAATGCCGAATAGGGCAGCACTACACTTAAATCTAATAAGCCTAACCAAAAGTATAGCCAGCACAAGGAAATGAATTAGCAGTTGACACTGCGAGATCCAAACTTAAATAGACTCAAGGCATGGCCATAGGCACAGCTGCACTGAATCAGGTGCAATCAAGCCCACACACCTGCCGACCCATGAGGCAGTTAACCACAGGGACCAGGGATTGACAGCTATCCCTCACAGAAAGGTGAAATAAAGCAAAAATGTACAGCTGTCCCTCACAGAAAGGTGAAATAAAGCAAAAACCATGACAAGGATGTATTGTATTGTATATTGTATAATGTATTGTATGGTATGGTTTTGTTTTACAGTGACAAGGCTAGGAGCCCTGTTCCCTCAGTTGAGTTTTAATCTGGATGGACTGAGAGAGGAACTCATTGACTACCAGGTGACCGATAGCAAGCATCTCCCCGAGGAAGACAGAATCTACAGATTTTGGGGCCTTCTAGGGAAGGACTTGAGGTTCAGTGATCTGATGAGACTTATGAAGGCTCTATTATGCATTCCACACAGCAATGCCAGCTCAGAAAGGGTATTTAGTATGGTGAAAAATATTGTTACAGAAAACAGAATGTCATTGGACAATAGTACTGTTTGTGCTTTACTGTCATGCAAAATCAATTACACTGGTCAAGCTCACAAATACACTCCTTCTCAGAAGGTGTTGAGAAATGCGAGGTCTGCAACCTATATGTACAACAAGTCCCTTGCCGATGTAAGAGACCCCCACGGGGAATGAAGTGGTATCCCCCATCCATTCTCTCACACACACTCACCCTCTCCCATCCATTCTCTCACACGCTAAATGTGTCTCTCCAAAGCATCCAGAGAGTGATACGACAGTCTATTCGAATAGATTAGATTCAAATGTATTGTCATTATACAGCACAAGTACAGTACAACGAAAATACGTTTGGCATCCAACCAGAGTGCAAATGTAACCGTAAAGTGCAATAGTAATATACAATGTACTGGGTATAAAATATATAAATAAGTACTACTGAGTAATAGGGCTAATCAGATGTATGTACAGAGTTGTAGTATTAATATGTACATGATGAAGGTATAAAGGCGCTATGGTAATACATCGATTGATTGATTGAAAACTTTATTAACAGATTGCAGAATCGGTACAATACAGTATGGCTCAATACACACAATACACACCAGAGAAGGACATTCATCTTGTTTACATCACGGTCCCCCATTTTCAATTCATCGTAACATTTATGTAAAAAATGTATGAATTGTAAAAGATTTCAATAAATATGAACATGTTAATGCTATACACTACATAAAGTGAATTTATACTGAATTTGTCTTACGCTTCCATTCATTTAATGCAGGGATGTTCACAGCATTTCACTTTCAACCAGGTATCTGATTCATTTAATGTAGCAACTAGTAGTTCACCCAGTCCTTGTTGGACTGATAAGTGGTTGCCTGGAGATTTAGGATTCACTGTGTACCCTTGCCTATTATTGATTGATTGATTGAAAACTTTATTAACAGGGGCGGCTGGGTAGCGCAGCGGACTAAGCGCTCGCCTACCACCACAGAGACTCTGGGATAGAATCCAGCTGTCAGCGGAACCTCCGGCTTGGTCAGTCGTCCCTACTAACACAATTGGCAGTGTTAGTGGGTGGGAAGCCAGTGGGGTATGTATCCTGGTCGTTGTAAACAGCGACTCCTACTGGTCGGTCGGGGCGCCTGTTCAGCAGGGAAAGGATCTGGGGGAGATAGTGTGATCCTCCCACGCGTTACACTCCCCTGGTGAGAGTCCTCGCTGTCAGGTGAAAAGAAGCGGCTGGCTGACTCCACATGTATCGGAGGAAGACATGTGGTAGTCTTCTCCCTCCCCAGGCCGACAGTAGGGGTCAAAAACGACCAGGAAGGGAATTGGCATAACGACTAAATTGGGATGGGAGAAAAATACGGGAAAAAGGGGGAGAAAAAGTAGATACAAAAATGTTTACTTTATTAACAGATTGTAGAATGGGTACAATACAGTACGGCTCAATACACACAATTGTTAAGGGGATGCAGACCAGAGAGACTTTCGTCTTGTTTACATCAGGGTCCCCCATTTTCAATTCATAATGACATTTATGATTTATGATATATCATGACATACAGATACTGTTACATTTGTGACATACATGGTATGCAAATATACAGTACTGTTAAACAGAGATCCTAACAGAAAATATATACATACGAGGGGGAGGAGACTGTACATTGGGAGGATTTGAAAATCTCCCTTATTTTCAAATCCCAATATTGACAGCTATGGTGAGAGGCAGAGAGAGAAAGTGGTTCTATTCAGTGATAGTCAATACAGTGTTTCAGTGCAGTAATCAGTTGTGTTGAGTTTGTTACTACACTGTGTATATTACTAATGGTTTGATTAGGTATTGTGTTTGTAAATAGCAGTTTAAAAAATTTTTATGGCATTTTACAATACAGAACTTTTAAGGCATTTTCCCAAAAATGTATTTGTATGCGTTTTTCTTACACGCAAGGGTAGACATGTACCATTTCCATACTTTCCACATTTCTTCCTACATATACCCTGCATCTTTGTTCAGAGGGGTTTGTTGATATATGATTCATAGCCTGATTTATAGTAAATTTATACTAAGAAACCTGGCGAAAATAGATTTTTTTTATGACTAGACAGCATTTCCTGATTTATGGGATGATCAAAAGACATAGCCACAATCCCTTCTGAACAAAGTTCATTGTGTTATGTGTCAACATAATGATTAATTAATCTGGCATCATCCAATGTTGGTGATACCCTGGCGACATATGCAAATTAGTGCATATTTAATTAGGTAACGCCTAATTGGAGTTAGACAAGCAGAAGCGTGCAAGCCTGATTTTTATGCTTTTTGGGGGGTTTTGGTGACCAAATATTGAACTATAATAATCAATGCTCAGGAGCTCACTTATCCTTGAAAGACACTTTTATCACTGACCTAAAAGGCCCATACATCTCCATAAAGGTTTAGGGGGGAGGGAATAAGTGCTTACCCTACAGATTCTGTATTGTTTAATATAAATGCATTTTTTGTACGTGTCGGAGGAAGCGTGCGGATACTTCAGGGTTCCCTTGTACCGACCAGTAGGCGCACAACAACCAGGTAGGGGAGGGGGGGGAATTGGCACAACGACTAAATTGGGACGGTGCGAAAACAGAGAAAAATCGGAGAAAGAGAGATACAAGAAAAAAAAGAAGATACGTGAAGATTGCCCTTTTTAAAGACAGGTAGATATTAGAAACAGTTTCCAGTTGAAGACGGGTAGATATTAGAAGAAGTTTCCAGTTAACCCTTTTTAAAGACAGGTAGATATTAGGAACAGATTCCAGTTGAAGACAGATAGAATACATTTCCAGTTAGAATAGAATTATAATTTCATTATACAGCACAAGTACAGTACAACGAAAATACGTTTGGCATCCAACCAGAGTGCAAATGTAACCGTAAAGTGCAATAGTAATATACAATGTACTGGGTATAAAATATATAAATAAGTACTACTGAGTAATAGGGCTAATCAGATGTATGTACAGAGTTGTAGTATTAATATGTACATGATGAAGGTATAAAGGCGCTATGGTAATACATCGATTGATTGATTGAAAACTTTATTAACAGATTGCAGAATCGGTACAATACAGTATGGCTCAATACACACAATACACACCAGAGAAGGACATTCATCTTGTTTACATCACGGTCCCCCATTTTCAATTCATCGTAACATTTATGTAAAAAATGTATGAATTGTAAAAGATTTCAATAAATATGAACATGTTAATGCTATACACTACATAAAGTGAATTTATACTGAATTTGTCTTACGCTTCCATTCATTTAATGCAGGGATGTTCACAGCATTTCACTTTCAACCAGGTATCTGATTCATTTAATGTAGCAACTAGTAGTTCACCCAGTCCTTGTTGGACTGATAAGTGGTTGCCTGGAGATTTAGGATTCACTGTGTACCCTTGCCTATTATTGATTGATTGATTGAAAACTTTATTAACAGGGGCGGCTGGGTAGCGCAGCGGACTAAGCGCTCGCCTACCACCACAGAGACTCTGGGATAGAATCCAGCTGTCAGCGGAACCTCCGGCTTGGTCAGTCGTCCCTACTAACACAATTGGCAGTGTTAGTGGGTGGGAAGCCAGTGGGGTATGTATCCTGGTCGTTGTAAACAGCGACTCCTACTGGTCGGTCGGGGCGCCTGTTCAGCAGGGAAAGGATCTGGGGGAGATAGTGTGATCCTCCCACGCGTTACACTCCCCTGGTGAGAGTCCTCGCTGTCAGGTGAAAAGAAGCGGCTGGCTGACTCCACATGTATCGGAGGAAGACATGTGGTAGTCTTCTCCCTCCCCAGGCCGACAGTAGGGGTCAAAAGCGTGCAACGACCAGGAAGGGAATTGGCATAACGACTAAATTGGGATGGGAGAAAAATACGGGAAAAAGGGGGAGAAAAAGTAGATAAAAAAATGTTTACTTTATTAACAGATTGTAGAATGGGTACAATACAGTACGGCTCAATACACACAATTGTTAAGGGGATGCAGACCAGAGAGACTTTCGTCTTGTTTACATCAGGGTCCCCCATTTTCAATTCATAATGACATTTATGATTTATGATATATCATGACATACAGATACTGTTACATTTGTGACATACATGGTATGCAAATATACAGTACTGTTAAACAGAGATCCTAACAGAAAATATATACATACGAGGGGGAGGAGACTGTACATTGGGAGGATTTGAAAATCTCCCTTATTTTCAAATCCCAATATTGACAGCTATGGTGAGAGGCAGAGAGAGAAAGTGGTTCTATTCAGTGATAGTCAATACAGTGTTTCAGTGCAGTAATCAGTTGTGTTGAGTTTGTTACTACACTGTGTATATTACTAATGGTTTGATTAGGTATTGTGTTTGTAAATAGCAGTTTAAAAAAAATGTATGGCATTTTACAATACAGAACTTTTAAGGCATTTTCCCAAAAATGTATTTGTATGCGTTTTTCTTACACGCAAGGGTAGACATGTACCATTTCCATACTTTCCACATTTCTTCCTACATATACCCTGCATCTTTGTTCAGAGGGGTTTGTTGATATATGATTCATAGCCTGATTTATAGTAAATTTATACTAAGAAACCTGGCGAAAATAGATTTTTTTTATGACTAGACAGCATTTCCTGATTTATGGGATGATCAAAAGACATAGCCACAATCCCTTCTGAACAAAGTTCATTGTGTTATGTGTCAACATAATGATTAATTAATCTGGCATCATCCAATGTTGGTGATACCCTGGCGACATATGCAAATTAGTGCATATTTAATTAGGTAACGCCTAATTGGAGTTAGACAAGCAGAAGCGTGCAAGCCTGATTTTTATGCTTTTTGGGGGGTTTTGGTGACCAAATATTGAACTATAATAATCAATGCTCAGGAGCTCACTTATCCTTGAAAGACACTTTTATCACTGACCTAAAAGGCCCATACA
The DNA here is from genome assembly GCF_963971535.1 of Notolepis coatsorum. Classification (NCBI taxonomy): domain Eukaryota; kingdom Metazoa; phylum Chordata; class Actinopteri; order Aulopiformes; family Paralepididae; genus Notolepis; species Notolepis coatsorum. The sequence goes on along the minus strand of NC_140184.1, from coordinate 59,859,923 downwards.
TCTCCATAAAGGTTTAGGGGGGAGGGAATAAGTGCTTACCCTACAGATTCTGTATTGTTTAATATAAATGCATTTTTTGTACGTGTCGGAGGAAGCGTGCGGATACTTCAGGGTTCCCTTGTACCGACCAGTAGGCGCACAACAACCAGGTAGGGGAGGGGGGGGAATTGGCACAACGACTAAATTGGGACGGTGCGAAAACAGAGAAAAATCGGAGAAAGAGAGATACAAGAAAAAAAAGAAGATACGTGAAGATTGCCCTTTTTAAAGACAGGTAGATATTAGAAACAGTTTCCAGTTGAAGACGGGTAGATATTAGAAGAAGTTTCCAGTTAACCCTTTTTAAAGACAGGTAGATATTAGGAACAGATTCCAGTTGAAGACAGATAGAATACATTTCCAGTTAGAATAGAATTATAATTTCATTATACAGCACAAGTACAGTACAACGAAAATACGTTTGGCATCCAACCAGAGTGCAAATGTAACCGTAAAGTGCAATAGTAATATACAATGTACTGGGTATAAAATATATAAATAAGTACTACTGAGTAATAGGGCTAATCAGATGTATGTACAGAGTTGTAGTATTAATATGTACATGATGAAGGTATAAAGGCGCTATGGTAATACATCGATTGATTGATTGAAAACTTTATTAACAGATTGCAGAATCGGTACAATACAGTATGGCTCAATACACACAATACACACCAGAGAAGGACATTCATCTTGTTTACATCACGGTCCCCCATTTTCAATTCATCGTAACATTTATGTAAAAAATGTATGAATTGTAAAAGATTTCAATAAATATGAACATGTTAATGCTATACACTACATAAAGTGAATTTATACTGAATTTGTCTTACGCTTCCATTCATTTAATGCAGGGATGTTCACAGCATTTCACTTTCAACCAGGTATCTGATTCATTTAATGTAGCAACTAGTAGTTCACCCAGTCCTTGTTGGACTGATAAGTGGTTGCCTGGAGATTTAGGATTCACTGTGTACCCTTGCCTATTATTGATTGATTGATTGAAAACTTTATTAACAGGGGCGGCTGGGTAGCGCAGCGGACTAAGCGCTCGCCTACCACCACAGAGACCCTGGGATAGAATCCAGCTGTCAGCGGAACCTCCGGCTTGGTCAGTCGTCCCTACTAACACAATTGGCAGTGTTAGTGGGTGGGAAGCCAGTGGGGTATGTATCCTGGTCGTTGTAAACAGCGACTCCTACTGGTCGGTCGGGGCGCCTGTTCAGCAGGGAAAGGATCTGGGGGAGATAGTGTGATCCTCCCACGCGTTACACTCCCCTGGTGAGAGTCCTCGCTGTCAGGTGAAAAGAAGCGGCTGGCTGACTCCACATGTATCAGAGGAAGACATGTGGTAGTCTTCTCCCTCCCCAGGCCGACAGTAGGGGTCAAAAGCGTGCAACGACCAGGAAGGGAATTGGCATAACGACTAAATTGGGATGGGAGAAAAATACGGGAAAAAGGGGGAGAAAAAGTAGATAAAAAAATGTTTACTTTATTAACAGATTGTAGAATGGGTACAATACAGTACGGCTCAATACACACAATTGTTAAGGGGATGCAGACCAGAGAGACTTTCGTCTTGTTTACATCAGGGTCCCCCATTTTCAATTCATAATGACATTTATGATTTATGATATATCATGACATACAGATACTGTTACATTTGTGACATACATGGTATGCAAATATACAGTACTGTTAAACAGAGATCCTAACAGAAAATATATACATACGAGGGGGAGGAGACTGTACATTGGGAGGATTTGAAAATCTCCCTTATTTTCAAATCCCAATATTGACAGCTATGGTGAGAGGCAGAGAGAGAAAGTGGTTCTATTCAGTGATAGTCAATACAGTGTTTCAGTGCAGTAATCAGTTGTGTTGAGTTTGTTACTACACTGTGTATATTACTAATGGTTTGATTAGGTATTGTGTTTGTAAATAGCAGTTTAAAAAAAATGTATGGCATTTTACAATACAGAACTTTTAAGGCATTTTCCCAAAAATGTATTTGTATGCGTTTTTCTTACACGCAAGGGTAGACATGTACCATTTCCATACTTTCCACATTTCTTCCTACATATACCCTGCATCTTTGTTCAGAGGGGTTTGTTGATATATGATTCATAGCCTGATTTATAGTAAATTTATACTAAGAAACCTGGCGAAAATAGATTTTTTTTATGACTAGACAGCATTTCCTGATTTATGGGATGATCAAAAGACATAGCCACAATCCCTTCTGAACAAAGTTCATTGTGTTATGTGTCAACATAATGATTAATTAATCTGGCATCATCCAATGTTGGTGATACCCTGGCGACATATGCAAATTAGTGCATATTTAATTAGGTAACGCCTAATTGGAGTTAGACAAGCAGAAGCGTGCAAGCCTGATTTTTATGCTTTTTGGGGGGTTTTGGTGACCAAATATTGAACTATAATAATCAATGCTCAGGAGCTCACTTATCCTTGAAAGACACTTTTATCACTGACCTAAAAGGCCCATACATCTCCATAAAGGTTTAGGGGGGAGGGAATAAGTGCTTACCCTACAGATTCTGTATTGTTTAATATAAATGCATTTTTTGTACGTGTCGGAGGAAGCGTGCGGATACTTCAGGGTTCCCTTGTACCGACCAGTAGGCGCACAACAACCAGGTAGGGGAGGGGGGGGAATTGGCACAACGACTAAATTGGGACGGTGCGAAAACAGAGAAAAATCGGAGAAAGAGAGATACAAGAAAAAAAAGAAGATACGTGAAGATTGCCCTTTTTAAAGACAGGTAGATATTAGAAACAGTTTCCAGTTGAAGACGGGTAGATATTAGAAGAAGTTTCCAGTTAACCCTTTTTAAAGACAGGTAGATATTAGGAACAGATTCCAGTTGAAGACAGATAGAATACATTTCCAGTTAGAATAGAATTATAATTTCATTATACAGCACAAGTACAGTACAACGAAAATACGTTTGGCATCCAACCAGAGTGCAAATGTAACCGTAAAGTGCAATAGTAATATACAATGTACTGGGTATAAAATATATAAATAAGTACTACTGAGTAATAGGGCTAATCAGATGTATGTACAGAGTTGTAGTATTAATATGTACATGATGAAGGTATAAAGGCGCTATGGTAATACATCGATTGATTGATTGAAAACTTTATTAACAGATTGCAGAATCGGTACAATACAGTATGGCTCAATACACACAATACACACCAGAGAAGGACATTCATCTTGTTTACATCACGGTCCCCCATTTTCAATTCATCGTAACATTTATGTAAAAAATGTATGAATTGTAAAAGATTTCAATAAATATGAACATGTTAATGCTATACACTACATAAAGTGAATTTATACTGAATTTGTCTTACGCTTCCATTCATTTAATGCAGGGATGTTCACAGCATTTCACTTTCAACCAGGTATCTGATTCATTTAATGTAGCAACTAGTAGTTCACCCAGTCCTTGTTGGACTGATAAGTGGTTGCCTGGAGATTTAGGATTCACTGTGTACCCTTGCCTATTATTGATTGATTGATTGAAAACTTTATTAACAGGGGCGGCTGGGTAGCGCAGCGGACTAAGCGCTCGCCTACCACCACAGAGACTCTGGGATAGAATCCAGCTGTCAGCGGAACCTCCGGCTTGGTCAGTCGTCCCTACTAACACAATTGGCAGTGTTAGTGGGTGGGAAGCCAGTGGGGTATGTATCCTGGTCGTTGTAAACAGCGACTCCTACTGGTCGGTCGGGGCGCCTGTTCAGCAGGGAAAGGATCTGGGGGAGATAGTGTGATCCTCCCACGCGTTACACTCCCCTGGTGAGAGTCCTCGCTGTCAGGTGAAAAGAAGCGGCTGGCTGACTCCACATGTATCGGAGGAAGACATGTGGTAGTCTTCTCCCTCCCCAGGCCGACAGTAGGGGTCAAAAGCGTGCAACGACCAGGAAGGGAATTGGCATAACGACTAAATTGGGATGGGAGAAAAATACGGGAAAAAGGGGGAGAAAAAGTAGATAAAAAAATGTTTACTTTATTAACAGATTGTAGAATGGGTACAATACAGTACGGCTCAATACACACAATTGTTAAGGGGATGCAGACCAGAGAGACTTTCGTCTTGTTTACATCAGGGTCCCCCATTTTCAATTCATAATGACATTTATGATTTATGATATATCATGACATACAGATACTGTTACATTTGTGACATACATGGTATGCAAATATACAGTACTGTTAAACAGAGATCCTAACAGAAAATATATACATACGAGGGGGAGGAGACTGTACATTGGGAGGATTTGAAAATCTCCCTTATTTTCAAATCCCAATATTGACAGCTATGGTGAGAGGCAGAGAGAGAAAGTGGTTCTATTCAGTGATAGTCAATACAGTGTTTCAGTGCAGTAATCAGTTGTGTTGAGTTTGTTACTACACTGTGTATATTACTAATGGTTTGATTAGGTATTGTGTTTGTAAATAGCAGTTTAAAAAAAATGTATGGCATTTTACAATACAGAACTTTTAAGGCATTTTCCCAAAAATATATTTGTATGCGTTTTTCTTACACGCAAGGGTAGACATGTACCATTTCCATACTTTCCACATTTCTTCCTACATATACCCTGCATCTTTGTTCAGAGGGGTTTGTTGATATATGATTCATAGCCTGATTTATAGTAAATTTATACTAAGAAACCTGGCGAAAATAGATTTTTTTTATGACTAGACAGCATTTCCTGATTTATGGGATGATCAAAAGACATAGCCACAATCCCTTCTGAACAAAGTTCATTGTGTTATGTGTCAACATAATGATTAATTAATCTGGCATCATCCAATGTTGGTGATACCCTGGCGACATATGCAAATTAGTGCATATTTAATTAGGTAACGCCTAATTGGAGTTAGACAAGCAGAAGCGTGCAAGCCTGATTTTTATGCTTTTTGGGGGGTTTTGGTGACCAAATATTGAACTATAATAATCAATGCTCAGGAGCTCACTTATCCTTGAAAGACACTTTTATCACTGACCTAAAAGGCCCATACATCTCCATAAAGGTTTAGGGGGGAGGGAATAAGTGCTTACCCTACAGATTCTGTATTGTTTAATATAAATGCATTTTTTGTACGTGTCGGAGGAAGCGTGCGGATACTTCAGGGTTCCCTTGTACCGACCAGTAGGCGCACAACAACCAGGTAGGGGAGGGGGGGGAATTGGCACAACGACTAAATTGGGACGGTGCGAAAACAGAGAAAAATCGGAGAAAGAGAGATACAAGAAAAAAAAGAAGATACGTGAAGATTGCCCTTTTTAAAGACAGGTAGATATTAGAAACAGTTTCCAGTTGAAGACGGGTAGATATTAGAAGAAGTTTCCAGTTAACCCTTTTTAAAGACAGGTAGATATTAGGAACAGATTCCAGTTGAAGACAGATAGAATACATTTCCAGTTAGAATAGAATTATAATTTCATTATACAGCACAAGTACAGTACAACGAAAATACGTTTGGCATCCAACCAGAGTGCAAATGTAACCGTAAAGTGCAATAGTAATATACAATGTACTGGGTATAAAATATATAAATAAGTACTACTGAGTAATAGGGCTAATCAGATGTATGTACAGAGTTGTAGTATTAATATGTACATGATGAAGGTATAAAGGCGCTATGGTAATACATCGATTGATTGATTGAAAACTTTATTAACAGATTGCAGAATCGGTACAATACAGTATGGCTCAATACACACAATACACACCAGAGAAGGACATTCATCTTGTTTACATCACGGTCCCCCATTTTCAATTCATCGTAACATTTATGTAAAAAATGTATGAATTGTAAAAGATTTCAATAAATATGAACATGTTAATGCTATACACTACATAAAGTGAATTTATACTGAATTTGTCTTACGCTTCCATTCATTTAATGCAGGGATGTTCACAGCATTTCACTTTCAACCAGGTATCTGATTCATTTAATGTAGCAACTAGTAGTTCACCCAGTCCTTGTTGGACTGATAAGTGGTTGCCTGGAGATTTAGGATTCACTGTGTACCCTTGCCTATTATTGATTGATTGATTGAAAACTTTATTAACAGGGGCGGCTGGGTAGCGCAGCGGACTAAGCGCTCGCCTACCACCACAGAGACTCTGGGATAGAATCCAGCTGTCAGCGGAACCTCCGGCTTGGTCAGTCGTCCCTACTAACACAATTGGCAGTGTTAGTGGGTGGGAAGCCAGTGGGGTATGTATCCTGGTCGTTGTAAACAGCGACTCCTACTGGTCGGTCGGGGCGCCTGTTCAGCAGGGAAAGGATCTGGGGGAGATAGTGTGATCCTCCCACGCGTTACACTCCCCTGGTGAGAGTCCTCGCTGTCAGGTGAAAAGAAGCGGCTGGCTGACTCCACATGTATCGGAGGAAGACATGTGGTAGTCTTCTCCCTCCCCAGGCCGACAGTAGGGGTCAAAAGCGTGCAACGACCAGGAAGGGAATTGGCATAACGACTAAATTGGGATGGGAGAAAAATACGGGAAAAAGGGGGAGAAAAAGTAGATAAAAAAATGTTTACTTTATTAACAGATTGTAGAATGGGTACAATACAGTACGGCTCAATACACACAATTGTTAAGGGGATGCAGACCAGAGAGACTTTCGTCTTGTTTACATCAGGGTCCCCCATTTTCAATTCATAATGACATTTATGATTTATGATATATCATGACATACAGATACTGTTACATTTGTGACATACATGGTATGCAAATATACAGTACTGTTAAACAGAGATCCTAACAGAAAATATATACATACGAGGGGGAGGAGACTGTACATTGGGAGGATTTGAAAATCTCCCTTATTTTCAAATCCCAATATTGACAGCTATGGTGAGAGGCAGAGAGAGAAAGTGGTTCTATTCAGTGATAGTCAATACAGTGTTTCAGTGCAGTAATCAGTTGTGTTGAGTTTGTTACTACACTGTGTATATTACTAATGGTTTGATTAGGTATTGTGTTTGTAAATAGCAGTTTAAAAAAAATGTATGGCATTTTACAATACAGAACTTTTAAGGCATTTTCCCAAAAATGTATTTGTATGCGTTTTTCTTACACGCAAGGGTAGACATGTACCATTTCCATACTTTCCCCATTTCTTCCTACATATACCCTGCATCTTTGTTCAGAGGGGTTTGTTGATATATGATTCATAGCCTGATTTATAGTAAATTTATACTAAGAAACCTGGCGAAAATAGATTTTTTTTATGACTAGACAGCATTTCCTGATTTATGGGATGATCAAAAGACATAGCCACAATCCCTTCTGAACAAAGTTCATTGTGTTATGTGTCAACATAATGATTAATTAATCTGGCATCATCCAATGTTGGTGATACCCTGGCGACATATGCAAATTAGTGCATATTTAATTAGGTAACGCCTAATTGGAGTTAGACAAGCAGAAGCGTGCAAGCCTGATTTTTATGCTTTTTGGGGGGTTTTGGTGACCAAATATTGAACTATAATAATCAATGCTCAGGAGCTCACTTATCCTTGAAAGACACTTTTATCACTGACCTAAAAGGCCCATACATCTCCATAAAGGTTTAGGGGGGAGGGAATAAGTGCTTACCCTACAGATTCTGTATTGTTTAATATAAATGCATTTTTTGTACGTGTCGGAGGAAGCGTGCGGATACTTCAGGGTTCCCTTGTACCGACCAGTAGGCGCACAACAACCAGGTAGGGGAGGGGGGGGAATTGGCACAACGACTAAATTGGGACGGTGCGAAAACAGAGAAAAATCGGAGAAAGAGAGATACAAGAAAAAAAAGAAGATACGTGAAGATTGCCCTTTTTAAAGACAGGTAGATATTAGAAACAGTTTCCAGTTGAAGACGGGTAGATATTAGAAGAAGTTTCCAGTTAACCCTTTTTAAAGACAGGTAGATATTAGGAACAGATTCCAGTTGAAGACAGATAGAATACATTTCCAGTTAGAATAGAATTATAATTTCATTATACAGCACAAGTACAGTACAACGAAAATACGTTTGGCATCCAACCAGAGTGCAAATGTAACCGTAAAGTGCAATAGTAATATACAATGTACTGGGTATAAAATATATAAATAAGTACTACTGAGTAATAGGGCTAATCAGATGTATGTACAGAGTTGTAGTATTAATATGTACATGATGAAGGTATAAAGGCGCTATGGTAATACATCGATTGATTGATTGAAAACTTTATTAACAGATTGCAGAATCGGTACAATACAGTATGGCTCAATACACACAATACACACCAGAGAAGGACATTCATCTTGTTTACATCACGGTCCCCCATTTTCAATTCATCGTAACATTTATGTAAAAAATGTATGAATTGTAAAAGATTTCAATAAATATGAACATGTTAATGCTATACACTACATAAAGTGAATTTATACTGAATTTGTCTTACGCTTCCATTCATTTAATGCAGGGATGTTCACAGCATTTCACTTTCAACCAGGTATCTGATTCATTTAATGTAGCAACTAGTAGTTCACCCAGTCCTTGTTGGACTGATAAGTGGTTGCCTGGAGATTTAGGATTCACTGTGTACCCTTGCCTATTATTGATTGATTGATTGAAAACTTTATTAACAGGGGCGGCTGGGTAGCGCAGCGGACTAAGCGCTCGCCTACCACCACAGAGACTCTGGGATAGAATCCAGCTGTCAGCGGAACCTCCGGCTTGGTCAGTCGTCCCTACTAACACAATTGGCAGTGTTAGTGGGTGGGAAGCCAGTGGGGTATGTATCCTGGTCGTTGTAAACAGCGACTCCTACTGGTCGGTCGGGGCGCCTGTTCAGCAGGGAAAGGATCTGGGGGAGATAGTGTGATCCTCCCACGCGTTACACTCCCCTGGTGAGAGTCCTCGCTGTCAGGTGAAAAGAAGCGGCTGGCTGACTCCACATGTATCGGAGGAAGACATGTGGTAGTCTTCTCCCTCCCCAGGCCGACAGTAGGGGTCAAAAGCGTGCAACGACCAGGAAGGGAATTGGCATAACGACTAAATTGGGATGGGAGAAAAATACGGGAAAAAGGGGGAGAAAAAGTAGATAAAAAAATGTTTACTTTATTAACAGATTGTAGAATGGGTACAATACAGTACGGCTCAATACACACAATTGTTAAGGGGATGCAGACCAGAGAGACTTTCGTCTTGTTTACATCAGGGTCCCCCATTTTCAATTCATAATGACATTTATGATTTATGATATATCATGACATACAGATACTGTTACATTTGTGACATACATGGTATGCAAATATACAGTACTGTTAAACAGAGATCCTAACAGAAAATATATACATACGAGGGGGAGGAGACTGTACATTGGGAGGATTTGAAAATCTCCCTTATTTTCAAATCCCAATATTGACAGCTATGGTGAGAGGCAGAGAGAGAAAGTGGTTCTATTCAGTGATAGTCAATACAGTGTTTCAGTGCAGTAATCAGTTGTGTTGAGTTTGTTACTACACTGTGTATATTACTAATGGTTTGATTAGGTATTGTGTTTGTAAATAGCAGTTTAAAAAAAATGTATGGCATTTTACAATACAGAACTTTTAAGGCATTTTCCCAAAAATGTATTTGTATGCGTTTTTCTTACACGCAAGGGTAGACATGTACCATTTCCATACTTTCCACATTTCTTCCTACATATACCCTGCATCTTTGTTCAGAGGGGTTTGTTGATATATGATTCATAGCCTGATTTATAGTAAATTTATACTAAGAAACCTGGCGAAAATAGATTTTTTTTATGACTAGACAGCATTTCCTGATTTATGGGATGATCAAAAGACATAGCCACAATCCCTTCTGAACAAAGTTCATTGTGTTATGTGTCAACATAATGATTAATTAATCTGGCATCATCCAATGTTGGTGATACCCTGGCGACATATGCAAATTAGTGCATATTTAATTAGGTAACGCCTAATTGGAGTTAGACAAGCAGAAGCGTGCAAGCCTGATTTTTATGCTTTTTGGGGGGTTTTGGTGACCAAATATTGAACTATAATAATCAATGCTCAGGAGCTCACTTATCCTTGAAAGACACTTTTATCACTGACCTAAAAGGCCCATACATCTCCATAAAGGTTTAGGGGGGAGGGAATAAGTGCTTACCCTACAGATTCTGTATTGTTTAATATAAATGCATTTTTTATTCCAATCCCGATTTGTATTTAAGATTCCCAAATCCCATCGGACTTGACTTCTTCGTGTCCCTCAGTGAGTGTAATACCAGCATTCAACTGTATGCGCCACAGCGCCACACAGATGTTGGAAGCCGGTATTGCACTGGGAAGTGATGAGTGATGAGCTTCAAATAGTTTTAACTTCATGAGTTGACTGTATTGTTTATTATTGGTTATTAGCATAATTGTACAAACCGAACATATTTGTACATATACAGTATTTCGTTTTTGGTGTAAAGTGGATCTGCAAGCAAAATCAAATAAATAGAAAATTGTAAATACATAAAAAAATGTAAATAAGAATTTGTTCTTAATTGACCTGCCTGGTTAAATAAAGGTTAAATAAAAAATACATTTTAAAAAACAAGTTCGTCATCTGCAGGGAAATGTTATGGTAGCTAACTTTGCTAATTCCAACTGATACCAATAGTGCTGCCAAGCAAGCTGAAGAGGCACTTAAAAACAAAGCATCCCTTCCACAGATAACGTTAGCTGTGCAGCAGATTCAGGTAATTCCCCCTCTCTCACTATGAATAGCAATTTTCCGTTTCTCCAGTCCACTAATTCTGACCTGATATCCAGATAATGCATCAGCTACTACTTTTGTAAAATGAGAGTTGAATTCTACCCTAAAGCCATGAAAAATTATGACTTCCTGCGTCTGATTGCCCAATTTATTTAGCAATGACAGAGGTGTGCAAGCTCCCTCTCTCTATTAGGCTAACTCAGTCTTATCATTCTAGTACAAATGTAAATGCAGTTGTGTGCAGTTACTGGGCAACATTAATGGACATTCTTTCTGGGACTATTTTAAGTAGTCCGGTCATTCTAATGAAGCCTAAACATCTCTCCCCCTCTCTCTCTCTCTCTCTCTCTCTCTCTCTCTCTCTCTCTCTCTCTCTCTCTCTCTCTCTCTCTCTCTCTCTCTCTTCCTCTCTCTCTCTCTCTCTCTCTCTCTCTCTCTCTCTCTCTCTCTCTCTCTCTCTCTCTCTCTCTCTCTCTCTCTCTCTCTCTATCTCCTTCTTCCAGAGCGAAACCCGACACCTCTGCACACACTCCGGAGGGAGAGAGAGAGAGAGAGAGAGAGAGAGAGAGAGAGGGGGGGGGTGGGAGAGAGAGAGAGAGAGAGCTTCTTCCAGAGCGAAACCAGACACCTCTGCACACACTCCGGAGGGAGAGAGAGAGAGAGACAGAGAGAGAGGGAGGGGGGGGGGGGACCCGCCGCGCGGCAGCTTGTGGGCCTCCCTTCCTCCCCTCTCCCGTGTGCCGCGCAGCAGGTCCCCCCCCCCTCCCCCAAGTGCTCCCTCTCTCTCCATCTCTCTCTCCCTCTCTCCCTCCAGAGCGCACGCAGAGGCGTCCGGCCCCACTCCGCCTCGCAGCATGAGGAAGTGGCTTCCACTCGCTGTCTAGTCTAGGTAGAATGGGGGCGGGCATTAGCTCCAACCACAGAGCCAATCACATCACTGTCTGCTACCCAGAGCCCGAATGATGTGACTCAGGCCTTCAAATCAAGATGGCCTAATTTACTGGAGGAGGAAAGGGGCTGAGCTGAATCAGAGCAATCCACCAATATGGTATTTAGACACTAAAACACATTGATACGAACTCCTATTACTATAATACAATGCTAGAGACTGAAAAATGACATGTATAGTACATGTCCCCTTTAAGTTTGGAGATCGCAGTGTCAACTGCTTTTTCATTTCCTAGTGTTGGCTGTCCTTTTGGTCACGTTCATTATATTGAAGTGTAGTCTGATTTCTGATTCAGAATTGAGCTTTATGGTAGTCGTTCTTATTTTAGGCTACTCACGTGATTCTACACATAAACTCCCTTAGTGGAGGTTTATTGTTTTACTTTTTCCAATATAAACTCCTTTTATTACTCCTTTTGGCTTATTTACTTTTATACTATACCTCTTTATTGAGAGTAGTCCTGTTTTTTGGAACTTGATTTATTTTCTTAATTACTCACTTTGAGATTTCCACCTGTAAAGGTTGTTTTCTGTTGTTTAATTTTTCCCCTCTCCTAAAATATCTGCGTAAGCAGTCTAGTGGTTGTCCGTTTTACGGATAACTTTAAGAGTCCCTGTTATCTGCTCATGACCCACACACACACATACACACAGCCCTCACAGAAGGAAAAAGCCATGACTGGGTCAGCAGATAACACAGGTCTCGAACAAGCACTAGCTGCGCAGCGTCAAGGATTGCTTTCACATGAGGAAGCTATCATACAATTACAACAACAACAAGCTCTCATGGTGCAAAAGCATGGGGAGATGTATGAAGGATTGCGCAAGATGGATAGTTCCATGCGTGATTTGGCTGACCGCATAACCAATGCACAATTACCTCCCCCTCACCAGAGCCCACCTAATGTCTCTCAAGCACTACTCACAGGCCCCCGGTCATTACCTTGTGAGGCTAAAGTCCAGCTCCCCTCACGCTTTAATGGGGAGTCAGGTAAATGCTGTGGTTTTCTGGCACAATGCCAAATAGTGTACAGAGCCCAGCCTTCTCGTTTTCAGTCTGAGGATTCACGTGTTGCCCTAATTCTATCCCTGTTGGAGGGACCTGACCTTGATTGGGCTGTTCCACTCATACGGGCTCAGGCTCCAGTTTTAAACGACTCACAGGGACTCATGAATGAGATGGAGATCGTTTTTGATCATGAACTCTACGATAAAGAGGTCGCCATGAAGCTGACACGCATGCGCCAGGGAGCCAGTAGTGTAGCTGAGTTTTCCATCGCTTTCAGGACACTGGCTGGGGCTACAGGCTGGCCTGAAGGACCACTCATCACTTTGTTCACCAACGCGTTATCTAATCAGGTTAAAGATGCTTTGGCGGTTGTGGGATCTCCAGACACTTTTGACACACTGGTCACTACCGCCATACGCGTTGATAACCGGATCAGAGACCGTGAGCGTGAGAGGTGGGGTCAACGTTTTCGTGTCCCGCTGGAGGAAGTTTTGTCCTTTCCTCCACAACCTTCAGTGGCCAGCTTGTCTGAACCTATGCAGGTGGACAGCACTTCTGTGCGTGACTCCAGGCAGACTGGTTCTCATGTGGACTGGTGCCGGTACTGCAGGAGAAAAGGTCACACGAGGGTGGAGTGTCTGAAACTGAAGGGAAACGGTCAGTCTCGCTAGTGGGCCGAGAGACACTAGTGAGACATCACATCACCCCCTTTCGAACCTTTTTGCCTGTGGTTTTAGGCTGGAATAGGCAGTCTGTTAAGGTTGACGCCTTTTTAGACTCATGGGCAGTGGACAGTTTCATCGATTCCAGATGGGCTGAGGACTCTAAAATACCTGTACATTCCCTCCATAAGCCCTGTAGTGTCACTGCGCTTGATGGACGGCCATTGGGTACAGGCAGTGTCACCAAAAGAACCAATTATTTATCTATGCGGGTTGCTTATGGGAACCATTCTGAGCGCATTCGATTCTTTTTGGTGGATTCCCCCACGTATCCCATTGTGCTGGGTCATTCTTGGCTTAGTAAACACAAGCCACAGATAAATTGGGGTGAGGAGAGGGACACTGTCATGCAGTGGGGCTCCCAATGCCGTCACCGTTGTTTCCAAATTCCTCCGTCACCCATGAGTTATGATCAGTTTAGTGAGAGCGGTTGTGATCCTGTTGAAGCAGTGGGCGGTCTTGGTTTTCCAGAGCCCACTCTCTCAACCATTGCACTCCCAGCCATCTGTCGATCAGGATGGGAGTTTGGAATGGGATCCACAGTTTTATTGGGACTCCCTCGGTGAGGAGGTTCTGGCGGAGGACAGTTTAGACAGTTTAGAGGCTCTGTGTGAGGACTTCTCCTCGCTTACCTGTACAGTTGACCCCCTCATTGTAAGAATCTGGTTGTTGGTGTGTGGACCCAGGCGCAATACAGGAATGAGAGAGAGGCAGGACACAAGCGGGGTGTAGTTGAGAAGAGGCTTTACTTCACTTCTTTGGAGTACAACTACAACAACAAAACAATAAAGACGAGTACCACAGCCTAAGCTGGCAGATAATGATTATATAACTAAGGGTACGAATTAGAGACAACACGGAAGGGTGCTGAATCACAATCACAATGGTATAATAATGTTCTGACAACAACAGACGACACAAGATACGTTTACAAACCGACAGGGAAGTAACAGGACAGCACAGAATATATATGAGGACTAATCACACTGATTACTAAACAGGAACAGCTGGGGAAGAGAGGAACATGAATATGGATACACACAGGAACATGAATACACAGAGGGGACAAGACTAGACACTAACAATAACCGGGGTAATAGGGACACATAATACAATGAATACAAGGACACTAGACTAATAGGCAGACATCTGAACATACTGGGGAGCACACAGGGCCGATAACAAATACAAGGGGAACACATTAATACACACATTCAATAATCTCCAGAGTAGGCACTCCTGCAGTACCGCAAACAGAGCGCCAGAGGGTGGCAGAGTATTGTCTGTGTCCAGATAGTTCAGATTATGACAGTACCCCCCCCTGAAGGGGAGGCTCCCAGACGACCCATAAGACCGTCCAGAGACAGGCAGGGCGAAGGGCAGAGACCCCGGAAAAAACTGGGGACGAGGACACGGAAAACTGGAGCCGGGGGGCCGGGGAACAGGACCAGAGGGGAGCCCGGAGAAGGGCGCACAGGACACGGGACCAGGGGCACTGGAGAGGGGGACAGAGACAGAGGCCCGGAGAGGCGGGCTAGAGACAGGGACAGAGGCCCGGAGAGGGGGGCTGGAGACGGGGACAGAGAAACCGGTGAGGGGGGCTGGAGACGGGGACAGGGGCCCGGTGAGGGGGGCTGGAGACGGGGACAGGGGCCCGGTGAGGGAGGCTGGAGACGGGGACAGAGGACCGGAGAGGGGGGCTGGAGACGGGGACAGCGGACCGGTGAGGGAGGCTGGAGATGGGGACAGGGACCCGGTGAGGGGGGCTGGAGACGGGGACAGGGGCCTGGTGAGGGAGGCTGGAGACAGGGACAGGGGCCCGGTAAGGGGGGCTGTAGACGGGGACAGGGGCCCGGTGAGGGAGGCTGGAGACAGGGACAGAGGCCCGGAGAGGGAGGCTGGAGACGGGGACAGGGACAGCTAGAGTTGCCCTAACAGGGGCTAAACTGGCAGTAGAAACTGGGTTAGCTACCTGGGATATGCTAGCTGCCGGGCCTGTGCTAGCTGCTAGGGTTACACCAGCCGGCGGGGCTAAGGCGCTAGCAGTAGGGACTCTAGCGGACAGGACTAGGTGGCTAGCAGCAGGGGCTCTAGCGGACGAGACAGAGGGGTTAGCCGACGGGGCGGCTCCCGGGAAACTGACCTTGCTAGCTGAAGGGGCAGTCCTAGCAGCGGGGAGACTGACCTTGCTAGCTGAAGGGGCAGTCCTAGCAGCGGGGAAACTGACCTTGCTAGCTGAAGAGGCAGTCCTAGCAGCGGGGAGACTGACCTTGCTAGCCGAAGGGGCAGTCCTAGCAGCAGGGAGACTGACCTTGCTAGCTGAAGGGGCAGTCCTAGCAGTGGGGAAACTGACCTTGCTAGCTGAAGGGGCAGTCCTAGCAGTGGGGAAACTGACCTTGCTAGCTGAAGAGGCAGTCCTAGCAGCGGGGAGACTGACCTTGCTAGCTGAAGAGGCAGTCCTAGCAGCGGGGAGACTGACCTTGCTAGCCAAAGGGGTAGTCCTAGCAGCGGGGAGACTGACCTTGCTAGCTGAAGGGGCAGTCCTAGCAGTGGGGAAACTGACCTTGCTAGCTGAAGGGGCAGTCCTAGCAGTGGGGAAACTGACCTTGCTAGCTGAAGAGGCAGTCCTAGCAGCAGGGAGACTGACCTTGCTAGCTGAAGGGGCAGTCCTAGCAGTGGGAAAACTGACCTTGCTAGCTGAAGGGGCAGTCCTAGCAGTGGGAGACATGCTGGTGGTAGAGGCTACATAGGCAACCTGGAGTACTCTAGCAGGGGCTGAGCTAAGTGCAGGAGCAGTACTAGCTGCAGAGAGTCTGCTAGCAGTGGGGGATGTGCTAGCTGTAGATGCTACACTAGCAGGAAGGACTATGCTAGTCTTCTTAGCTTTGCTAGCCTTCTGAGACCTGCTAGAAGTGCATGCTACGCTAGCAGACGGGGCTCTAGTGGACTGGACTGAGGTGGTAGCTACCAAGGCTACACTAGCGGCAGGGGCTGTGCTAACCACGGAGGCCATGCCGGCCAAAGGGGCGGTCCCAGCATCTGGGGCTACGTTAGCTATAGGGCCTGTGCATGCGAGGGCAGCTAGGTAGGTAGCTACTGCAGAGGCTGCTCTATCACCAAATGTTCTGCCAGTTGCATAAGCCTCGCTAGCAGTAGCAGGAGGGAGTAAGCTAGTGGTAGAGAACAAGCCTACCCTGAGCCTCCTAACAGAATAAAACCTTGACTTAGCTGTGGGGGCAGAGGTTCTGCTAGCAGTGCAAGCTACGGGAGCTAGGCTAACCACAGGGGCCATGCCGGCCGACGAGGCGGTCCCAGCATCGGAGGCTTTGTTAACTATGGGGCCCGTGTCTGTTGAGAGAGCTAAGGGGGTAGCTGCCAAAGCTACATTGGCTACAGGGGCTAACCTAACCACAGGGGCCTTGCCGGCCGACGGGGCGGTCCCAGCATCAGAGGCCTTGTTAGCTATAGGGCCTGAGCTGGCTGTCTGGGCAGTGTTAACAGCCTGGGCAGTGAAGGCTGCGGAGGCTAACTGCTGCAGAAGCTGTACTAGCTACTGGGCTTGTGCTAGCTGCCGGGGCAGTGAGGGCCACGGGGCCTATGCTAGTAGGACTAGCTGAGGTGCTAACTGCTACAGGGACAGTACTAGTTACTGGGCTTGTGCTAGCTGCCGGGGCAGTGAGGGCCGCGGGGCCTATGCTAGTAAGACTAGCTGTGGTGCTAACTGCTACAGGGGCCATACTAGCTACTGGGCTTGTGCTAGCTGCCGGGACAGTGAGGGCCGCAGGGTATATGCTAGTAGGACTAGCTGAGGTGCTAACTGCTACCGGGACAGTACTAGCTACTGGGCTTGTGCTAGCTGCCGGGGCAGTGAGGGCCGCAGGGCCTATGCTAGTAAGACTAGCTGAGGTGCTAACTGCTACAGGGGCCGTACTAGCTACTGGGCTTGTGCTAGCTGCCGGGGCAGTGAGGACCGCGGGGCCTATGCTAGTAAGACTAGCTGAGGTACTAACTGCTACAGGGACAGTACTAGCTACTGGGCTTGTGCTAGTTGCCGGGGCAGTGAGGACCGCGGGGCCTATGCTAGTGGGACTAGCTGAGGTGCTAACTGCTACCGGGACAGTACTAGCTACTGGGCTTCTGCTAGCTGCCGGGGCAGTGAGGACCGCGGGGCCTATGCTAGTGGGACTAGCTGAGGTGCTAACTGCTACCGGGACAGTACTAGCTACTGGGCTTGTGCTAGCTGCCGGGGCAGTGAGGACCGCGGGGCCTATGCTAGTAGGACTAGCTGAGGTGCTAACCACCGGTGGTCTGGCAGGTGGGGCTAAGCTAGCCTTTCTAGCACTACCAGCTCTCCGAGACCTACGCACAGCGCGAGCTACGCTAGCAGCACTAGCTGTGGAAGCTAGGCTAACGGCTGTGCTAGTAGCATGGACTGAGTTAACGGAGCCGGGGTTAGCAGTACCAGCTGGGGAGCCTAGGCTAACGGGTATGCTAACGGCTGGGCTAACGGCCTGGAAGAAGCGCTCCATGGTGAGCAATACGTCGTTCGCTTGGTCTCTCCCGTAGTCCGCTGAATCCAGGTCTGGTTGTGTCATTCTGAGGTAGAGACGGCGCTGGCCGCGGCGGTCGCGCTGGAAGTGGGGCCGGTGGAGGAGGTTGTGCCAGTTCTCCCTCGTCCTGCTTGCTGGGTCCAATTTATGGTCGGTTTGTTCTGTAAGAATCTGGTTGTTGGTGTGTGGACCCAGGCGCAATACAGGAATGAGAGAGAGGCAGGACACAAGCGGGGTGTAGTTGAGAAGAGGCTTTACTTCACTTCTTTGGAGTACAACTACAACAACAAAACAATAAAGACGAGTACCACAGCCTAAGCTGGCAGATAATGATTATATAACAAATGGTACGAATTAGAGACAACACGGAAGGGTGCTGAATCACAACCACAATGGTATAATAATGTTCTGACAACAACGGACGACACAAGATACGTTTACAAACCGACAGGGAAGTAACAGGACAGCACAGAATATATAGGAGGACTAATCACACTGATTACTAAACAGGAACAGCTGGGGAAGAGAGGAACATGAATATGGATACACACAGGAACATGAATACACAGAGGGGACAAGACTAGACACTAACAATAACAGGGATAATAGGGACACATAATACAATGAATACAAGGACACTAGACTAATAGGCAGACATCTGAACATACTGGGGAGCACACAGGACCGATAACAAATACAAGGGGAACACATTAATACACACATTCAATAATCTCTAGAGTAGGCACTCCTGCAGTACCGCAAACAGAGCGCCAGAGGGTGGCAGAGTATTGTCTATGTCCAGATAGTTCAGATTATGACACTCATGGAGAGCACCAACATCATGAGCGTGGAGTCACACCCGTTACCAGAGGGAGTTCCCACTGTCTATGCTGACCTCAGTGAGGTGTTTAGCAAACAAAAGGTTAGCATCCTGCCACCGCACCGACCTTATGATTGTGCCATCGAATTGCAGCCGGGCTCTATTCCCCCTCGTGGTTCCTTGTACTCGTTGTCGGTCCCCGAAAGCGCAGCTATGAACACCTACATCAAGGAGGCTGTGGCTACCGGTTTTATTAGACCTTCCACTTCACATGCGGGTGCTGGATTCTTTTTTGTGGGAAAAAAGGATGGAGGACTGAGACCCTGCATCGACTACAGAGGTCTGAACAACATTACAGTAAAAAAAACGGTATCCCCTTCCCCTGATGAACTCGGCGTTCGAACGCCTCCAGGGGGCATCCATTTTTACCAAACTTGATCTCCGCAATGCCTACAATCTGGTGCGCATACGCCAAGGGGATGAGTGGAAGACCGCGTTCAACACTCATAATGGTCACTACGAATACCTGGTGATGCCATTTGGTCTTACTAATGCCCCTTCAGTTTTTCAGACGTTAATCAATGACGTGCTCAGGGAGATGTTGGAGAAGTTTGTTTTCGTCTACTTAGATGACATTCTGATATTCTCCAAGTCCATTTCTGACCATGTCAAACATGTCAGGCAGGTCTTGAGGTGCCTTTTGGATGCACAGTTGTTTGTGAAGGCTGAGAAGTGTGCCTTCCATGTCCGCTCTGTGTCCTTTCTGGGATTCATTGTGTCTGAGGGGAGGATTCAAATGGACCCCAAGAAGGTGTCAGCAGTGACAGACTGGCCTACACCCGTCTCGGTCAAGCAGGTGCAACGATTCCTAGGATTTGCAAACTTCTACCGTCGTTTTATTCGTAATTTCAGTTCAGTGGTAGCACCTATCACTGCACTCACCAGGAAGACAGCACCTTCCCATTTCCAGTGGACTCCCAAGGCTGAGGCAGCGTTCATTGAGCTTAGGAGAAGGTTCAGTTCTGAGCCTATCCTCATTACTCCTAACCCATCCCTGCCATTTATCGTCGAGGTGGATGCTTCTGAGCTTGGAGTCGGAGCTATTCTGTCTCAACGCTCAGCGTCCGACGGTAAGGTACAACCATGTGCATACTATTCACGTGGGCTTTCGCCGGCTGAAATAAACTATGATGTTGGGGACAGAGAGCTGTTGGCGGTCAAGTTGGCATTGGAGGAGTGGCGCCATTGGCTAGAAGGAGCTGAACACCCATTCACAGTCTGGACAGACCATAAAAATTTGGAATATATCCAGGGTGCTCAGAGGAGAAACTCGCGACAGGCTCGCTGGTCACTGTTTTTCTCTCGGTTTAATTTCCTCCTGACGTACCGTCCCGGGTCTAAAAATATCAAGCCGGATGCTCTTTCCCGGTTATATGATGGATCAGAAGAGGACCGTCCTCCTGAGCCCATTGTTCCTGCAGGACAGATCCTAGCTCCTGTGACATGGAGCATTGACTCTGCTGTGCGGAGGGCACAACGTTTGGAACCAGATCCGGGTGGGGTGCCCCCGGGTCGGTTATTTGTACCAAACAGCATTCGTTCTCGGGTGTTGAAGTGGGGCCACTCCTCTCGGCTGACAGGACATCCCGGAGTGCACAGAACTCGTGACTTCTTGGCCAGAAGGTTCTGGTGGCCTGGTATGATGAAGGACATTCAGGAATTTGTGGCAGCCTGCCCCGTTTGTGCACGGAACAAAGTTTCTCAACAGTCACCACCAGGGCTGCTTCATCCTTTGCCCATTCCTAGTCGTCCGTGGAGCCACATCGCCATGGATTTTGTGACTGGTCTGCCTCCTTCTGGTGGTCACAGCGTCATCATGATGGTGGTAGGTAGGATAGGTTTTCCAAAGCAGCTCACTTCATTCTGCTGGTCAAGCTGCCATCTGCTCAGGAGACCGCTCAACTGGTGGTTGACCATGTCTTCCGAATTCATGGCATCTGCCAGGACGTGGTGTCGGACCGTGGACCCCAGTTTACTGCTCGGTTATGGAAGGCATTCTGTGCTATACTGGGTGCGACGGTTAGCCTGTCATCAGGGTTCCACGCGGAGAGCAATGGGCAAACAGAGCGCACCAACCAGTCTATGGAGAGTACGCTTCGCTGCTTGGCCTCCTCCAATCCGACCACTTGGAGTCACCAACTGGCATGGGCAGAATATGCACATAATTCATTGTGCAATGCATCCACTGGTCTCTCCCCGTTTGAGGTTCAGTTTGGGTATCAGCCTCCACTGTTTCCTGAACAGGAGAGGGACGTGGGGGTGCCATCTGCCGAGGCGTTTATCCGTCGGTCTCGGGCAACATGGAAGAGGGTGCGTTTGGCTCTTGTGCGTGCTGCGGCCCGGCACAAGCGGTCGACGGATGTACACCGTCGCCCTGCGCCTTCCTACCGTGTGGGCCAACAGGTGTGGCTTTCCACACGCGACCTTCCATTACGGGTGGAGTCGCGCAAACTCGCTCCCCGTTTTGTGGGCCCTTTCACTATTGTTCGCAAGATAAACCCAGTCACGATGCGTCTTCGGTTACTCTCGTCGATGAGGGTACACCCTACATTTCACGTATCCCGCCTTAAGCCAGTTCGGAGGAGCAGGTTGGTTCCTGCAGAGAGACCTCCACCTCCCCCTCGATTCATTGATGGCCAACCTGTGTATACTGTACGGCGTATCCTGTCCAGTAGGCGGGTTGGTAGGGGTATACAGTACCTGGTGGACTGGCAGGGTTATGGGCCAGAGGAGCGCACGTGGGTTCCAGCCAGGGACATCTTGGACCCTGAGCTTGTTCGGGAGTTTCGGAGATGTGTCTCGGAGGGTCCATCTGGAGCCGCCCCCTAGAGAGGGGGTCCTGTCATGGTTTTTGCCTTATTTCACCTTTCTGTGAGGGACAGCTGTCTATTTTTGCTTTATTTCACCTCTCTGTGAGGGATAGCTGTCAATCCCTGTTCCCTATGGTTAATTGCCTCATGGGTCGGCACGTGTGTGGGCTTGATTACAGCTGATGCAGTGCAGCTGTGCCTATGGCCATGTGGAGTCTATTTAAGTTTGGAGATCGCAGTGTCAACTGCTTTTTCATTTCCTAGTGTTGGCTGTCCTTTTGGTCACGTTCATTATATTGAAGTGTAGTCTGATTTCTGATTCAGAATTGAGCTTTATGGTAGTCATTCTTATTTTAGGCTACTCACGTGATTCTACACATAAACTCCCTTAGTGGAGGTTTATTGTTTTACTTTTTCCAATATAAACTCCTTTTATTAGGAGGTGTCCTTTTGGCTTATTTACTTTTATACTATACCTCTTTATTGAGAGTAGTCCTGTTTTTTGGAACTTGATTTATTTTCTTAATTACTCACTTTGAGATTTCCACCTGTAAAGGTTGTTTTCTGTTGTTTAATTTTTCCCCTCTCCTAAAATATCTGCGTAAGCAGTCTAGTGGTTGTCCGTTTTACGGATAACTTTAAGAGTCCCTGTTATCTGCTCATGACCCACACACACACATACACACAGCCCTCACACTCTCTCTCTCTCTCTCTCTCTCTCTCTCTCTCTCTCTCTCTCTCTCTCTCTCTCTCTCTCTCTCTCTCTCTCTCTCTCTCTCTCTCTCTCTCTCTCTCTCTCTCTCTCTCTCTCTCTCTCTCTCTCTCTCTCTCTCTCTCTGTCCTTGTCTTGTGAGAGTTCTGAGTAATAAGTATTACAGACATTGGTGATATGTTCAAGTTCAAGTTCTTTAATAGTTGTCATACAGAAGTACAGAATACTTTCATACAAAATGCTTCTTACTGTTACGCTCCAGAGACTGTGCTAGACAAGATAGTATCAAATAACATAATAACATAATATAGCATGAATTTAGAAGAAGAAAATGAGGTCACAGTGTTCGGTATAGACATATGTACAATGTTCTGAGTTACCATATAATATACAATACACAATACTATGCAGTGTACTAATGTACAGTACTATCTAGTGCAAAGCAGAAATGGGATGAGGTACAATTTTAGGTACAATTTACAGTAAGGTGTACGAGTTGTAGTGCAATCCTTCATCCATAAATATAAAGTGTGGGGAGTGGGTGCTACAGTGTGTTTGTTTAAAGTGGGTGTGTGCTATAAGTGTGTGGAGTGGGTGCTACAGTGTGTTTGTTTAAAGTGAGTGTGTGCGTGTGGATGTGTGTGCTATGTGCGTTTGGTGGTTGTTGTTGTGTAGTGTTCATTCATTGTTCGTTTAGCAGCCTGGTGGCCTGGGGATAGAAGCTTCTTCTGAGTCTTTCTGTGCTCGCCTTGAGACTCCTGTATCGCTTGCCTGACCGCAGCAGTTCAAAGAGGCAGTTGTTCGGGTGACTGGAGTCTTTAATGATTCTCTTAGCCTTGCCCTTGCAACGCTTGTAGTAAATGTTCTGGAGGGTGGGGAGCCCCCCTCCAATTGTGCGTTCGGCTGAACGTGTCACTCTTTGTAGTCTGCTTTGGTCTTGTGCAGTGCTATGAACATGCAACTTGTTTAATGCAGATAAATGTATACTGTACAATATTATGCACTTGTTCAGATCAGATGTATACTACTTCTACCACATAGAAGTGCTGCTTGTGCTGTTCTTGACATTGCACTCTCTATGTTTCTGAAATCTCTGATTACACATCAACAAGGCATAGTGAGCATCAGTCATAGGCCTTATCATAATAATTTTTGCTGCACACTTGTCTTAGAAGCTAATATATTGTACTGATTAATATAAATAGGCCTACATATTTTTGACTAGTGATGTCATTGCAATATCTCTGATGACAATATAATCACGACATTTGAGACAATGTACATAATTTATAACCATGACTGTAAGTTGGTGTGCCTTGAGATTCTGGTTTGACTTTTGGTGTGCCTTGAGATTCTGGTTTGACTTTTGGTGTGCCTTTGGCCGAAAAAGGTTGGAAACCACTACTCTAAAGGTTAAAGTGGTATGTGGTCCAGGTATGCTGGCTTTGATAATGCCATCTTGAAGTTGGCAGACTTCAACATTTGAAAGTACATAATCTTCATACATATATCTTTGTGATGTTTTCTATGCAAAATTATTTTTTTCAAATGAACTAGTAATTGATGGGTTCAGTAACAAGTACAATATATCCTGTGAAAATGTAAAAGGGTTCTAAAATGAAAATACTAAATAGCTAAATAGTTTTTGTTCTATATCTTCCACTTTGGAAAATAGAATCCCATGCACTTGCACAAATGCGACCATGTGGAATTTGTATCTTGCACACTCTCAAAAACAGGGTGGAAAGGAATCCCAATGAGTATGACATAAGAGCAAATGTGTGAATATGGTACATTTTGGTCGCAGTCTGGAGCCCTACATTTACCCGGCTCTGGATCCCTCTCCTCTGGCCAGCTGAGGGGTAATAGTCTCTGGAAACGCTCCCTCCAACCACATCACATCTGCAGACTTGTTGTGTTTTTCCACATTATAAAACCATTCATATCTTACTGCTTGGGTGATTTATGCCAAGGTTTTACCAGTCATGTAAAAGACAGGGAGTTGATTACATGCCAGACTGTGTAGTAAAAGACACCTTGGGGAATAGTGTGTGAATTGTCCTCCGTTAAGGTTTCAAACGAGAATATTTTATTGAGATGAGGAACAAACGGACCTCGTATGAGGCTGGCGCAAAGACTTATGGACGTAAAAAGGACAGTGGGATAAACTCACTGCTCTACTCTCCTCAACAGCCCCCACCCTTGCGATGATTTACTCTCCTCTACTCTTCACCAGCCCCCACCCTTGGACATCCTTGATCCTCTACCTTCACGCACCTGTTGGGAGTTTGCAATCACCTCGGGAGAGTACATAGGTTGCAGACTCCCCTCCAGTCCTTGTCGGGTCGTTCTGTGTTCTGGACTCTGTATTCACTCTGTGTTCATGGAGTTCTGTACTTTACTATCCTGTACGTTACCATCACCTGCCGCGTCTCCGGCGTGAGACGACGTGCCAGCCATCACCACCTGTCGCCGTTTGCCTGGAGTGGGACACCGTCTTCACTCTCTAATTCTCTACGGGAGGTTTTCCAGTGTTCCCACTCCAGACATCAAGCCAGCTCGTCATCGCTCCCGATTCCACGGGAGGAAGGCGTCTCTTCGTGATCCTCGTTCCTGGGGTGAGGCTCGTCGTCGCTCCCTAGTATTCCACGGGAGGACGGCGTGTGCCCATCCCGTTCCCCTTGGACCCAGGCTCGTCGTCGCTCCCTAGGATTCCACGGGAGGATGGCTTGTTCCCATCCCGGTCCCCTGGGACCCCCTTTGTTCTGCGCTGCCCGTCTGCAGCATCCGAGTAGGGACGAAGAGGATCTCCGTGCCAGGCCTCCGCCGTCGGGCCCCTGTCCCCATGCCAGGCCTCCGCCGTCGAGCCCCTGTTCCCGTGCCAGGCCTCCGCTGTCGGGCCCCTGTCCTCATCCCTGTAAGCAGCTCTGGCCCTCGCCCTGTCCAAGGCCTTAACCCTGTTCTCTGTCCCTGTCTCCAGCCCGCCTCTCCGGGCCTCTGTCCCTGTCCCCCTCTCCAGTGCCCCTGGTCCTGGTCCTTGACATTTAGCCCTGGCTCTGTCCCTTAGCCTTAGTCCCTTAGCCTGTTCGCCTCTTAAAGGCACAGTGCCGCATTTTCCATATTTCCTTGACTCTAGTGTTTTTGTGTTTTCCCTTAAAGGGACTGTGCCGCTTTTTGTTCTATAATAAATATTTGCCCTGTTCTGGCTTACTCTCATACCTGTCTTGTGTTGTGCGATTGGGGTCGGTTACAAACCATAACAGTACGACCCGAACCGTCGACGACCCCAGCCAGCACAGACAGTGTATGTGTGTTAGTTCCCCTGTTAGTTCCCCTGTTGACTCCCCTGTTAGCCTCGTTAGCTCCCCTGTTAGCTACCCTGTTCCCCACAGCTAGGACTGTCCTTCCAGCTAGCTTGTTCTCCTTTGCTAGTCCAGCCCTGTCTGCTAGCCTAGCTCCGGCAGCTAGCGCAGCCTCTATGCTAATGTAGCTGTACAGCTAGCATAGGCCCTGTAGCTAGCAATGCTCTGGCAGCTACCCAGTCCCTCTGCTAGCCCCACTTTAGGTGTAGCTTCCCCTGCTAGCATGGCCCAGTTTTTTTTTGTTTGCTGCTTTGTCATGTCCCCTGCCCCGCTGTCTGGTTTTTTTTGGGTCGCCCGGTGGCTCCCGTGGAGGGGGAGGTACTGTGAGGATTCGCCTGTCCCTGGACCTTTTTCCTGTGTTTTCCCTGTCTACTCTCCTCAACAGCCCCCACCCTTGCGATGATTTACTCTCCTCTACTCTTCACCAGCCCCCACCCTTGGACATCCATGATCCTCTACCTTCACGCACCTGTTGGGAGTTTGCAATCACCTCGGGAGAGTACATAGGTTGCAGACTCCCCTCCAGTCCTTGTCGGGTCGTTCTGTGTTCTGGACTCTGTATTCACTCTGTGTTCATGGAGTTCTGTACGTTACCATCCTGTACGTTACCATCACCTGCCGCGTCTCCGGCGTGAGACGACATGCCAGCCATCACCACCTGTCGCCGTTTGCCTGGAGTGGGACACCGTCTTCGCTCTCTAATTTTCTACGGGAGGTTTTCCAGTGTTCCCACTCCAGACGTCAAGCCGGCTCGTCATCGCTCCCGATTCCACGGGAGGAAGGCGTCTCTTCGTGATCCTCGTTCCTGGGGTGAGGCTCGTCGTCGCTCCCTAGTATTCCACGGGAGGACGGCGTGTGCCCATCCCGTTCCCCTTGGACCCAGGCTCGTCGTCGCTCCCTAGGATTCCACGGGAGGATGGCTTGTTCCCATCCCGGTCCCCTGGGACCCCCTTTGTTCTGCGCTGCCCGTCTGCAGCATCCGAGTAGGGACGAAGAGGATCTCCGTGCCAGGCCTCCGCCGTCGGGCCCCTGTCCCCGTGCCAGGCCTCTGCCGTCGGGCCCCTGTTCCCGTGCCAGGCCTCCGCCGTCGGGCCCCTGTCCCCGTGCCAGGCCTCCGCCGTCGGAACCCTGTCCTCATCCCTGTAAGCAGCTCTGGCCCTCGCCCTGTCCAAGGCCTTAACCCTGTTCTCTGTCCCTGTCTCCAGCCCGCCTCTCCGGGCCTCTGTCCCTGTCCCCCTGTCCAGTGCCCCTGGTCCTGGTCCTTGACATTTAGCCCTGGCCCTGTCCCTTAGCCTTAGTCCCTTAGCCTGTTCGCCTCTTAAAGGCACAGTGCCGCATTTTCCATATTTCCTTGACTCTAGTGTTTTAGTGTTTTCCCTTAAAGGGACTGTGCCGCTTTTTGTTCTATAATAAATATTTGCCCTGTTTTGGCTTACTCTCATACCTGTCTTGTGTTGTGCGATTGGGGTCGGTTACAAACCATAACAAAACCTATGATTCCCAGAGGAGCTGTAACTCAACTGGAATCATGGTGACTCTTTAAAAGATGGCCACTGAGCATATGGTAGTATATGGAACTCTACTGTATAAAGTACAAGTTCCGTCCACATCGTTCACATACTCAAATTTGATTGTTATTATTATTTTAATAAAAATAATTTTTTCTACATCCAATCTGGAGTTGATGAAATAATTTCTAAAATTGGAGTTTTGAAATTATTCTCAACAAAGAGCATGTACTGTACAAAAAATAACAACCACACATCCAGGTTACTGGGGCTGGAGATAGCTAGTCAGTGAACAGATATCACTTCATGCAGCTTTTCATAAAATGTTCCAAGTCATATGCTCAATGAGACATGGCTCCACTCCCCATCCGCTACCTGGCTATAATATCTACAGGAAGGACAGAGTTCAAGGAAGAGGGGGGGGGGGGGTAATGTTCTATGTCCGAGAACATATATTATGCGAAGAGATCCAATGCCCCGAGAATGACATCGAATGCATCTGTCTGAATGTCACATTATCTCCAAGAATGTCCTTTGTCTTAATTGGAGTGTAATAGGCCACCCTCTGCAAAGTCTGTCTTTCTTGATAACTTCCATGATGTACTAAAAAAATATAGCTCATTGAACGAAGTATTAATCCTTGGAGATCTGAACCTAAACTATGAAGATAAGTTAGGTAAAAAAGCACTGAATAGATTGACCTAATATTCTCTAACAAACCTGAGAGAGTGCCTAAGACATTTAACATGATTACAGGCCTGTCTGATTACAACCTAACATTGTAGTTAGAAAACGTCCCCAAAATCAATGACAATTAAATCAATGGTGTGTTTTTGTGGGGAGTTTGACTTACAGTTAATGTGCCTACCACGTGAAGGTGCATGATCAATGGACAGCACAAAAACTATTTGTGTAGGTGGAGACTAGAGCTACCACAGATAGTAATAAGTTATTAAGAGTAAGTAATTCATACCATTATATCCTAATAGTTACCTTATTACCATACTTGGCTGAAAATAAACTTTGCTGCCTGTTGTGAATGTGTTTTTCCCTGTAGGCTAATAAGTAGGCATACATTTTTGCAGTTGAGGAAAAATTAGCAGTTGAGTAGGTTAAACAGTATGTGCTGTGTTTTTATGTCTTCCATTGAGGACCACCTTGGAAATAAGTGTTTTAATGAATGCTTTTAGGTGATATTCTCAGGAATACAAATTGGTCAAGAGCATTTGTTTTTATGATGTGTTTTTAATTTCCAAATAAATCTAATCAAATCAAAAAAGCAGTTTTTGCAGTTGAGCTACAGGTGTTGTATATTATACAGCCTTTTCATGCATCTTTATCAATGGAACCCTTATCCTAATGATTTAAAAAATAATATTATGAAGATACGATATGGACCTAGTAGTTGGGTCATCTGTGGATTTGTCATCTAGGAGAGTTGATAAACTAATTTAGCCGGGGTGGCTCTCTCTGTGAGAGACCATAATCCAAAATGGCTGTCGTGGAAATTTACTTTTTAATGGTTTGACCTACAATGATGCACAATACATGGTACCAGCCCCCTCTCAGTCATGTACCAGCCAGCCCCCTCTCAGTCATGTACCAGCCCCCTCTCAGTCATGTATACCAGCCCCCTCTCAGTCATCTACCAGCCCCCTCTCAGTCATGTACCACAGCCCCATCTGAGTCATGTACCCAGTGATGTACCTGAACGCGTTCAATGAACGATCGTTCATGAACGCGTTCGTATTTTGGGCGAACGTGAACTGAACGTACTGATTATCCGCTAAATGAACGTAATTGAGAACGCGTTCATTCTCAACGCTGTGTAACGGAGTTCAAAAGTGCGTTCATTCTCAGCACTCTGTTATAACGGCGTTCAAATATGTGCCAGATTTCATATGTATTTCAGCCGAAAACCCAGTGAAAACACACCGTAAACAGGCTTTAAAATGTGGAAAACCAACCGATCTGGCAACGCGCCTGTACACCCCCTGCTACGTCATCAGACTCATCACAACAACAGCCGAATCTGCGTCTGCGAGCAGAAGCTGAGAGCTGCGCAGCAGCAGGTCGAGAGCAGCACTCGCTCAGAGAACTCTACCTCTAGATGTCGGCGCTTGGGGATTTAAAATAGTTTAACGTTAAAGTCAGTACTGACTCAGACGGAAACAATCTAACGTTTGTCTGTAAACTTTGTCCACCCGGTTTGAAGAAGCAAGTCCCCACATCGACGCGACAACGTCGACAGCAACATTGAGAATATGCTAACGTCCTGTTTTAGTTTTCATAATAAAGACAATTCAAGCAAAGTTGTTCCTCATGTTTTTGAAAATATACTGTAGAGATGAAAGCTGCAGTGTAGACTGAATGCGCGGTGGCAAAGCGTTATGGAAATGCCAGTATTCTGATTGCTGTCTGTGTGGTTCAATATTTTTTACAAATAATAGTTTGCAGCAACGTATTGAAAAAAGAACTAACAAAATGGGCCGTTCAATATCTCCTTTATGTTCGAAATGTCAAACAGACCTGGGTACCTACAGGCTACAGTCTATCACTACTTTTGGGAATCTAAGTGTTTATCCAGGTTCTGGGGCCAAGTGATTGATTGAACACTTTATTAACATATTGCAGAATGGGTACAGTATAGTACAGCTCAGTCATGAATTGAAAATGGGGGACCCTGATGTAAACAAGACGAAAGTCTTTCTCTGGTCTGCATCCCCTTAACAATTGTATGTATTGAGCTGTACTGTATCAGGGTCCCCCATTTTCAATTAATCAGGACATACATGACATACAGATAGACAGTACTGCTACATCTATACATTTATGACATACCAGATTTGCAAATACAGTACTGTTTGTGATACAAAAAGAGTCCAGAAAAGAGAGTAGGCCTATATACATTTGACATAGAAACTGTACATTGGAGGAGGGTGGGGGGGGGACTGTACATTGGGTTGGGTAGGAGGGGTGACACCCTTTACAATTCAAACTATTTGATAAACTTCTACTTTCGGCCCGGAAATGCATTCTGATAAACTGGATTAAGGATAAGCCTCCATTTTTACAAATGTGGTATAGAGAGATCTTCGGTGTGCTACCCCATGAAAGACACTGTGCAAATGCATAGAGGCAACAACGCTTCCTTTCAGGAGGTGTGGGCCCCACTATTAGACTATTTTCCTGCTGAAATTTCTCGGATCCTTCTAAAGGCCCAGTGCCCCATTGTATGGACAGACCTAGGATAGGAAAAAATAAATATATGTCTACATGTGAATGGGCTCGAGGCAAGTGCAATACTGTACAGTGCCTGTCTTGGTTTGCTTTTCCTTTTTTGCTTGTTTTTCTTTTTGTTTTGTTTTTGCTTGCTTATGGTGTGGATGATGGCATAGAGATGAACTGGAGGACCCCCCCCCCCCTCCATTGTCCCAATGTGTGTTTTTGTAATGTAATTAACTGTACGTGAAAAATATATATCAAAAAAATATATATATCAAAAAAGAACTAAAAAGAACTAAATTAGTTCATTTTTGAAACCATGAACTTTAGTTCAAAATTTTGAATTATGAACTATGAACTGAACTAGTTCATTTTAAAAATTGTGAACTGTGAACTGAACTAGTTCATGTAGAAAGTGAACTTTCCCAACACTGCATGTACCAGCCCCCTCTCAGTCATGTACCAGCCCCCTCTTAGTCATGTATACCAGCCCCCTCTCAGTCATCTACCAGCCCCCTCTCAGTCATGTACCACAGCCCCCTCTCAGTCATGTACCACAGCCCCATCTGAGTCATGTACCAGCCCCCTATCAGTCATGTACCAGCCCCCTCTCAGTCATGTACCAGCCTCCTCTCAGTCATGTATACCAGCCCCCTCTCAGTCCTGTATACCAGCCCCCTCTCAGTCATGTACCAGCCCCCTCTCAGTCATGTACCACAGCCCCCTCTCAGTCATGATGTACCACAGCCCCATCTCAGTCATGTACCACAGCCCCATCTCAGTCATGTACCAGCCCCCCTCTCAGTCATGTATACCAGCCCCCCTCTCAGTCATGTACCAGCCCTCTCTCAGTCATGTACCAGCCCCCTCTCAGTCATGTACCAGCCAGCCCCCTCTCAGTCATGTACCAGCCCCCTCTCAGTCATGTACCAGCCTCCTCTCAGTCCTGTATACCAGCCCCCTCTCAATCATGTACCGGCCTGTTACGTAATAGAGGCTGGTCACTCCTGTGTCAACCAGGGCATGTAGGTGAGGGCTGCCAATTAGCCAATTAGTGCTGATTGGTTACCTGCTGGGGAGCTTCAAAGGCAGACCCAGAAACACACATGCACGGTCTGTGCCTAGTGAAAGAGCTGTCAGGTTCTTACAGTCCTTGTCCGTTGGGTTACCAGTACATTAGCTTATAGTTATATTAGTAGTTCCTTGGTTTAGTAGCATTTTTGAATTAGAGCACAGGGTTTTGGTGTTGATTACACATAGGTTGCGTACCCATGAGCCAGGGTCGTAACAGTTGGGCGCTCATCCGGGATCTTTTACCCCTAGAACTTTGTTTGGTGATTTTTTTTTTGTGTTGCACAGGGTGTCATCATATTATGGTTTGGGTGGTGTTCGTTACACATGGTGTAGCGTGGGGGCTGAGCCATTTCATCAAACAGGTGAGTATGCCGTATTTGTTTGTAATTTGATGTGACTACTTATGCTGTTAAAATATATAGTTTAGTAGGCACCACATGTAGATAGGGACATTATTTTCTGGTTGTGGGTTAGCGTCCGGTGCACCACGTACTCCTGGGGCGGTCAATGAAATGATTGTATATGATCTTTGACTGGTAGCAGGTGTGGTTGAAGAAAGTTAGGTCTACAGGGCATTAGTTTAAGGGTAGGTAGATTAGGGCGGCCAGGAAACACAGGTAGTGTGGTAGGGCTTGATTTAGTGTTTCTTAGCGTAGACATGTGGTAGGCCGGTTTTTTCTGCAGTTTAGACGTAGAAGCATATGTGGTCACATCAGGTTAGAAGGCGCACCTGTTTGGGATTTTTTTTTGTTGGATTTATTTTGTTTGTTTGAGTGTTTGGTGAGCATACCTGGTAGCACCTAACACCCTGCGTGTATGACACGTCTATTTAGGGTGGGTGTGTTTTTTTTTTTTTTTTTTTTTGTGCAACCTGGAAAGGTGCGCTCCGTAGAGCTCACATTTCCACCGCGTTCCCTTCTGGTTGTTATTGTTGGCAATTAGCATTATTCATGGTTCTTCAGTGGTTCTTCGTGGTTCTTCAGTGGTTCGTTGGGGGCGTCTTCGTGGTTCGTTAGTGGTTCTTCGTGTCTGTGAGGTTGGGTGTGTAGCTTGGGGTGTCTAGTTCAGTGACAATGGCTTCCATCAGGGACTTTGTTGATCGCCCGTCTCATGACTTATTAGACACATTTTCCAAAGAACAACTGCTCGAGCTTGCTGTGCACTACAAGGTCGAGCTTACTCCCAGTGAGAAACGTTTGAAACCATCTGCCTTGGGTGCTTTGCGGGTTTTGCTCATTAGGGAACAGGTGCTTGAGGAGAGGGTGGAGGAGCCTCCATCGTCTGGCGCGTCTCCGCTATTACCTGGTATAGAGGGTGAGTGGAGGATTAGGGAGTTGGAGTTTAAGGAAAGGCAGCTAGAGCGAGAGCGTGAGGAGAGGAGAGAGGAGCGTGAGCTTAAGGAGAGAGAGAGGAAAGAGGAGCGTGAGCATGAGCGTGAGTTTAAGGAGAAACAACTGTTGCTGGAGCACGAGCGTGCACAGAAGGAGCTTGAATATAAGTATGCTGCCTTGCAGGCGGGTGCTCTGCATCCAGAGTCACGTTCCGGGTTTGATGTAGGCAGGAATATCAGGATGGTGCCACCATTTTTTGAGAAAGACGTGGAAAGATATTTTCCCCTTTTCGAACGGGTGGCAACCACATTGAAGTGGCCTGATACCGCCTGGACACTGCTGCTGCAATGTGTTTTGGTTGGTAGGGCACAAGAAGCCTACACTGCTCTGTCCCTTGAACAAAGCGCTGATTATGAGCTGGTTAAAGCTTCCATTTTGAGGGCTTATGAGTTGGTCCCTGAGGCCTATCGTCAGCGTTTTAGAGGTTATCGTAGGTCCGAGGGGCAGTCTTATGTTGAGTTTGGAAGGGAGAAGGAGAACCTGTTTGACAGGTGGTGCACTTCTCAGAAGGCAGAGTCAAGAGAGCAGCTTAGGCAGTTGATTCTCCTAGAGGAATTTAAAAGATGTGTTCCTGATACCGTTTCCACACATCTAAATGAGCGTGGGGTATCGAAGATAGGCGACGCCGCTGTCTTCGCCGATGAGTTTGTGTTGACACACAAGTCCGTGTTTTTGGAGGACTACCGTGTTGAGTCCGGGGATAGGCGTCCTGTTCAGGGGGGCCGTTTCCCAAAACCTGTGTCTGCTGGTAAATTAACTTCACCTCCTAGGCGGGGTGGTTCTGCTGGTGCATTCCCAGAAGGGATTATCTGTTTTTACTGTAAGGAACCTGGTCATATCGTTGCTGGATGCCCGGTGCTTGAGCAGAAAAATGTCAGAACCGTGGCTCTGGTAGAAACCATATGCAGGACGCCTATGCCAACGTTAGATGGGGATGGGGAAGGTATCAAACGTGTGGACAAAGAGCTCGAGGGTTCCTCAAGGTTTAGGATGAATGGATTTGTTTCCCTGACTAATGCACTAGAGTCCAAACAGGCTATAACAATTTGGAGAGATACCGGTGCTTTTCAGTCCCTCATTCTGGAGGGGGTTTTGCCATTTTCATCAAACTCTTCTTTGCATTCCAATGTCGTTGTTCAGGGCTTTGGGGGTGGATTTGTGGATGCACCTTTGCATGAGGTCACGCTCAATTCTCCCTTAGTATCAGGCAATGTTGTTGTGGGGGTATGTTCTTACATTCCCATAAAGGGGGTGTCCTTCATTCTAGGGAATGATTTGGCTGGTGACAAAGTGTTGGCTACGCCGGTTGTAACTCCCATTCCTGTGGTTTCTGAGGTCTCTAATGAGCTGGCACAGAAACATCCAGGAGTGTTTCCGGTGTGTGCTGTGGCACGAGAAATGTCAAAGGACAAAAGTGATGTTGTTGATACTTCGACTTGGGACATTACACTTAGTGACACATTCTTTGTTGAATTAAAAGGTGCACCTGTTGAGAATTTTGGAAAGCACACTGTGGATGTACCTCTGCATAATTATTCTCTTGATTGTGGTTTTGTGTTAGGCCCGGTGGTGAAACCAGAGTTGACAGGCGTGCCGGAGAAGCATGTGACAGGAGATGATATGGCAGCGCAATGTCTCAAGGTCTTCCCAGCCTGTACGGTGGCTGAGGCCACGAACGAATTGGAGGAGGAGTGTGGGAAGGATGCTATGAGAGGTGCTGTTTTTTTAGGTGACACCGTTCTAGTTGGAGGGGCTACTAAGCTTGATTTAGGCTGCCAGCCTTCCCACAATAGCTCTATTGTCCCTAATGTTTCACTTGTGGGCAGGGATGGTCCCAGTATGTCAGTTGATGATTCTGACATTGATCCACATGTCCACACTGATTCTCTGCCATGCACTAGGTGTGATGGTCAACCTAGTTACCTGTGTCCTGTGGAGCAGGAGCCGCCTTCGCGACCTGGTCTGTTGAGTGGCAGCCATTTTGATTTTGATCAGGACAAAGTTATTTTGGGTGACGCCATTTTAGATGGTGTTCCAGACGTTATGGTGGCTGTCGTACTGCCAGGTTCCCGGTACACTGGGGCTGTACCTGAGGCGGTACAGCCTACTCTGGATGTTCACGGTGTGCAGTATCCTGAACTGCCAGTGCCAGGTGGGATGGATATGGGTGCGGTGGTGGTATCAGTGATTTATGGTTTTGTTGTGCTGTGGTCTGTTCTGTTAAGCGCAGTTCTCAGGTTGATTTTGGTTTGCAGTATAATTTTGACAGATCGGTATCGGTGGTCGTGTTCGACAGGGGCCGACCCGGTTCTTGCCTTGAACCATTTTTATGTTTACGTTGGATCCTCCAGTTTGCCCCTTGTTGTGTATACAGACCATAACCCTTTGGTTTTTCTTCGCAGCATGGTGAATTCGAACCATCGTTTGATGCGATGCAGTTTGTTCCTCCAGGCGTATAACTTGGATATTCGCCACATTCGTGGGAGGGACAACGTGCTAGCAGACGCCCTCTCACGATCATAGTACCGGTGTTTGTGGTACCCGTTATTGCTGTTGTGGTAGAGGCCCTGACACATAAGGGGTCACAGTTGTTTTTGTTTTGTTTATGGTTTGTTGTGTAGTGGTTGCCTCTTGGGCAACCAGTTTGGTGGGGGAGGTGTTACGTACTAGAGGCTGGTCACTCCTGTGTCAACCAGGGCATGTAGGTGAGGGCTGCCAATTAGCCAATTAGTGCTGATTGGTTACCTGCTGGGGAGCTTCAAAGGCAGACCCAGAAACACACATGCACGGTCTGTGCCTAGTGAAAGAGCTGTCAGGTTCTTACAGTCCTTGTCCGTTGGGTTACCAGTACATTAGCTTATAGTTATATTAGTAGTTCCTTGGTTTAGTAGCATTTTTTAATTAGAGCACAGGGTTTTGGTGTTGATTACACATAGGTTGCGTACCCATGAGCCAGGGTCGTAACACGGCCCCCTCTCAGTCATATACCACAGCCCCCTCTCAGTCATGTACCACAGCCCCTCTCAGTCATGTACCACAGCCAGTGTTAATTTTGTTGACTAAATTGATGACGAAAGATGTTCGTCAACGAAGCTTTTTTTCATGACGATTATTCATCACGTTATTGAATACCATGTGACGGTAACAAGACTAAATAGTTAATTAAATATCGTTGACCACAACTGAGGACACACAAATGTAATTTACAAAAACCAGGACGAAATTTCTCTTCATGTATGTTGATATTGTTGACTAAAACAAGACGAGACAAAATAATTATAACTTTTCTTAATGCCATCGTCCCGAGTAGAGCAGTGTGACGGGGAGCTATGTTATTAGCATTAGCTGGAGCTATTTGAAAAGCTAGTTTTAGCTTAACGTTACCTTGGCTAAAGTTGGGACTATTCATAATCCAGCTGCAGACCTGCAAGCAAAGTACAGCAAAGGAGTATTCCAATGTAAATAACTTTTTCACCAGTAACGTTACGTTACATTGTTTGTATTTCCATCTAGCCCGCGTTAGCTAGTGGCTAAGCTAGCTCACGCTAATGTGGCTAACTGATCGACCTCTCCCACACAATTAATGTACAGCAACTTGCCATACCGGTGACAATGTTGAGCTTTTAGTGCCAAATGATAAGAGTCTGAGGCGGAGTCTCAAAAGAGAATGTTGAATATTTATTTTGCATTAAAAATCACAACAGAGAGCCTCTGCTACTACAGTAGCCAACCTAAACGGAGCAGCCTGGATAGGAAGTGCGCAACAACGTGTGGAACCAACGTGCCAACAACAACCATTCCGTGGGTGAAGCATAGTTGAGCATAGAACTTTTAATGATACTAATACTAATCTATACAATCACCTGTTGTTGAATAAATACCATTACTTTCTAGTTATTACTAAAAAAGAGTATATATAAAACAGTAGCTGTAAAAAAGAAAAGAAAAAAAAGTTTTATAATTTATATAATATAATTTTCTTTTTTTTTATGTATGCACTGGTATTGGATCAGTATAACCAGACCTAGACCACCTCTAACTCTAACCCTTAACCAGACCTAGGCCACCTCTAACTTTAACCCCTAAGTTAGGGTTGAGACTTAGAGGTGGTCTAGGTCCGGATAGGGGTTAAAAGTTGGTCTAGCCCTTTACATCCATCTAAATAATAATAATAAATTATAATGAATGCTTAACCACCTCTAACTCTAACCACTAACCAGACCTATTCCATGTGGCACTTTAACACTGACCTCAGAATGTGATTTTATATAATGTTTTTATGCAAGCAGATTGCAATCAGTGTGTACTACTACTAGTACTACTGTGTGTTCTGTTTACTTAGTTTACAGTATCCTGTTATAGAATAAACCACTGCCAGACACAGCAGAGAGAGAGAGGACAGACATGACAGAGAGGACAGACACAGCAGAGAGAGGACAGACATGGCAGAGAGAAAAGAAAGACACAGCAAACAGAAGACAGACAGAGTTCAGCGTCGTCTCTCTGGTCAGAAACAACGTCACCACATCCGTAATGCTCTCTTTGATGCATACATTGGACCATGTCTACACCAACATATACTGTAGGAGCAACAATACATTGGACCATGTCTACACCAACATATACTGTAGGAGAAATAATACATTGGACCATGTCTAAGGTGGTAAGAGCAGGCAACTGCACCTCCTCATCCATCACGCTCAACATAGGGGCCCCCCAGGGCTGTGTTCTGAGCCCCCTCCTCTACTCCCTGTACACACATGACTGCGTGGCACAGCGGAACAACAACACAATCATCAAATTTGCTGATGACACAGTAGTGGTGGGCCTGATCTAGTAGTAGTAGTAGTAGTAGTAGTAGTAGTAGTAGTAGTAGTAGTAGTAGTAGTAGTAGTAGTAGTAGTAGTAGTAGTAGTAGTAGTAGTAGTAGTAGTAG
This sequence comes from Notolepis coatsorum, assembly GCF_963971535.1. Classification (NCBI taxonomy): domain Eukaryota; kingdom Metazoa; phylum Chordata; class Actinopteri; order Aulopiformes; family Paralepididae; genus Notolepis; species Notolepis coatsorum. The sequence goes on along the minus strand of NC_140184.1, from coordinate 59,821,956 downwards.
TAGTAGTAGTAGTAGTAGTAGTAGTAGTAGTAGTAGTAGTGGTAACAACGTGGTATTCAGGACAACTGTCTCTTGGAGGCCATTAGCAGACAGGAAGCAGGCAGGTAAACACAGTACCCTCTCCAGAGAGGTATCTGTTACATGCCTGTTCTCTTCCCTCCACCTCCTGCTTCCACCTCCTCCCCCAGCTAGCTAGAAAATGGGAATAAATGTTAAAACGGCTTGCCATACTCCTTCTCTCCACAGGATGTGTGTCACTTCACACACATACTGTAGGCACGCACACATGCAGGTAGACGTGTGCACGCATGTGCATGGACGCACACATACATCTACACATACATCTGCACGAGGGCAGACACACACAAAACTCTGTTTTGTCTGTCTGTCTGTGTGTGTCCCCCCCCCCTCTCTCTCTCTCTCTCTCTTCAGGCTGCATGTTGACGCGGCTGTGGGGGCTCCCAGAGGAAAGGACCTCCTATCAGGACAGCATGTTTGTGGCTGTTTAGAGCTCTGCTTAGAGAGTTCCTGTCTGGAAAGAGCTCCACGCCAGCCCCAGTGGCTTGGCCAGTGTGTGTGTGTGTGTGTGTGTGTGTGTGTGTGTGTGTGTGTGTGTGTGTGTGTGTGTGTGTGTGTGTGTGTGTGTGTGTGTGTGTGTGTGTGTGTGTGTGTGTGTGTGTGTGTGTGTGTGTGTGTGTGTGTGTGTGTGTGTGTGTGTGTGTGTGTGTGTGTGTGTGTGTGTGTGTGTGTGTGTGTGTGTGTGTGTGTGTGTGTGTGTGTGTGTGTGTGTGTGTGTGTGTGTGTGTGTGTGTGTGTGTGTGTGTGTGTGTGTGTGTGTGTGTGTGTGTGTGTGTGTGTGTGTGTGTGTGTGTGTGTGTGTGTGTGTGTGTGTGTGTGTGTGTGTGTGTGTGTGTGTGTGTGTGTGTGTGTGTGTGTGTGTGTGTGTGTGTGTGTGTGTGTGTGTGTGTGTGTGTGTGTGTGTGTGTGTGTGTGTGTGTGTGAAGTTTTCCATCGCAGGTTGAAGGAGTTGTAGGGGATCATCAATCACAGAGCATCACGGTATCGTTAGCTATCTAATGTGGTATATATATAACTAGCATACATATTAATGTAAACAAATTCATTAGCACATGTTTAGGTATCATCAATACAACCATTCAATAGAGTCAGCTTTTTAAAGGCCAACATATGTTAATGATTAAAGGACTGCCCGTTTCAAAGTTTGGAGCCTGTGTAAATAAAACATCTAGGACACCTATTATGTTTAGGTTTCAGCTAATAAGATAGCAGATGATAAAGCCCAAGGGCCAACGTGGCATTTCAGTCACTGTTGTAGATAGTTACACCTCATAGTAAGAGGAGGAGGTTCGTGAAATGTATAAATATGATTGTATGTTCACAAGTTTTGGTCTTGACATGATCTGTATTGAATCTTTTGAATTTTGAGTAAATTCTAAATCATATTGGATTCTCAATACTTTATATATATATATATATATATATATATATATATATATATATATATATATATATATATATATATATATTGCTTGATCTGGGTCTAATTCTGCCTGTGACTAGCATAAATTAGCATGGCTGTAAAGAGGAGTCTTGTGTGGTTATATTGAGCCCATTTTCAAGGGACCCCTTTGAACATGGCCATGCCCATGGCATTTTCTCATAGAATGTAAGCTTAATCTTAAAATAGCTTAACTTTGGAGGAAGATCTACCCCATTTGCCAGTACCCAACATGACATGGCTGGTACCTTTGTATTCTCAAGAATGAGCGTTTTAGAGGCCTTTAACCTGTTAAGCTGTAAGGTCCCCCAATTGGGGGACCATACTGTTTTGATCATAAATCGATCAATACAGACGTATTAGATCCTCACGTGGGGTATCATTGGAAAGCCACAGTCATTGGCTACAACCCTGTCCAAAGATTTCCGAGATCGCCAAATGATTGACGGAGCTAGAGCCCCGGGAGTCGGGGGTGGTAATGTGTACTTTGGACGCACGCCTCACATATCGGCATGTAACTCGAGAACTGCTGAACGGATTTTGTTGCCTGAAACTGCAATCGACAGGCAACAAATAGGGCTTTATATATATTGTATTAAAATAAATGCACACCTGAGCCGCTAGAGGTCGGCAAAGTGGCGTGTCGCGAACCGTCCTCAAGAGGGCCCACATGTGGATGTTAAGAGGTTAAGGTTGTGTTTCTTTTTCAAATGTAGCCAAGAGTAAAGACCTTAACCCTATCAAAACAGCAGTCAAAGTGTATATTTTCATTTTTACCGATTTTTTCATTTTAAGAATTTATCTCAAAACGTACTAAAATTACTAAATCTAGATTTAACACTGCCATTGGAAAGAGGAGCCTTTTCCCTATCGATAGATGTATGATTTGGCCATAATACGGTCAAGGTCAAGTTCAAGGTCAAATATAATTTTCTTTTTCTACTTTTTCTCTTCCTTTTTCTGTGATTTTTCTCCCATCCCAATTTCCTCTCGTGCCAATTCTCCCTCCCCTGTCCTGATCGTTACTCGCATGTGCCCCCCACTGGCCGGTCGTAGGGAGGATAGAAGCCTATCACATGTCCCCTCCGATACATGTGGGGCAGCCAGTCTGTGAGGATTCGGAGTTCAGGAGAGTGTAGGATTCAATCGCAGGACGAGGAAGAGAGACAGGCAGGACAAACCGGGATGTAGTTGACAAAAGGCTTTACTTGTTGATCACAAGGCTTTAACTACAAACAAAAACGAGAATAGTACTTCAGCATAAGCTGGCAGTTTAAACGATAACAAACGTGGAGAGCACAGCACGGAAGGGTGCTGTGTGGAATCACAACCACAACGTTGATAATAATAACAACGATGAATATGATAAGATAGGAATAGAACAGAGAGGACGAACAGCACGGGAAGGTACTGACGGGGTAACCTAATTACAAACAATGACGCGACACTGGAAGACAGGGGCGGGGAGAATATATACAGGTACTAATTAGACAACAAGGAACAGCTGGAGGCTGACATATGAATACAAGGGAAGGAGACTAGACACTAAAGTAACAGGCAGGAATAAACATGTAACAACACGGGGAAGACTAGGACTAGAAGGAACATGAATATGAATACACACAGGGAACAAGAACATATATAGGCAGCGCTTTAGTGGTAGCAAATACCAGGTACAGGTGCAAGAAAGTCATTAACCCCAGAATTCCGCCAGGGGGCGTCAGAGGATTGCCTATGTTCAGGGAGTTCATGAGGCCAAAGGGCAGATCCTGACACAGTCACTTCTTTTCACCTGCCAGCGCGGACTCTCATTGGCGAGGTGTAACGTGTGGGAGGCTCACACTGCCCCCGCCATTTCCTGTCTTTGCTGTGCAGGCGCCCTGACCGACCTGTAGGAGTAGCTGTTTACAACGACCAGATTACCACCCATCGACTCCCCTCCCGCTGACTCTGCCAATTGAGTCAGTATGACGGCCGGCCCAAGCCGGAGGCAACGCTGACAGCCGGATTCGATACCGGTGTCTCTTGCGTTGGTGACGAGTGCAATGTCCGCTGCGCCACCCAGCCGCCCGGTCAAATATGAATTTATAATTCAAATGGATTATAATTTATTACTGTATCTACAAATCCTTCTGTTTATTCATCTTCCCTTTATTAATTTGCTGCGATTTTTTGTACAGGCTGCTGAATGAGCTCAGTGAGCAAGCTCGGTTCCAGCACAATTGTAACATGGTGTTATTCACCGGCAAAGATACAAAAAAGAAATCATAATTTATATTCTCCTTTCTTTCATTACAATTTACTCAAGCCTAGTAACAGACACAATATTTCTGACACTGGGAATACATACCCCCAGGTCCCTAGATGTTCCTAGATACCAAGAACATGCAAATTGACCTTTTGGAAGTTGAGCAATCGCCCATTTACTTAGGCATTGTTATTTTTTTCAAACGTATTCAAGAATAAACATCATAACCATGTCACAACAACAGCAGTTATAATGTATATTTTCATCAATACGTTTGTTTACCAATAGGTTAAAGTGTTATTTGTGAGGTTTTAGTTTTTGAAATATGGTGTTGTGATCGCGAAAATCCACCATTTTGAATTACCGGCCGTCGGTGAATGTGGTAATTTATTTATTTATTGTTATTTTTTTCTGTATTTTTGCTCTCATCCCAATTTAGTTGTTATGCCAATTCCCTTCCTGGTCGTTGCGCGCATTGCCCCACTGTCGGCCTAGGGAGGGTGTAGAACTACCACATGCCTCCTCCGATACATGTGGAGTCAGCCAGCCGCTTCTTTTCACCTGACAGCGAGGACTCTCACTGGGGGAATGTAACGCGTGCGGAGGTTCAAGCTATTTCCCCCCGATCCCTTCCCTGCTGAACAGGTGCCCCGACCGACCAGTAGGAACCGCAGTTTACAACGACCAGGACACATACCCCACCAGCTTCCCAACCGCTAACACTGTGTTAGTAAGGACGACTGACCAAGCCGGAGGTACCACTGACAGCTGTATTCGATCCCAGAGTCTCTGCGGTGGTAGGTGAGTGCATTCTCCACTGCGCTACCCAGCCGCGCCTGAATGTATAGTCATTTTGAGTCATTTTGAGAAGAGGACATCCAGAGCTTTCAATGAGCGTTGGCATTTTTCAGAACTACACTTCCCAAAGGCTTTTTGCAAGCAAATTACTTCCTGATTATTATTTTTAATTTTTCTTATTACTCTGGAGTATATACCACACAACTGAACGTTATTGGCATATATTGGAGCGCAGTTAGTTTCTCCCTATTTTGAGCATTTAGCAACCATCCGATTTGAAATCAGTTTCAACATGGCGGAGCTCTGGCAAGAATAAAAAACCTACTGTACATAGGCTACAGTAGATTTCATTATCTGTTCTTCATGCACGCCTGGTGATACTAAATCCAAATTGAACTCGGCCATTTGAAAGATACGATTGGCCCAATCCATAAATGTGCGAATGTGCTATAATAAAGTAATTTATATGCCTGCTATTCTATATTCTATAATAATATTTCAAATTGCATTGGTCCGGATGGGAGAATTCAGTACTGTATCTAACTATCTACAAAACGTTCTGTTTAATCATCTTCCCTTTATACATTTTTAGTATGGTGTTATTCACTGTCAAAAATAAAAATAAAAATCTAATTCATATTCTCCTTTGTTTCATCACAATGTAAGCAAGCCTAGTAATAGACACAATATGTCTGACACAGGGAATACATTCACTGAGGTCCATAGATGTCCTAGATACCAATACCATGCAAATGGACCTTGTAGAAGTGGAGCAATATTCCATTTATTTAGGTATGTAGTTTAGGCGGATTTCAGAAAATAGGCTCCGGGCTAAGAGGTTAAGTTAAGTTCATTTTATATGGACATTTTAGCATCAGAATTGTAACATACAATGTATGCACAAAAGACCAGATGCACTGAGTTTAGTGTTCGTAGCAAAACTATAGAACACCTGTCCACTGCCCACCTGGAAGTCGGCATTACATGCAAACAGGCATTGTGAATGTGAGAGAGATGTAGATGCCTTTGTATTGTCGTGTTAAGAGAGAAATATGTGTGGCTTTATTTTAATTGTGCCATACCTTGGCTTTTGCTGAAAAGATTTGACTGGTTTGCACCTCAAAAACATTAAATATTAAGCTAATAAAACGCCATGGAGTGTGTGTATTTTTCGGAATAACGGACCATCAGACTAATGGACTTTTAACTAATCGGGGCATTGGCACTTCGGACCATGGGTTTTGTTTTACTGCCACCAAGAGGCTTTGATTTATACAGTCCAGATAATACAATATCATGATGAGACGATTATATCAGACACATTCAATTTTGTGTCCAATATTAATCCTTAAAAGAGAAAGACATGTTTACATTATTTTAATGTAATGAAGTAGAAGTCAATAGGCGATTAGTTCCCAAAACCTGGTCACCTATTCTAGCGCCACCATATGGATTTATAGCCTGGGTCTGAATATCGGCAACTCTTCTTTTGTCATCTGCCCAGTAAAATGTTATATGTAAAGTAACAGCAAAGTGGGGAGATTGTTAGGCCTTGGCAGAGGTCTGTTACTCTACTGACTGCATTCTTCTAGTGGTATATTGCTGTGTGGTGCAGTAATTCTCTCCAGGTGTAAATGGCTTCTGTTTTTCCCCAATGCTCTGACCACAGTCGGTCCGTTCTACCAGGCCTGCTCTGTATATAAGTCCCTTATCCTGGGCCAACAGCCTCGCTGCCACAAACCAGTTAACACCAGCATTCAAGAACTCACAAGAAACTCTGTCTGTCATGGCATCCAGTAAATATATTGTGCTGCTATTATCTTATGGATAACAGAAACTGCTGATATGATATACTGTGTGTGTGTGGTGTGTGTGTGTGTGTGTGTGTGTGTGTGTGTGTGTGTGTGTGTGTGTGTGTGTGTGTGTGTGTGTGTGTGTGTGTGTGTGGTGTGTGTGTGTGTGTGTGTGTGTGTGTGTGTGTGTGTGTGTGTGTGTGTGTGTGTGTGTGTGTGTGTGTGTGTGTGTGTGTGTGTGTGTGTGTGTGTGTGTGTGTGTGTGTGTGTGTGTGTGTGTGTGTGTGTGTGTGTGTGTGTGTGTGTGTGTGTGTGTGTGTGTGTGTGTGTGTGTGTGTGTGTGTGTGTGTGTGTGTGTGTGTGTGTGTGTGTGTGTGTGTGTGTGTGTGTGTGTGTGTGTGTGTGCGTGTGCGTGTGCGTGCGTATGTGCGTGTGCGTATGTGCGTGTGGAACCACGGGTGTGTGTGTGTGTCTGTATTATTCTATGTGGATCTCATTGCGTGTGGAACCCACGGGTGTGTGTGTGTGTCTGTATTATTCTATGTGGGATCTCATCACATTCTTTGCTT
>NC_140184.1:59739867-59814829 GCF_963971535.1 Notolepis coatsorum | reverse complement strand
TTTGCTTATACCATCTCAGCCCTTGGCCCTCACAAAGCATCTGAGGCATGCAGGGCAAGTAGACCACCTACCCCACTGTGAGCGCCCCCCGAGCTCTGTTAAAACAAGCCACAGGTCGCCCCACAGCACACTGGTACAGGACAGAATAGTGTGTATGTTGGACATGGCACCGGACACTGTTGGCTTTGGTGTTTGGTGTTTGATGATAGAAGCCAGAAAGAGAGAGAGAGAGAGAGAGAGAGAGAGAGAGAGAGAGAGAGAGAGAGAGAGAGAGAGAGAGAGAGAGAGAGAGAGAGAGAGAGAGAGAGAGAGAGAGAGAGAGATGTTTAGGCTTCATTAGAATTACTGGACTACTTAAAATAGTCCCAGAAAGAATGTCCATTAATGTTGCCCAGTAACTGCACACAAGTGCATTTACATTTGTACTAGAATGATAAGACTGAGTTAGCCTAATATACGTCAAACCCATGGAACGTAACCAAGCTAGCTCTCAGTTGGGGCTAAAAGCGGCACATTAAGAAATAATCAAATAGCTTGCTGGTGAAAATGGTCATCAATAAAGTCTATTTTGACTTACCATGGTGATGTATTGGTCTCTTGTCTCTCATGCACTGACAGCCTGTTGCCTTAGTAACACAGACAAATGGAGAAATTATCTTTTTCCCATGCTTTAATGTAATAACAGCGGCAGGAATTTATTGTGGCAGGAGAGACAAGACACTAACACATCACCATGGTATGTCAAAATAGACTTGATGACCATTTTCACCGGCAAGCTATTTGTTTATTTTTCAATGTGCCGCTTTCAGACCCAATGGAGAGCTAGCTTGCGTACGTTCCATGGGTCTGACGTGTCAGGCTAAGGACGAATAAGTGTTGTCATAAACATGGAAAATGGCTTCCCTTTACTACTGGGAGACGAATCTTGCTGTCAGAATTAGCATTGTATCCCTTAGCACTGAACTTCCTCTGTGAGAACCGAGGGGCTTCATCCCATACACATCCTATAATTCCAGCACTTGTAAAGCAAGTTACTGTACACATTTGTAAAAAGAAAAAAAAACATTACATTACATGCATTGTATATACATTCTGAATGGAAAATGAATGCAGCATTCCATTGTCATATAGAATTTATAGAATTTGTGTGTAATTTTATACTCCTAAAAGAGTATAGTCTTGGACTTGGTCCTGACCACTTTTGGTCTTGATCTTGACTCACTCTTGACTAGCACAAGCTTTGGTCTTGTCTTGGGTCTCGCCTGCGGTGGTCTTGACCACAAGCTAGTGCCCCCAGGGTCAGCTACTGACTCACAGCACATTGCCTACCTTATTCTGTGCAGCCGTAGAGACGGTCATATTAAACCTTATCGCTCCCCAGACCCCAGCTGCGGTGGTACCTCATAAAGACGCCAAAAAAGGCTCAGTGTGAGCTGTCAGTCAGAGGCCAACTGGGGTTAACCATGGCCAAATGAATGCGCTTATAGTACAGTGTAAATATAGGCCGATGGACTCTTGTGTGCAACACTGTGAGACAGTTGATGGCCTACAGTATCTCTAAGATTGGAAGGCAGCAATAAAGCCTTATATAGCCCTGCATTTCTATGTGATGGAAGCTTGGAAAATTGACCTTACATTGACCTTCTATCTAACCCTGTGTGTGTGTGTGTGTGTGTGTGTGTGTGTGTGTGTGTGTGTGTGTGTGTGTGTGTGTGTGTGTGTGTGTGTGTGTGTGTGTGTGTGTGTGTGTGTGTGTGTGTGTGTGTGTGTGTGTGTGTGTGTGTGTGTGTGTGTGGTGCGTGCGTGCGTGCGTGCGTGCGTGCGTGCGTGCGTGCGTGCGTGCGTGCGTGCGTGTGTGTGTATTTATCCCACATATTTTGGGGGCATGCCTCCATGACTCTGTGCTGATGGTGCTAACACAACTGTTTGTATCAGTCTGTTGTCATGGTCACTGATCTAGATAAAGCACCTCATGAAGAGACACAAAGCAATTAAGAGAGATTGTTTGTTTGATGGTACAGAGCTTTGTAGAATGTCGAGAGTTTTCTAGTTTTTGAGGATATTCACCTTATTTTGTACCATTGTGTAGCCTTTGTAGTTCTATTTCCGGTTATTGAACTTTGTGGCAAAGATGCTAGCTAGTGTGGATATTCCTAAACTGAATAAATAATACAACTATGGACAAAACTGCTTAGCACATTCTCCACGTAACAAAGATAATTGCAAATAAAAAGAACAAATGGACCTTGAAGGCTAATATCTATTTCTAGATACTGTGTCAAGTGCACATAAGAATTGGAATTGCAAGCTAACGCCATTCTTGTTGGCAACGCAGTCTCATCGGGAAAACGTAAATAAAATACTAGTCAACCACAGGAAAAAAGGTAGATAATGTACGTTATGTTATAGCTATAAGTAATATATAAAAGTAAAAAACAAGGCGGCTGATTGGCGCAGTGGGCAAGGCGCTCACCTCTAACGCAGGAGACGCTGGGTTCGAGCCCAGCTCTCAGCGTTGCTACCGGCTGGCCGGTCGTTCATACTAACACAATTGGCAAGTGTTAGAGGGTTTTAAATTAAAAACAAATGGCGCAACCAGGAGTTGAACCAACAATCATTGCAGTCACAGGCGAGAGCTCTCACCACTATCTTACTATGATTATAGTGGTTTTAACATTCGCTTAACGGTTATGGTTAAGACATAAAGTTAGAGTTATGGTTAGGGTTTGATCCCCAGCAGCGGGACTTAAAAGCATTCTGAAAACTTAAAACGTTTAGGAATTTGAATATATAATATATGAATTAAAAAAATAAATCAGAAAATCCAATGTAACAATTTGTAAAAAATTATAATCAACATTAACCACAGTTGATCTAAATGAATGAGTGCACCGTGATTTGCACAAGGGTGATTTACCTACACGTTGCCTAGCGACTTTCAAACAACTTTCAAGTCTCAATGACAGTGTGAATGGTGTTTAGTAAAGTAAACTGAGATTAGCGAAAACACTATTAAGTCACAGTAGCTGGTGGGCTCAAATGCACAAAACGTGAGGCAGAATAATGTTTAACCCCATACGGCATCTATTACTGCGTAGAGGGGGAAATACAATGTAAAAAATCACGAAAGAATTGTATACGGAAAATACAATGTAAAAAATCACAAGAGAATTGAATACGGGAGAATACAATGTCAAGAGATACGAACACACATAATGATAAACAGCGTAATGTGAGAAAAGGTAGAGGAGAAGTGTGTCTTGGTCGCAGCGCTCCGGGTTCATCCCCAGCAGGTAGAGGAGAAGTGTGTCTTGGTCGCAGCGCTCCGGGTTCATCCCCAGCAGGCATCTTATGAAAAGTGTTTACATTGTTTGAATATGTAATGTACTTATTTGCGATACAATGCGTAATTATATTACTTACAGGTACTATAACATACAGGTAACATACCTGTGGTCAATTAGTACTTTATTTACATATTTTAGGCTGAAATTGGCATATAGTGAGAAAATATCCTCTAATCTTCCATGTGGGGATATTTGGTCCTCACAAATATAGGAGTAAAACAACAACAACAACACAGACACACACACACACACACACACACACACACACACACACACACACACACACACACACACACACACACACACACACACACACACGCATGGCCTGGAATTGTGCCTCACCCCTTTCTATGTAAACACACACACACATACATGCACAGTATGGCTACGTTGAGGAAGTGATAAACCTCTGTCTGTCTTCGGGTTGTTGGGTCATCCTTTTCAGGCCACGAGCTGAGAACAGGGCCTGACTGGTGTGTGTTTATGAAGGGTTAGATTTAGACTACAGTATATCAGGCTTGTTTGAGGCTTGTGTGATGAAAGCTGAGTGGCATCCTGAGAGAGCAGTCAGCCAGCGGTCAGCAGCATGGATCAACTCACACACACACACACATAGTACAAAGACACACACATACATACATACATACATACATACATACATACATACATACATACATACATACATACATACATACATACATACATACATACATACATACATACATACATACATACATACATACATACATACATACATACATACGCACGCACGCACGCACGCACGCACGCACGCACGCACGCACGCACGCACGCACGCACGCACGCACGCACGCACGCACGCACGCACGCTCGCTCGCTCGCTCACTCACTCACTCACTCACTCACTCACTCACTCACTCACTCACTCACTCACTCACTCACTCACTCACTCACTCACTCACTCACTCACTCACTCACTCACTCACTCACAAACACACACACACACACACGCACGCACACACACACACACTTGATGACCTGAAGGATAACTGTACAAAAGAAAACCTTTAAATAAAACGTCATGCATCCACCACTGCTGGCTTCTGTGTGTATTAACGTGCAAGAGGAGCAAAACCCACAGGAATATCATTAAACAAATACTGTGTAGTGCATTGTTTTTGTTCATATCTTCTCATTACCGTGGGTTTACTGTAAGTAAAGGTTTTCTTGGAAAGGAAAGGAGGTGACTCACTCTTCAAGTGGTTCAGTAAGGTTCATGTAGTGATTCATTGATATACAGTAATTCACCTTCCTGACTTTCCATTCATGACCTTTCTAACAATAGCCGTATTAATCTGAGGTCACATTTGTGTGTGATAATGTATGTATTCAAATGATTCTCCAGGGGAAAGTCAAAACTAGGAAAGAATCACCTAAGCACCCTGGCACCGTATTCTTGCTACTTCATATGTATGTGGGAAAAAAGCCAACATCTTAACATACTTTCATCAGGGCATTTACATTACTGTGTGTTTTTTAGCATTTAGCATCCCAAATTTCCCCAAGGGGATCAATAAAGGATTAGTATCTTATCATCAGTGATGCCACAGATTACTTGTAAAAAATAATCTGATTACTGATTACTGATTACTCCTTTAAAAAGTAATCTAGTTACTTTACTGCTTACTTGATTATCAAAGTAATTTAGTTACTTTGAAAGTAACTAGGATACGAAGTCGTCGTCGTCGTCCATGCTGATATCTTGTTCTCAGTTTGGCCTGATGTTGGTGCTAGAGGAAAGGTCATGGGGTCACCAAAATCAACAACCTTCTTCCTCAATGAGCCATGAATGTTCAAAGCTATTTTATTGACTGTATGACTAACACGTCAGGAGTCTGCTCATTTGGACATTTCCTTTGGTTTGACCTGATCAGGGGTTCAGGGAAAGGTCAGGGGGTCACCAAAATCAATAGGTTTCCTCAGCACAGCTAAATGTGCACAGCAAATTGTATGGAAGTCTGGTCATTCATTCATGGTATGTACTTATTCTCTCACTCACTCACTTACAGATGGGACTGATTACATAACCTCCGCTCTGGCTTGGCCTTGGTGGAGGTAATGATACAGAATTAATACGATTAACCCAGTGAGTCAGTAGTCTGACTCACAGAATGTTGATGATGCATAATGGCAATGAAAGACATCAGAGCAGAATCCTTGTATAAATAGTACAAAAATACATGATCCATTATATCAATGAAAACATATCCATTAAGTTGTTCCTATCAAGTTATACAATAAGTGGCCATTCAACTAAATTAGATCCATATCCGTTTACATTACTGCCAATGTAAATTCTGAGTAGGAATGGAACCATTGACCCTGGTGATGGTAACCAGATATAAAGGACCCCTGGACACCTTGTGTAATAATATACTTTTTACAACATCACTTGACTATCTGGTCCCCAGAGGGTCTACTCGTGATAAGATTCACTCACCATAAACAATCACCATGGTTCACCACTTCAAGTAGCAGCAATGTTATGCCTCCATTACAACTCCACAGCTCTGCAGCCAGGTGAGAGAGCCTGGGGCCAGGACAGGTGAGGGTAGGTGGTGTTTGGGGTCGGGCGTCTAGGTTGTTAAACTATTAACAAAGCCTCCAGCATCTGAGAAATCCTCTTGAGGACTCCTCGTTCAAACACTGAAAGAGATGAAGATTAAGTGTTTTCCTAATAGCACATTCAGGAGCATCAGCAAATGTAGCTGCTTTATAAATAGTCTGGAATCCTACAGAATGGAATGTTCATTCCCCTGTGATGTCATCACTCGAAACAAAAGGGGGGTTGTATATCACCACCAGCTCAGATAGCATTGGCTTTATTGACACAATGTGAGGAATGCATGGAGGAGAGCCATTGTTGCTACATGTCTCTGCATTGTTGGTGTTCATCTAAACGGTGTAAGAGTGCTACTGTAGCCTCTTGGGAATTTGCATGTAACAGGAAACTCAACTCATGATTGCTGTCTTCAATAGGAAGTCGGGCTGCTTCGATTTGAATGAATTCTTGTCTAGAGGAAAACGTGTAACTGACGCACACAAGGATATTTAAGGTATTTGTATATGTACTGTATAGTATGCCCTTTCAGTGGTGATGGCGTACTGTACTTAGTTACCTATGTTAAAATGATGCTGCACAATTCTGCTGCACATTCCACCAGAGACTGCGGGGTGTATGTGTTTTCCGCCCGTTTTTAAGTAGCAATATCTCACAGTTGTTTTGAGCATAAAACCTGAAAATTGGTGAACATCAATAATATTAAAGATGTTGATTATCCTTTTTGTCAATTAGCTTTTGTATAATTATATCATAACTATAATTACTTTAACAGTGCCCCACTATGTCACATAACTCTGAGGAGAGTGCAGGCCAGGTGGCCAGAGACAGGTGATGAGACTATATATACACAGCTCAGTCACAGATGCCAAGAAACCAACAGACCAATGTAACTTTCCACTCCCCTCCATCAACAAACGCATGGAAACAAGGGCAAAGATAACACATTAGACATTATGTTTTCCATCTCAGCCAAATAGTCAGAAATACACTGTGAAGTCATTCTAGCGAGACCAAAACGTTCAGAAAGATTTTCCTAGACAAATGCAGGGCTGAGCAGTCACTATAGCTCTGACTTGGCTCTCACAGAGTGTGATTGATAATGCCAGCGTGTTGTGTTGTGGGTCGGCGTCCCTCTAAGGTTGATTGATTGATTGAAAAGTTTATTAACAGATTGCAGAATGGGTACAGTACAGTACAGCTCAATACATACAATTGTTAAGGGGATGCAGACCAGAGAAAGACTTTCGTCTTGTTTACATCAGGGTCCCCCATTTTCAATTCATCATAACATATATGACATACATGACATACAGATAGACAGTACTGCTACATCTATACATTTATGACATATCAGATTTGCAAATACAGTACTGTTTGTGATACAAAAGTGTCCAGAAAAAGAGTGTATATACATTTGGCGTAGAAACTGTACATTGGAGGAGGTTGGGTGGGTGGGGTGGGGTTGGGTGGGTGGGTGAGGGCTGTACATTGGAGGTGGGGGGGGGGGGGGGGGGGGGGTTGGGTAGGGGACACACACACATTTTACACTGTACATTGGTCTGTCATTCTAGCTTGATTAAGACTGTTTACATTAGCCAATGGAATGTTAACAGTGACTACATACATCTTCCATAAAAAGAAATTTGTCAAAAGAGAAAGAAAATAAGATCTGGGAGGGAGAAAGACATTAATAATTGCAAATATGTTTAACATAGAGGTATATATAACGGTTGTCATATCGTCACCTTAAACTTCGATGCCTCGCGGTACCATCCGTTACACTCACCCCCCTTAAACTCACTCCACTCCACCCAAGGCATCCGGGTTATTCGGCACCAATGTTACGGTTGTCATATCGTCACCTTAAACTTCGATGCCCCGGGGAGTTTAGAACCTGTGGTCTTCCGCACCGTGGACTACAGCACAGACCGCTATACCAAGAGGTGAATTCACTGCTTTGCAACGTGTCTACAGTATGTGTCTTTTAAAGGTGAGAGTGAGTTTAATCCATAGTACCGCTACTCTCCACAGTCACTTCACAACATTTGAGGTCCATCGTGACTGCGCCTCGCGGTACCACCATTACATATGCATGGTTTATTTTTAGATGCGAAACACCACTTAGATGTTAGCCACTCTGCCCATAGTGGCAGCTCACAGACATAGCACTTGACTCGTGTTTAGATAATCTACCCTGATGCTTTGCATCACATGTCACTGTGTCCTTGTTTTTTCCCAAGAAATATACAACCACAGCAACACACTGCAAACCACTGGCCTCTGTGTTGAACAGCAGCAGTGTGTATGGTTTACAAAACTGTACACTAAGGAATAATCATCCTATAGACCTGTTGGCTGTTTACAAATATACAGTGTTCGAGCCAATCAGCAATACCAACTGAGTCACGTGACTAAGTTGCCCACTACCTGCGCAAGCTGCTGCACTGAGTACGGGGCTCTATGGAGAAACCATGACACTCCCCTGACTAAAAGTTGTTTCAAATGAAAACGTCTGGATGTCATTTAGCCAAATCAGCATGGCTGTGAGTGTGAGTCTTTCACCTTTTACTTATCTAGCTTTGGCATGCATTGATTAGATCACTAGCATGGCTAACAAATGCAAATATATTGTAGTCTGCCCTGTCGTTCTGACCAGGATTACGTTCCTTTTGCCCCACTGATGCGTGCGCACACTGAGTCTGACGTATACAGCGAACAGGTCTATAAAAAGGTCTTAAAAATGCTTAATGTGTTATGTTACTTTATGTTTATAGTGTACTATATCTTACTTTATGTTTATATTAGATCTTGTTTTTTATATACACCGTGGGAAGGGGGAAATGCAATTTCATCTCTCTGTATGTCTTGCATATTACGAGAGGTGACAATAAAGCTGACTTTGACTTAACACTTTAAGTGCCGAAAACGTGTTTAGGCGTCCTTCCCCGCCATGCTCAAGTTGCCGAGGACGCCGTAACTCGTCTTTAATATCAATATTTAAAAAATCTGTGATCGAAATCATATTTTTCCTCCGCAGCCCTGAGACACAGTGCTGGCCTCCTCTCAACCCTCTAGCGGTTCAAGAGCGCCATCTGGTGGCCGATCGGCAGAAGCGCCAAACAGGAAGTCATGTGGATGAAGTGCTGATAGTCCATATTACTTCCGGGCACTCTCTATAGGTCCCGGGACTCGATCTCGACACAATACATAGCGATCCGTTGCCAATAACTCGATAAACAACATGATTTGGACGTATATACTATTATACAACCTGGAAATAGATCGCGTATTTCTACATCCCATAATAGGAATATTTCAGTTCCACGCTCATCGTCCAACGGCGCGAGGAAGATACGGTAAGATTCAGCATTATTTTTTAACGTGTTCGATATAAACTGCTCTGATGATCATATCACCCACACTAGATGAATGATATAACGCTGCCCACGGAATTATAAACGATCCCCCGCCCATCCGGTCATCATCAGATGATACGTAGAAACTTCTAGAAGTACGTCCAATTGAAATTTTTGATCTCGCACAGATTCCTACCAAACTGTATTTCAACATCAATATAATGCATTTGGGGCTATAAATCACGTTCTGGAGAAAGCTGCAGAAAGAGATGAAAACATACTTATACTTTAGACCATATTTTACTATGAATATGTGAATGAAAAAGTTTAACGTTGCTACACAATGAACAATACATATAGGACCTTGAATGGGCCCTAATAATGGCAATCTAGCAATAGAATTTAAAAAGTTATAGCCCTGCAAAGAAGGGGAACTTCTCCATAGACAAATAGAGATGGCAACGGATGGTATATCATGAATTTAGCCTTAGGCAATCAAAGTGTTGACTTAATGGGGACCTATTGTGCATTGTGCCTTTTCTGCACCTCAGAACACCCCCTATTTAAATGAGCCATTCAGAATCTCAGCCACAATCGTTGTAATTAATAATGTGCGTGTGAAGATATCTTGATAAAAGATGGCGGCTCTCACGGTTAGAATGCATAATCTGAGTGGACAACCTAAAATACCTATATTAAATAGGACAAAAATATATCCCCATTAAAAGTGCCATAGCCTAATCTATGCTCACACCCCTTATCAAGGGATACATGCAATTCTACTTAATTTCTTTCTTAATTAACCTTAATTATTATTTAAATAATAAGCTTATTTTACACGGTTATTAAGGTGAGACACCCCAGGTGAATAGGCAAAACAAATATTTGAATAGATATCACTATGAAACTTTCCCAGTTTGTTAATGTACATAACAACTTAGAAAACATTTATTGCAAGTTTTCTGAGATCTTATGTTTATATATGCAAAATAGGCATTACCTCATTAAATATGCACTCATTTGCATATGACGTTTGGGTATAAACATTGGATGATGCCAGATTTAAAAGAAATTGTTTCATTATGTTGACACATAACACAGTGAACTTTGTACCTGGGGGATTGTGGATATGTCTTTTTATCATCCCATAAATCAGGAAATGCTGTCTATAGTCATAAAAAAATAGATTTTCGCCATGTTTTTTGGTCTAAATGTACTATAAATCAGGCTATGAATAATATATCAACAAACCCCTCTGTAGAAAGATGCAGGGTATATATAGGAAGAAATGTGGAAAGTATGGTGTGTGTAGGTGCTATGGAATGGTAGATTTCTACCCAAGTGTGTAAAAAAAACACATATTTTTGGGAAAACGCCTTCAAAGTTCTGTATTGTAAAATGCCATAACTTTTTTTTTTGAAACAGCTATTTACAAACACAATACCTAATCAAACCATTAGTAATAGACAACCTAAACACATGCCTGATAACTGAATAATAATAATAATGATGTTATTGAACTGAACAGAACGTACGGTTATGTATATAACCTAGTTATATGAGTACTGGCTAAGCGTCCCGCTCTTAAGCCTATCGAGATATACCTCATCTCATGTACCTATTGTACTCCATCAACGAAAAAAACAAGTACACCTACACCTGCCGGGTCCCGCCCCTATGGAGGCGTAGCCTATAAGACAGTAGGCATGGTCACCAAACACTCTTCCTCGCCAAAAATCCCGTTTCCAGTAAAAGATCCCTCAAAAGGGAACTCAGGGCCGCTTAAGAGCGGGACGCTTAGCCAGTACTCATATAACTAGGTTATATACATAACCTTACGTTATATTATCGTACTTGGCCATCGCGTCCCGCTCTTAAGCCTATCGAGATATGGGTTAGAGCAGACGCGAGGCCCGACAGATGCACCCCCTGAGGACCCGTAAGCCCACATCAAGGGGTTTGGGGAGCCCCGTCACCCCATCCTTCCTAATGAAGGGGGGGCACGGTCAACTCCACCTGAGTGCGAACAAGAGGGAACTAGAACCCCTTGAACACACAGCACAGGCGGAACCACGTGTGACCTAACACACTGTGGCCCATACCCACACACTCCTGCTACCCTACCAAAGGACGGGAAGCAGGAAAGGCCACAGACCTCAGAACCGCCTGGGAGACAGAACCCCCGGTCATGTCCTTTAGGTAAAACCTTACAAAGGGGCCCGGGGAGGATCATGAAGCTGCAGCACAGATGTCCTCCACCGAGGCCCCACCCAGCAGAGCGGCAGAGGCAGCCACCCCACGAGTGGAGTGCGCCCTGACGCCCCCAGGGGGATCCAGCCCGGCCAACGTGTAGCAGAGGGCAATTCCCTCGCACAACAAATGGGACAGGCGTTGTTCGATAGTGCCTTACCGGCATGAGAACCACCGTGACAGACAAAAAGCTGATCGGTGACCCCGAGGTCCTGAGTACGGCTGAGGTAATTCCCAAAGCACGGACCGGACATGACAGGTGAAGGCCCGCGTTACGACCCTGGCTCAAAGGCCCGCAACCTAAGTGCAAACCAACACCAAAACCCCGCGCTCAAACTCAAAATGCTACTCTATCAAGGAATTACTGGTGTAAACTAAAGTACAAGGACAGAAGACCGTGATAGCTATCTGTTACCCAACACTTCTCTAACCACAGACCCTGCATGTGTGTTACCAGGGCTGGTTTTAAAGCTGCCAGCAGGTAGCCAATCAGCAGCAATTAGCTAATTGGCAGCCCTCACCTGCATGCCCCGTGACACAGGAGTGATCAGGCCTGCATGCACAGTGACACAGGAGTGATCAGGCTCAAGATCCGTCGTTTTTCCGGATTCACCCTGTAGGCATGTTGCTTTATTGGCCCTGCACTACCAACATCAATGTCATGCTCGAGTACATTAGTACGACTAGGGACATCAGAAAACAAACGTATATGCTGTCTAAGTAGGCGCACCACATCCGTACGCTCAAGAAGTGGCAAGTACGACAGGTGTGAGTCCAAGTCACCTAGTATCTGGGTGTTTGGCAACCTGCCCTGAGAAATCTCCTTCGACACAGAACAGTCGGCTACAATAGGAGATGCAGAAACTGTTAGAACAGCCACAGGCTTGACCCCTGACTGGTCAATCTGAGCCCTATCATTGTACGCCTTCAACATATTGACGTGACATAATCTACTCTTGCGCCTGCGGTCGGGAGTCTTAATCAAGTAGTCGACCTCACCAA
The DNA here is from genome assembly GCF_963971535.1 of Notolepis coatsorum. Classification (NCBI taxonomy): domain Eukaryota; kingdom Metazoa; phylum Chordata; class Actinopteri; order Aulopiformes; family Paralepididae; genus Notolepis; species Notolepis coatsorum. The sequence goes on along the minus strand of NC_140184.1, from coordinate 59,802,272 downwards.
CTTTGCGCTCAACGGAGTATGGCCCACTGTATCTAGCCTGTAATGCAGACCCAAGAATAGGCGAGATAACCAACACCTTGTCTCCCGGTGAGAACACCCTATGTCGGGCCCGCCTATCATACCACACCTTCATTTTTCCTTGGGCTACCTTTAGGTTCTCTTTCGCTAGTTCACATGCTCTACTAAGCTTAAGCCTGAAGTCACACACATAGTCCAACAAATTAGTAGAGGAAGGAGTCTGGTCAGCCAACCACTTTTCCTTCAGCAGTTTCAAAGGACCCCTCACTGTGTGGCCGAACACCAGCTCAGCCGGGCTGAATCCAAGAGACTCCTGGGTTACCTCCCTAGCAGCAAACAGAAGCAAAGGGATTCCATCATCCCAGTCTTTTCCGAACTCCGTACAATATGCCTGCAGCATTGTTTTGATAGTCTGGTGAAATCTCTCCAGCGCCCCCTGGGACTCTGGATGATAGGCAGAGGAAGGGCAATGCTGGATAGACAACTGCTGGAGGACCTGAGCAAAGAGACGGGACATGAAGTTAGACCCTTGATCTGATTGAATAACCTTTGGTAAACCAAACGTCGAAAAAAACCTAACCAGAGCTTTGGATATAGCTGGGGCTGTGATCTTGCGTAAAGGAATGGCTTCAGGGAAACGGGTCGCTGCACACATAATAGTCAAAAGGTACTGGTTCCCTGTCTTAGTTCGAGGGAGGGGACCAACACAGTCAATGAGGATCCGCTCAAAAGGTTCCCCAACGGCAGGAATAGGCTGCAGAGGAGCCTGAGGGATCTTCTGGTTTGGTTTACCAACAACCTGACACACATGGCACGAGCGGCAATATTGTGCCACATCTGACTTCAAACCAGGCCAACAAAAATGTCTCAGCACACGGTCATAAGTCTTCCTGACTCCCATGTGACCAGCAAGATCATGATCATGTGCTAGATGCAGTATATCAGGACGATACACGGCTGGAACAACAATCTGAAACACACTGCCCCAGTCATCCAGACTGGACAGGTTAGGTGGTGTCCACTTTCTCATGAGCACGTCATTGCTAACAAAGTATCCTTGAGACGTATCTATCATTGCATCCTCTGAAACCGCCTCTTCAAAGAGGGACGACAAGGAGACATCCTTGTTTTGCTCTAGTACCAACTGCTCATGAGACGGTATCACCTTACCAAAACCCTCATCAGGGCCACTTTTCAACTCAACAAAGAACGTGTCACTAAGTGTCATATCACAATCTGAGTTAACAACATCATGGGTGTCACATTTGACCTTTGACATTGCGCGTGTTACCGCACACACAGGAAACACTCCTGGATGCTTCTGTGCGAGCTCATCAGGAACCTCAGAAACTACAGGGACGGGAATTACAACTGGAGTAGCCAGCACTTTGCCACCTGCCAAATCGTTCCCTAGAATGAAGGACACCCCCTTTATGGGGATGTGAGAACACACTCCTACAACAACATTGCCTGATACTAAGGGAGAGTTTAGCGAGACCTCATGCAAAGGAGTATTCACAAAGCCTCCTCCAAAGCCCTGAACAATGGCACCGGAATGCAATGAAGAATCTTCAGAAAATGGCAAAATCCCATCCAGAATGAGAGACTGGAAAGCTCCTGTATCTCTCCATATTGTAATAGCCTGCTTTGATCCTAATGCACCAAGCAGTGAAACAAATCCATCCATCATAAACGTTGAGGAGCCCTCTAGCTCCCTGTCTGCACCTTTGATACTTCGCACCCCACCCTCTAATGTCGGCATAGGTGTCCTGTCCATGATTTCTACCAGAGCCACAGTTTTTACATTTTTCTGCTTAAGCACAGGGCACCCAGCAACTATATGACCAGGCTCCTTACAGTAAAAACAGATAACCCCCTCTGGGAATGCACTAGCAGAGCCACCTTGCCTAGGAGTCGAAGTAAACCGACCAGCAGACACGGGTGCCGGGAACCGGCTCCCCTGAAAAGGACGCCTACTACTCCTGGACTCCACACGGCCCTCCTCTACAAAGACAGATTTGTGTGTTAACACAAACTCATCAGCCAAGACAGCAGCGTCGCCTATCTTCGATACCTTATGCTCATTTAGATGTGTGGAAACGTTATCAAGAACACACCTTTTAAATTCCTCTAGGAGAACCAACTGTCTAAGCTGCTCCCTTGACTCTGGTTCTCCTTCTCTTTTCCAAATTCAACATACGACTGTCCCTCCGACCTGCGATAGCCTCTAAAACGCTGACGATAGGCCTCGGGGACCAACTCATAAGCCCTCAATATGGAAGCTTTAACAAGCTCATAATCAGCGCTTTGTTCAAGGGACAGAGCAGTATAGGCTTCTTGTGCCCTACCAACTAAAACACATTGTAGCAGCAGTGTCCAGGCTGTATCAGGCCACTTGAATGTGGTTGCCACCCGTTCAAAAAGGGGAAAATATCTTTCCACGTCTTTCTCAAGAAATGGAGGCACCATCCTAATATTCCTGCCTACATCAAAACCGGAACGTGACTCTGAATGCAGAGCACCCGCCTGTAAGGCAGCATGCTTAAACTCAAGCTCCTTCTGCGCACGCTCGTTCTCCAGCAACATTTGTCTCTCCTTAAGCTCCCGCTCCTCTTTCCTCTCTTTAAGCTCACGCTCCTCTCTCCTCTCTCTCTCCTTAAGCTCACGCTCCTCTCTCCTCTCTCTCTCCTTAAGCTCACGTTCCTCTCTCCTCTCCTCACGCTCTTGCTCTAGCTGCCTTTCCTTAAACTCCAACTCCCTAATCCTCCACTCACCCTCTGCACCAGGTAATAGCGGAGACGCGTCAGACAAAGGAGGCTCCTCCACCCTCTCCTCAAGCACCTGCTCTCTAATGAGTAACACCCTTAAAGCACTCAAGGCAGTTGGCTTCAAACATTTCTCACTTGCAGTAAGCTCTACCCTGTAGTGTACAGCAAGTTCTAGAAGTTGTTCCTTGGAAAACTTCTACAACATGTCATGAGACGGGTGATCAACAAAGTCCTTGATGGAAGCCATCGTTACTGTACCAGTCACCACAAGCTACTCACTTTACTTTACAGTCACGAAGAACCACTAACGAACCACGAAGAACCACTAAAGAACCACTGAAAAACCACCAAAGAACCACCAAAGAACCACTGAAGACCCCCTAACGAACCACTGAAGAACCATGAAGAACCACTGAAGAACCACTGAAGAACCACTGAAGAATGCTAATGCCAATAATAACAACCAGAAGGGAACGCGGTGGAAATGTGAGCTCTACGGAGCGCACCTTTCTAGTTAAAAAAAAAAAAAAAAAAAAAAAACACAACCACCCTGAAATAAATATACGTGTCATACACGCAGGAGGTCAGGTGCTACCAGGTATGCTCACCAAACACTCAAACAAACAAAATAAATTCAACAAACAAATCCAAACAGGTGCGCCTTCTAACCTGATACGACTACATATGCTTCTACATCTAAACTGCAGTCAAAACCGGCCCACCACATGTCTACCCTAAGAAACACTAAATCAGGCCCTACCACACTACCTGTGTTTTCTGGCCCCCTAATCTACCTACCCTTAAACTAATGCCCTGTAGACCTAACCATCTTCAACCACACCTGCTACCAGTCAAAGATCATACTTGACCATCCACCCGTCCAGTACATGATACGGTACCAGACAAGTAGATGGTGCTAATCACTTCCCTGACTGCCCCAGGAGTATGTGGTGCACAGGAAGCTAACCAACAACCAGAAAATACTGTCCCTATCTACATGTGGTGCCCACTAAACTATATATTTTAACAGCATAAGTAGTCACATCAAATTACAAACAAATAAGGCATACTCACCTGTTTGATGAAACGGCTCAAGCCCCCACGTTACACAATATGTAACGAACACCACCCAAACCATAACACCATGACACCCTGTGTAACACAAAAAAAAAAACACCAAACAAATTTCTAGGGGTAAATATCCCGGACGAGCGCCCAACTGTTACGACCCTGGCTCAAAGGCCCGCAACCTATGTGCAAACCAACACCAAAACCCTGTGCTCAAACTCAAAATGCTACTCTATCAAGGAATTACTGGTGTAAACTAAAGTACAAGGACAGAAGACCGTGATAGCTATCTATTACCCAACACTTCTCTAACCACAGACCCTGCATGTGTGTTACCAGGGCTGGTTTTAAAGCTGCCAGCAGGTAGCCAATCAGCAGCAATTAGCTAATTGGCAGCCCTCACCTGCATGCCCCGTGACACAGGAGTGATCAGGCCTGCATGCACAGTGACACAGGAGTGATCAGGCTCCTAGTACATAACTAGCGTGAGGAGGCGGATGAAACGCCTGAACCACAATATCCCTGGAGCGGAAGAACTCCGGATATTTACAGGCACGAAGGCAGGATTAGGCCGCAGAGTGGCACCGCAATCGGAACGAAAGACAGGCACTCTGGTCGTACCGAGAGAGCACAAAGCACACCCACGCGTTCAGCGGAGGTGACGGCCAGCAAGAACGCGGTCTTGAACGACAGCTGTTCCAACGGCGCTTGCTAAAGAGGCTCAAACGGGGCCAAGGACAACTGACCGAGGACCAATTGAAGATCCCAACTCGGAGCCAAAGAGCGTTGCACCGGCTTAGCGCGTCGAGCGCCAAGCAGGAAACGCTTCACAAGAGGGTGGCTGAACAAGACATCCCCCTCAAATCCCTCATGATAGGAGGATATAGCTGCTGCATATACCCTCACCGTCGAAGCCGACAGTCTATCAAGGAGAGACTGGAGGTAACTAAGGACAGCATCCAGGGGGCAGGAGACTGGGTTCTGGCCCCCCGCCTTACACCACTCTTGGAACATACGCCATCTGCCCGCGTAAGTGCGACAGTGGCGTACCCGCACCAACAACTGCCTAACAGATGTATGGGGGAAAGAATCCCAGGCGGCACGGCATCGGTCCCAGACCTGCCTGGCTATGTCCGGACGTAATCCCCACCCGTCAGGATGAGGACCGCCCCGCGATAGTACACCTGTACCCATATTCACCCTGCCGGGGATGTGGGGAGCCCTCAGGCTGTGCAGATGGATGACGCCCATAGCCAGCCGCCCGCCGCCTGGTGCAGACGGGGGGAGCGAACTCCTCCCTGTCTGTCGATATACGACACTGACGTCGTATTGTCCGTCCTGATCAACACCGATTGAGGACCAGAAGGACCGCTTTCAATACCATCACATTGAACGTAGCTCAGACCGGGCAGCATGGTTTGCCAGCTGCCCCTACTGCGTTGGCCCGACGCATCACCAGCGAGGGAGGCGTCGGTGAAAAACGTGACGTGAGACAGCGCCGTAACCGTCCCAGGACGGAACCTCCCGAGCGTGTCGACAACACGCTCTGAGAGGGATGCCCATAGCCCTCCAACCGTTGACTGGGAAGAGGAGTACTCTACTTCCAGTCTACAGCAAACCCCAGGCTGGTAGGGACCTGCCTGGTACGAGACCCGACGATCCACCTTGACCGCGAAGGACCAGGACGTCGTCAGGGCAGAATACACTTCGTAACCCCTGACGACGCAGAGGCCCCAGTGCGGCCTCCACGCACTTGGTGAAGATGCGGGGAGCCAGAGAAAAAACCGAACGGCAGCCTCTGGTACTCATACGCTAACCCTGCAAAGGAAGCGTAGGTAAGCCCTAGGATGGAAGATCGGAGATGCGAATACGCATCCTACAGGTCTATGGAGGAGAACCAGACCCCCACCTGACAGTGTTCAACAGGTAGGAGACGATCCAAAAAATGCTGAACCTTCCCATGGGACAGGTCCAGCATGGGTCTGACACCCCCCCCCTCCCGATTTCTCAGGCACCAGAGAACACCGGGAGGAGAACGCCACGACGATGGCTTGCTTCGTCCACAGAGATTGGATCTCGTTGACCAGAGCTGTCACTGCTGGTGACCCTGACAATAGGGTCTGTACCAAACCCGAAAACGGGTGGGGTTGTGTAAACACAAGTCCCCGCCTCAGCGTTCTCTCCATCCACCTCGACATATGGTACTGCCGTAGTCATATGTGATGACACTCCCAACGCACCCGCCGCCATGTGGCGCAGGTCCGCCAGGAACTGTAGATAGTCGGCCCGGTCCCACCCGCTGTGCGTAGCCAACCCCGGACCTTTGCGAGCAGAGCGTTCCGTGGAGTCGGGTCGGAACCCGACACTACCTACGAGGCAATCGCACCCAAGGGGGGACCCCGACAGAAAGGGCCGGTTTGATACGGGGGAAGCTGACATCAATCCAGGTGACAAAAGCCCCCCCACTGAACACCCCTCCAGAACATGCTGAGGAGTTGTTCTGCAGCCGGACATGCAAGGCGTGAGGACCCCATGGGCCTACACACCGTAGCCCTGCAGTGATATTACTACCACCTAAATCACGTACACCTCTTCATTTCAGACCACTGCCGATCTTGCGGGAGTGGGAGGTACCAACATGATACCTGGCCTGGCGAAGGCGAGGCCGGGGAAGCCCGCACTGTGTGCCTTAAAAGGTTTCGAGCCAACAACTCAAATACAACATGAAATACAACAACTCAACTCGACTAGAAAATCAAGTTAACGTACTAAAAATAGAGATCAATGCCATATACAGACAACAATCGGAAATACAAATACGCAGCACAAGACAACAGCAGTACTCCCATGGTTCCAAACCCAGCCACCTATTAGCCATGCGATTAAGAATTAATGCAACATTTGCAGATATAACTACCATTAGAGCACAACAAGTACTTGTAACAGATCGTGTAAAAATAAACGATACATTCAAAGTATTCTACTCCGACTTATATAAATCAGAAATGACCTTCGATCAAAACAAAATGGACACATTTCTTAATCAAATTATTCTCCCTAAACTTTCAGAGGATGACGCTAAACAGTTAGAAATACCGATCACACTAGAGGAACTCAAGAAGGCCATAACCGCAATGAAAAGTGGTAAGGCTCCAGGAAGAGACGGTTTCCCATCAGAAATGTACCTTTCTTGTTGGGACATAATTGGCCCCTTATTACTAAATATGATCTTATACTCAGTCAAGGAGGGGAACTTCCATAAAATTGACAATATTGCACTCATAACAGTCCTCCTTAAAAAAGACAAAGACCCCAACAAGTGCGGTAGTTATAGACCTTTAAGCCTCCTCGGAACAGATATCAAACTGTACTCTAAGGTATTAGCCATCAGATTACAAAAGCATATGACGTCTTTAGTTCACCCGGACCAAACTGGCTTCATAGGAGGCCGCCTGATCACTGAGAACATAAGACGTATACTGCACGTACTTGATGCCGACAAGGAGGACACCATACCTAAGGCGATGCTGTCCCTGGATGCTATGAAGGCCTTTGACAGGCTGGAATGGTCATATCTGTGGGCAGTGCTAGAAAGGATGGGGTTAGGAAAAGGATTCATCGATATGATTAAAGTATTATACAAAGACCCATCGGCCATGATTACAACAGGCACAATCATCTCTGAAATATTTCCGGTATCACGCTCTGCCAGACAGGGTTGTCCTCTTAGTCCCGGACTGTTCAATCTATCATTAGAGCCTTTAGCACAATATATAAGACAATCCCAATCCATAGATCGTAATCAAGGGCACACAACAAAAAATTTGTTTATATGCGGACGATGTAATATTGTTCATGAAAAACCCCAACACCACATTGCCTCATCTGCTCAAGTTGATTGAGGACTTTGGTGATTTATCGGGATTTAAGATAAATTGGCCGAAGTCGGCTTTCCTTCCACTTAACACCCCTGCAAAAAAAGATACAACCCTCCCAGGACAGATACCGATGGTAAAACATTTCAGATGCTTGGGAGTGGAAATATTCCCTACCATAAGACAAACGGTGAAGCACAACTACACAAAAATCCAAAACAAAATCAAAGACGACCTTGATAGATGGGCAAAACTTAAAAACACAGTACAAGCACGGATATCAATAGTTAAGATGGATGTACTACCTAAAATCAACTTCTTCTGTTCAATGCTACCGTTACCCCCTCCAGAGGGTTACTGGAAAAGATTACACTCCTCCACATACAAATTTATTTGGAATAACAAACCACCACGTATAAAAAGATCCACCGCACAGAGAAATAAAGCAGATGGTGGCATGGCATTTCCAGATTTTTTCCTATATTTTAAGGCGTACTCATTAAGTCCATTGACAACATGGTTTGACTCCCAAGCATTAGCATCTTGGAGAAAAATAGAAGAAAACATAGTAGCCCCACATAGACTGAAGGACATAGCATACACTAAACTACCAATCAAGCACTGTGAACGAAAATTTGGCCCCATAATTACTCATGCGATCCGGATATGGCGTGAATCACAAAAAAAAAATCCTAACCCACAAGAATGGCACAATCATACTCCCTTATTCAATAACAATGCTCTCTTAATTGGAAAACGACCTATAAGATTCCCTATATGGGAAGAGCAAGGCATACACTCATTAGGGGATGTTTTTAACAAACAGGGTTTTTGTAGTGATAAAGAAATACGCAAAAAATTTAATCTCACCAAGTCCACATGGCTTTTTCACAAACAGTTAGAGCTATGTTTGAAGTCTCACGGTGTTCCATTAGACAGACCAATTGAACACCACAGATACCACAAATTCTTCTACTCAAGAGAGACATCGAGAGGTTTTGTTTCAGAATTTTATCATCAATTACTAACGTCCTCGTATGAAACCCTCCAACTTGACTCTGTCTGGAGGAGGGATATACCAGACCTGGAAAATGACTTTGATTGGCAAGGAGCCTGGGCAAATGTCCGACTTACATCAAGGAACCCGGATCATCAACAAATCAATCTTAACTATATTCACAGGACATACTTGACTCCTATAAGACTGTGCCGAATGGGGCTCAAACAAGATTCCAAATGCACCCAATGTACAAATGGGGACGAAGGGACATTTATGCACATGTATTGGGACTGCTCACCAGTTAAGGCATTCTGGAAAGATGTGACCCAACAAATATCAAAACTCGTATCTTGGAATATACCTGTACACCCCTCAGTATTGCTGTTGAATGATGTTTTTGAGTTTGCAGTGAATCCACAGCTAAAGAGATTGGTTTTATCGGGTATCACAGTAGCCAAAAAGCTGATCGCATCACGCTGGTTTCAACCGGAAAAAATGTGCCGTAAAGTTTGGTTTCTTACATATCTCGATGTAATTTACCATGAAATATCTACAGCAAGAATTCTGGGTCTCAATGAATCCAAAATGTCAATGTGGTTAGAAGTGGTGGAGAGAATAAAAGCTAGCTTATAATGGTAGTGTCTGGTTAGGTGCGAGGGATAGTGGAGGTACTTCTCAAGGTGGGGTCCGGGAGGGGGGGGTTCGAGCTGAGCATATGTGTGTAGGTTTTTTTTTTAGATAACAGGTATTATGGGTATATCTTATATAAGACAACTAACTAAAAGGTGATCTCATTGGATGTGCCCTGACAATTAATGCTTGTATATCTTATCGTGTGTTGTCATGTTTGTTTATATGTTTGTTTAAAAAATAATAAAAAAATAAAATACAAAAAAAGGTTTCGAGCCCCCCTGCTAACAACACTTATAGTTGATAGACGTAACACCAGACTCAACCAACACAGCTTACGGTGTGGGAGCCGCTTGACAGCACCAGCAGAAGACCAAAAACCCCTGCGGAGAGGGGAACCCTGAGCGGTTATAGCTTGCGGCTAGGTCAAAGCTAATAACGTCAACAACCTTGCGCGATGTGTCGACGTCGGCTAGCCCTCAAGGCCCCGCCACCAGACACCATTTTTTTTATAGAAAAAACAGCAATTCGAACACAGTTCTAATCGCTGCCAATTCCATACCGTGGCGTAACAGGCTTTAGCAGCCCACCAGCCACTCGCCAGGCCGGCCCACCCATGGCGTCGGCCGGGCGGGGCACTGTTTCAATATGTCAAAAACAAATGACTGATGTTAACACGGAGCACCATTGGTGGCTGCAAACAGCAACCTCCACTGTGGTGTGCACCATGAAGGGGTTAAATGAATAAAATAACTAACACCACAAAATACTGTAGAATGAGCAAGCCCATATACACAACGTTAAGGGGAGGCGGACCAGAGAGAACCAGTCCCGCATTCATTCAAAATATTCACAACAGCACACCAGCCCCAGCTTAGCCCATTTACCAAAAAGGTAAACAAAGCCCCCCCCGCACTACTCCCCCAATAGACACCGATTGAACGTCATAGACAGACCTTCTCATAGCAGAGAGACAAAACAAAACAGTAGCCCACTACACTACTATAGCATAGCGTTCAACGCTACTATGGACAGAAACAGTCAGCTGAGCCACAACACGGGCCGCCGTTAAGTCCCATCCTGCAGTAGTATAGCTCTACTGCTACCCGCCGAGCCTCAAGCATCGGCTCCCATGTGGGAACACCGTTCAACAAACCCCGCCGGGACACAGGAGTAACGCTACCTGGCTAGGCTACCTAGCCATGGCCTACCCTGTTGTCAACCCATTTACCCGTAAAAAAGGTAAATAGGACTCAGCAAAACCCCCACATCAGCTACCGACTGACCTTCATTGATGAACCGGGCAAGAGGAGGGAAAAGCGACAACATCCCACGGCGGAGACATTAGAACAGCGTAGCAGTAGTGTTAGCATGTAGCATTAGCATGTAGCTTCATTAGTTGTTTAACAGCACGCTTCCAGGACCGTTTGGAACCCGTTCACTGCAGTGAAACGTCCACCAAACCATCCCGCCCCTGGCGCCGACACACAACATGGTTGTGTAACAAAACAACCCAGCATTACTAACACTAATACCCATGCCTGATGACACAGGGCCTACCTGTGTACAAGCCGGCTCGATAGCCAACCTTGCACGCTGCTCCTGGATCTGCTGTCACCAGACGAAAAAACATCAGAATAGGCCCGACGTGTTGCTGAAACATGCCCCGAAGATTCCAGGGCTAAGCAAACCTCCGGTAACTTTCAACATTACGCAATTTCTCATAATCTTTTCATAACAACTAGTTTACATAAGGTGCACTGCAACCGTTATGATGGAAACGAAAAAAGAGGAAGAGTGTTTGGTGACCATGCCTACTGTCTTATAGGCTACGCCTCCATAGGGGCGGGACCCGGCAGGTGTAGGTGTACTTGTTTTTTTCGTTGATGGAGTACAATAGGTACATGAGATGAGGTATATCTCGATAGGCTTAAGAGCGGGACGCGATGGCCAAGTACGATAATATAACTACACACAGGCTACAGTAGTAACAGTGTAGTACAGTGTAGTACCCCCTAATAGGCAAACAAATAATGAATAGATATCACTATGAAACTTTCCCAGTTTGTTATGTACATATAAACTAAGAAAAAATATATTGCAAGTTTTCTGAATTTTATGTTTATATATGCAAATGAGGCACTTCCCCATTAAATATGTGCACATTTATGGATGCAATAAGGCAAAATGAAGTAAAATAAACAACTAAATGTGTGTTATTGACGTTGTATTGTCACTAGTTTCATAGAAGACATGTTTAGGAAGCAAAATATAACAAAATCTCAAAATCAACCAAAGAAAGTATATTTGCCTTTGCCTATTCACCTGGGGTGTCTCGCCTTAAGGTGTAAAATTAAGGGACTCTGTTCCTTAGTGCTACACTGCTACAGTGTCCTGGCCACATACTGACTTTAGGTGCCCTTGCTCAGTAGGCTATTGGACACTGTTGGCAATGATAACCAGCAACCCCTCGATTACTTGGTGGCATCCAGCCAGCCTGCCTTTATAAGGTAGGGGAGAACGGGGATGGTTGTCACACGGGTAGGTTGTCACATTCATTATATTTCGCTACCAAAAGGCGCTTTCTCCCATATTTTGGTATGGAAATGTCCAGAATTGGGATCAGAGCTCACCTACATAGTCTTCTTTGGAGTAAGACAGCTGAACTTTAGGTGAGAGTTATTATGTTTTTCATGTGGAATTGTAAATATTCAGCTCCTCAGTCTTTTTCTTCTAGGATTTTACACAATTGGTTTATAATGAAACAATTGTTACCCTTAAAAAGTATAAAGGGAAAGCTATAGTTTAGATTGTTGTTGGCTAACTAACACATTTTTAGATGGTTGTTAGCCTTGATACTAGCAGGACCAGTGGCAGGACAGAGAGAGAGAGAGAGACCGCATTAACTCACTTTGTTTAGTTGAAACGTGGTCCAGGAGGGCTTGATAAAGTGTATATGTCCACTGTCCCACAGTCCCAGACTGTTGATGTATATCCACTGTCCAGACTGCATCCAGCTAGCCAAATAGCTTCTTGTTAGCCAGGTTAGGCACCACAACACAAGTACTGTGATGAGCTGCGTCTTTGCCCATTTTCCAGTGCACGCCCTGCTGTGCGCGATATGTCTCGCCCCGGCCTGAGAGGTAGTTACTAGTGACTTCCTGTGAATGAAAAACTATTATTTATATTTGATATATTAACGTTATATTGTGCATTGGAAACACAAACATACTTAAAATGAGTAAATATTATTCATTTTAAACATGTTTATTTTATTTCTAGGGCTCTAAAAAATAAAAAAATAAAAAATATTTTCTTCTCCTCTCTTTTAACCAGGGAGGGCGGCACTCTAGCGCCCACTATCGGCCGGCCGCCACTGAGCAGGACATTCCAGTTGAGTTGGGGTTGGTCGTCACATTTTCTTTGGGGTTGGTTGTCACATGTGACAAGCACATGACAGTGCTTTAATGAGCACAACATGGACCGTTTCTTCACCAACTTGGAGGTGATGGATGAGCTGAGGACAGACCTAGCAGAGCCCAATGCACCCCAGCCCACCTACCAAGCCTAGTACAGCTGTACCTACCAAGCCTATATATCCAAGCCTAGACCATCTGCCAAGCCTAGTACATCCCAGCCTAGACCACCTGCCAAGCCTAGTACATCCCAGCCTAGACCACCTGCCAAGCCTAGTACATCCCAGTGTACTCCACCCCAGCTGGAAAAGGCAGCCAGCAAGAAGAAGACACAGAAAAGAAAGAGACAGGAGGAGTCTTCATCAGACGAAGATGATTGCTTTTGTTTGGTTTGTATGGAAACGTTCTCCAACAGCCGTTCAGGGGAGGTATGGGAGAAGTGTTGGATGTGCAACCAGTTGGCTCTGCTTAGTTGGAGTGCCCAGACCCTACATTTGCCATCACTGTAACTCAGATAGTGAATGCGTGTAGCCTAGTTGTGTTGGCTATTATTGTTAGGCCTATTTATTTTGTGCTTATTTTGTTATATAGGATGGCCTAAAGATGTCTTTCCTGTTCATGTTCATGTTAAGATGCATTAAGTTATGTATTTGTCAACTTGTCAATGCAAGTTCAACTTAAAAATTTAGTTCTTCCTTCTTGCCTTCTTTTTAAGAGTTTTCCCATTAAAACAGATAGTGACAACCAACCCCATAGTGTGTGACAACCATCCCTGTGATGGGGTTGGTTGTCACAATGTGTCAGAGTGTCTTGGTAATTTCCTCTTTGTTACAATATGTTGGACAATAAGAGGGATACACATTTCAAGCCAACATCTTAAGCTTCAATTTAATGTAGGAATGACTATTGAAAGATGTGTTGATGATGAGCAATTCACACTAGAGTAAAAAGTGTGACAACCATCCCCGTTCTCCCCTACAGAGGGAATGTCCCTGAATGACGTAAAATAGCTTACTCAAATATACCTGCTATAGTGACGTTACAAGTGCATTTCTACAGCTTCACCTGGCAGCTCTGGGGGTAATGTGGAGAGAGGCTGCAGAGCACCATGGCTACATCCATCTGTTCAGACTCCAGCCTTGGAGTTCAGCCGTGTTTGACCAGAAACAGTGCTGGTCTGCCCCCCAAACCAGTACAACACACAACACTGGCCCTCCACAAACCCTCACAAAACAACTAGTAAGAACTGTAGCCCTCTCGCCGTGCCAGACACACACCCAAACACCCAACACCGCATTGTGTGTGTGTGTGTGTGTGTGTGTGTGTGTGTGTGTGTGTGTGTGTGTGTGTGTGTGTGTGTGTGTGTGTGTGTGTGTGTGTGTGTGTGTGTGTGTGTGTGTGTGTGTGTGTGTGTGTGTGTGTGTGTGTGTGTGTGTGTGTGTGTGTGTGTGTGTGTGTGTGTGTGTGTGTGTGTGTGTGTGTGTGTGTAGGTTGTTGAAACACAGGCGTTGGTTCAATGAGGTGCTCCTGCTTTTCCACACTGCGGTTTGGGAGATTCTTTCCATAGCTCCTCACATCTGCCGGTTATCAGCACAGAACACACACACTTTCTTAACCACTCTGTCTCTCTCTCTCTTTTCTTTCTTTCTTTTTCTTTCTTTCTTTCTTTCTTTCTTTCTTTCTTTCTTTCTTTCTTTCTTTCTTTCTTTCTTTCTTTCTTTCTTTCTTTCTTTCTTTCTTTCTTTCTTTCTTTCTTTCTTTCTTTCTTTCTTTCTTTCTTTCTTTCTTTCTTTCTTTCTTTCTTTCTTTCTTTCTTTCTTTTCTTTCTTTTCTTTCTTTCTTTCTTTCTTTCTTTCTTTCTTTCTTTCTTTCTTTCTTTCTTTCTTTCTTTCTTTCTTTCTTTCTTTCTTTCTTTCTTTCTTTCTTTCTTTCTTTCTCTCTTTCCTTATTTTTTCTTCTCCGTTTCCCTTCCCTCCATCTCTCGCCTTCCTTTCCTCTTTTCTCCTTCCATATTTTACCCCCACTGTTGACTCTCTCTCTCTCTGTCTTTTTCTGTAAAATATTGATATTCACGCCTCAGTTAATGATTAGCAGTCATAACACAAGAGGGGGTGAGCAGAGGTGTTTGGGCGGTCACACAGCGTGTAGAGGTGGTGCTTTGGCAGGAAGTCTCCTCACTCACACACACACACACACACACACACGCACGCACGCGCACGCACGCGCACACACACGCACACGCACACGCACACGCACACGCACACACACACACACACACTCACACACACACAATCAAGACCTCTCCAGTTACCACCTTGTGAGGACCCCAGGAAGAGTAGCTGATGTTCTGCATCAGCTAATGGGATCCTAATAAAACCCTAATCCTCTCAAAGGGAGTCCTGCATTCTTCTCAGTGCTTCTATTCAATTTGGAGGGAAATGCAATTTGTAGAGGATTAGCAGGCTAACGGGGTTACAATTACCTCAACCAAAGCCTCACTTTATAGTCCAAAGAAAAGATGCAAAGTGATAGCTCACTCAATCACCTTAACGGGGGGTGTAGTATTGCATTTAGCTGTTGGATCTTTCCGATGAGCCTTTCAAATCAGAGTCAGAATGACTTCGCCAAATACAATGTTTGCACAGGAATTCTGTCTCAGTGTTATTAGTGCAGAAAAGTATTGACTTGCAGTACATCTCTATAAACATGATAGTGTTTATTCAAGTCTATACGAGTGCATTTGAAATGTCACGCTGAGCTGGTGTTAAAAGAGTAAAATATTGTGACATATTATGTGACAAAACAATTTCTTAGACCTATGTGTTTCTTTATTTATAGACTCAGATTTCTTTATTTTAATATGTTATATTGTATCTATTTATTATTTTCCTTATGATCATATTTACCTCTATACACTGTTCTAACCACGCTCTGTATTGCTGCTGACGACAACAATAATGATCATTTATATTATTACTTACACATTCACAAATTACCTGACAAATGAAAGAGACATTTTGGATCTTCCGGATGTTTGTGTTATTTTATTTGTTATTTTATATTTCTTTATTTTGACACTGGGAAGTGCAGATGGTTTGCAGGCAACAGAGGGATATCAGAAGCAGGAATTGAGGGGAGAGGGGACTCACCAAGCAAACAGATTGTGCAAAGTGGTCGGCCTGGCCCCCATCCTGTTCATGATTTGAGGTCAGATTTCACACAGTGAACCACACGCAGTTTGTTGGCCATCAGTGTGGTTGTAAACCGCAAATTAGATCACTAACCCCAGTTCCTACCGTCCGTTCTGTTACTGCATGCTCACAAAGTTAAATTAATTAAATATAGACAGGAGTTCTTACATAGCTTCACTCTTTTAACTCTCTACAGTAATTACCAAACCCGAGATAAGTCAGGTTTTGGTTGTTTATTCTTTTATTCAATATTTTTATTCATTATTCATCCAGGGACCTTGGTGTTACCATAGGGAATGAGTCTGAGATCGCCAAAATGCAATACCGGCCGCATCCAGCTAGACGGCGTATCGGGCACCCTTTGAAACCTTATATCTTGGCCTGTGCAACGGTCAAATGTCACCGGGCGCAGTTTAATAGCCTGGGTTCTCCCAGTTCCATTGAAGTGTGGCAAATATCCCCGATCCATATGTTGTGGGGGGTTATGCCGTGGACCAAATGGACGGATGTACCAGATGGCGATCAAACAATTGGAATATTATTTTTGGAATACTCCCGATCACAGGTAAGGACTATCTGACGACAATTTTAGCTTGATCGTGCAATGCTTTTATACCGATCGGGCTGATAAGCGTTTTTAGTGTTCAATGCCGTTACTGGCAATCAAATAATCAGAAACGACCCCCCCCCCTTTCATGCATTCATGATGGAACATAATACCTATTATATAGATTTGATTTGGGAATAGTAGCGTGTCCAGGCAAGAAACAGCATCGCTTAGAGTAGGATTCACGTATGAGCTATATAACACAGACTTTCGGGAATGGCCCCAGACCACGCTATAGGGAGGTGTAGTGGTTACATCATTGCCGTTTTTCGTGTTCCACCCTCTGTCCAACGCAATGTATTTCCCCATCGCCCATTTCTAAATCGTCTCGTTTAAAACAAATAAAGCATTAACATTTGCATGGTGTACCTTTCTGTGCGTATTCATCCACAATCTATAGCCCACTTTATAATAGGTAAGAACTCAGACAGGTGAGTGTGTGACTTTTGTGTGTAATTCTTTTTTAATTTTGAGTCAGGGTATAGCCTACCATCTCGATTGTTAAAATAAACTAAACATCTTCAAATAGTAGGCTAGTAATAATAGTACTTAATTAGTAGTACGAACCCATCAGCAGTAATTAAGAAAGATGACATCAGATTACATTAGATTATATTCTAATTTATTGTCATTATACAGTGTGTGAAAGGCCTCCATTGTTGATCTGTCACACCCCCTATACCTGATGGTGACCTACAGTCCTACAGTATCTCTTTCTTCCTGCAGGTTGCCAGGTCAGGTTGTTTGAACCCCAGATACTTGGCTTTAATAGCATAGCCGGAAGCGACAGAGTCGAAAATTCCACAAGGTTAAAGGGCAATAAAGTTAAAAAAGATATGGCTGGTTAATTTGTCACAGGTTATGGTCTGGTCGTGAACCGGATGCCAACAGTTACTGACCGGTCTCTCTGCCCAGTGATTTTGGAAACTTTGAGCTCATTCAATCCAATTAAATCATTGTATGTTGTGTTGTGTAACATAAAAAAAAAACTCAAAGTACAGAACATACATGCTTACAAGTTGTGGGCATGCTTTTAGGGCATCTTCTCACTAAATGCATTCAAAATAATTCATTTAGATTGCTGTAAAATATAACCAAATCAAAAGGATTCGTTTTTCATTGGTATATTTTTCCCATTGACAATTGACAAACCATACTTCATACAAATACTTTAACGCTAAACCCCACCCCTTTCAACATGCCCCCTGTTTTCAGCACTCTCACATGTAGTTACCCCTGCTTGGCAAAAATATTCGATCAGCTTCATTAAATGTGTGATTCGAAGGCTACATCCCCTGTCTTTAGTCCAACTACATTCTCACCTCAGACAAACCACTCCCAGGGTTCATTCAGTAGAAGGCCAAGCCCAGCTCTCACAGCAGACTAAGGGGCTGGGGGTATTTTTACTAACCAAAACAAACTGAACTATAATAGTAAATGCTCCAAGGCGTTATTCAACCACACTTTATGAGGCAGGCGTGAAAGCACACGTATTTTCTCTGCATTTTCAGAGTGATGAACAAACACAACACTGTTACACCATAAAATAATAAACCCTGGTAGCCCTCGCAAAAATGGTAGCCCATGAAACGACCATCTCTGTCATCGTTGCTTGGAGATTCTAAGATTCCAGGTTTGATCCCTGGCCTCGCCAAACACTACAATGATGTCAAAAGTGGGATGGCCAAGTGCCTTCAGGAAGTCCCCTTCACTTTCATATGTTGTGTTGTAGACTTAATAAAAAAACTTATAAATAAGGATTAGATTAGATGTTGTTTTTATGCCATCAATCTACATACCCCAATGACAAAGTGACTTTGTCTTTCTACTGCATACAAAACCACATGGGACTAGCAGTTTAAGATTAAACTGGATTTGAGTTTATTCGTAGCACACAATGTAGTCATGCAGCACACACATGCGAGATGGGCGACACATACTGTAGGAACACACATGCATTTTCTTTTGGGTCGCCACTGAAATTTCTTCTCTGCGCTTGACCCAACCCGTCGTCCTTCCCCCCCAAGGGCAGCCGGGAGCAGACAGGGGGGACCAATCCAAGTGCTCCTGTCCATCTTTGCATTAGCGATCTGTTCTGCATATTTTTTCAATGGATTTATCTCTTTTTCTGGAGGGGAAACCCTTGTGAGCACAGGGAGAACATGCAAACTCCACACAGAAAGGCCCACCGTGCCGCATGTGGCATGGCTGTAAAGAGGATGCTCTTATGGTTTCCTTTTTAGATATCTTGAGGTCAGAGGTCAAGGGACTCCTTTGAAAATGCCAATGCCCATTTTGCCATATCAAAATATAGCTTAGCTTTGGACATGTTCCTCTTGTGTGTGTGTGTGTTTTAGGGCTGACCCCTATTAGTCGATTAGTCGACTAATCGGTCGAAAGGAGCCGTAGTCGACTACCAACCTCTTAGTAAAAAAAATAGGTTTTGGGATGCAGACCAGAGAAAGACTTTCGTCTTGTTTACATCAGGGTCCCCCATTTTCAATTCATAATGACATTTATGACATACACGACAACATACAGATATACAGATATATATCATGACATTTATGACATACATGACATACAGATATACAGTACTGTTTCATTTGTGACATACAAGATATGCAAATATAGAGTACTGTTAAACAGAGATTCTAACAGAAAATATATACATATGAGGGGGAGGAAACTGTACATTATTTAGGAGGGGGTGGGAGGGGGGGTTTGGACATTTACGTGGGCCAGTTTCGAATTGCAGCCTCCCGTAGGTGCTCTTTGTCTTTTGAGAGCGGTTTTGAAGGTGGAATTAAATTTTTTTACGGCTGTGGGTAGGGCGTTCCACATTGATGTGGCATAATTGCGAAACGTGTTTAGTCCCTTGTTTGAGCCGAATCTGGGTTGAACATGAATGCAGTGAGGTAAATTTGTCTTCTTGAAGGTGTTCTGCAGTGCACCTGGCTTCTCAGTCTGTCGTCGTTGCACTTCCAAATTGCAATCAGCGCTGGAGTTGTCAAGGGTTGCTTCTTGAAGCAGTCAAAATGTGTTCCTTGGATACAATGGTTGTCAATCATCTCGACATCAGCTGTGACCGGTTCAGAATAACCCACGTTGAACTTGAGAGGTTATGTATCCTTCCGCGCCGGCGTATTATAGTCCTGTGTGTAACTAACCAGAGTGCTACGGACTGGTTTAAATTTGCATCAGCTTGCGCCAATATGGGCAGGGGCACATACATTTAGTCATTTAGCTGACGCTTTTATCCAAAGCGACTTACAAGTTCTGTCATCAGGAAGGGCACAACTCTATCAGCTGAGTAACAATGTTCAAGTGTTGACTGCTACAGTGTAGGTTAGTATATTAGGACAAGTGCATGATGACAGTAAGGTTAGTTAGGGTTGTATTTTTAAATAATTTTTATTTATTTTTTAAATAATTAAAAAAAAAAGATTTTAACTGGGGTGGCACCTCAGGGGCACCTGACATTTCAGCAGGGGCACGTGCCCCTGGTGCCCCAGTGGTAAAATCGCCCCTGGTAATGTAACGTTAATTATTACTATTGAGATGAAAGGATACACCGACATGGTGGCTGTTGGAGTGGAGTTTAATGTCTTTGCATCAGACAGGTAAGAGTTGTATAATAAGCAAATATAATGACTTCCCTAATGACACCCTCACTTACCAAGAGGCTGACAGAATAATTGTAACTCTAGGTGACTTTTTTTGGAATAACGTTACACTGTCATTTCGATGTTGTGATGTGATCATTTCGATGTTGTGATGTGATCATTTCAAAGCTGTGATGTGATCTTTGTAATGTGATCATTTCGATGTTGTGATGTGATCTTTGTGATGTGATCATTTCAAAGCTGTGATGTGATCTTTGTGATGTGATCATTTCAAAGCTGTGATGTGATCTTTGTGATGTGATCATGAGGTATATTAATAATCAATATTAATAGTAGTGTATACTATTTTACATTTAAATGGCTGCTTTTTGTATATAGCGCTTTTATCCAAAGCGCTTTACAATTTGTTAGTTCACATTTTACCCATTCATTCAACATTCACTCACACATTCACACACCGACGGGGGAGGCAACCATGCAAGGTGCCAACTTGCTCATCGGGAGCAATTAGCATTTACATTTTTACATATAGTCATTTAGCTGATGCTTTTATCCAAAGCGACTTACAAGTTCTGTACGACGAGTCATCAGGAAGGGCACAACTCAGCTGAGTAACAATGTTCATCAAAGTGTTGAGTGGTACAGTGTAGGTTAGTTTATTAGGACAAGTGCATGACAGTAAGTGTTACGATATGATAAAGTGGTGGTAGAACCCAAGGCAGCAGGAAAGAATAAGCAGGGAGATGAGGCAGGAGTCGACGGTCACAATTCAAAGTGTTTACTTTGGCAACTTCCAAAAGTACATATGATAATAACAACAGGCACAGCCGTGCTGACACTGACTACAAAACAAACCTAACCAGAAAACGGACATAACACACGGAATAAAAGAAGACAAAATAGAAACTAATATACACTTACTTTTAGACAGAGCAACACTACAAAGACGACGTTTGATACAGACAGCACAGGAACCACGACGTTTGATACAGACAGCACAGGAACACAGGTAACAGGAAGGAATGACTCCACAACCAGGTGAGGGCAACACACACATAAATAACAACACTAATTACTAATTGCCCCCAGCTGGGGAGAGACAGGCACAGAACAAAACAACACACTAGCCAATAATCAATACACCAAACAACACTACACAGGGAAACCAAATCACACCAGGGTGGGGAAGTTCAACAACAACAACATACACAGTGACATCCCTTTAATCATTCCATTAATTAACGTAAGCATGTGAGTTATGACGTGTAGCAGCAGTGTCTGAACCAACTGGCTCGTCTGGCCACAAGAGGGAGGTAGAGGACCAGGTAGGCGACCATTGTTAGGCAGAGGGCCAATGTTAGGCGGAGGGCACTGCCCAATGTTAGGTGGAGGGCACTGCCCAATGTTACCATCCTGCCCAGTCCAGCCAGGACCGGGCCTAGGAACGTGACAAGTAAGGTTAGTAAAGGTTAGATAAAAAATAAAAAAGTTTGAATTATTATAATTTGTTTCAGATAATGGTTGAAGAAGTGAGTCTTTAGTCGACGGTGAAAGATTGGACGGGTTTTGGCTGTCCTAACTGGGGTGGGCAGTTCATTCTACCATTGTGGGGCAAGGACTGAGAAAGGCGGCTTCTCCTTGATGACCCTCCCGGAGCTCGGATAGGAGTGGGTCTGAGACGGCCAGAAAATGCAGAGCGTAGGGGTCTTGAGGGTGTGTAGTTAGAGACCATTGACCGGAGGTAGGCAGTGCATTGCAGTAGTCAAGGCGGGAGATGACTGTTGATTGGACGAGGAGTTTGGTGGCTTCTTTTGTCAGGAAGGGGCGGATCCTTCTGATGTTACTCAGGAAGAATCTGCAGGTTTTGGTTGTCGCTGCGATGTGAGCGGAGAAGTAGCATGGTAGCATGCAGTTTGCGAAGGTTCTTGGCAGAGGCCTCGATCCTATGGTGAAAGAAAGAAGCTTTGGCAGTAGTAATGGTTTTGGCGAATGTTAACAAGAGGTTGTGATATGTGGCAACGTCAGCAGTGAGGCGTGACTTTCTATACTTCCTCTCAGCCACTCTCAGGACCTGTCTTTGTTCTCTCACTGCATCCGTCAGCCATGGACTTGGTGGGGGAACGGCGGGCAGGTTTCTCAACGAGGGGACAGAGTTTGTCGAAGGAGGTTGCAAGGGCTGAGAAGGAGGGTGGAGGTTGCCGTCTCTGGGGGGAGAGCAGAGAAGGTGTCACTCAAAGGTAGAGCGAATAGTATGTCAGAGGAGAGGGTGGAGGGGGATAGGGAGGGCAGGTTGTGTCTGACTGAGACGGTTTGAGTTGGGGTGAAGGGCTTTCGGTTAAGCATGAGAGTTAGTGAGAAGGATATGAAGGAATGGTCAGATACATGCAGGGAAGTTACCGTGGTGTTAATAATGCTGGAGTTACAGGAACATATGAGATCCAAGGAGTTGCCTGCTTTGTGGGTGGGATGCATGACAGTGGGAGTCAGGTCAAAGGATTGTAGGAGGGAGACCACTGTGTCCGACTGAGATGAGTCAGGCAGATTGAAGTCGCCCATTAGAAGGAGGGGGGTACCATCTTCCGGTAAGAACAATTTAACCAGTTACAGTAATACTAAATGTCTAAACTATAAAACTATATATGTGAAGGGATGTCTCAGAGAGAATATAATTAGAACCAAGACAGCTATTCTTTTGTTCACTACAGACTTCTGGGCACCAGGGGTCAACCAAGAAGTAAGTATTTTGTTGTGAAAGAGTATTGGTCTATTGAAATGTAAGTTGCAAGTTCCAACAGAGCCAATATTTTGTCTTCCAGCAGACGGCCAAGAGCCAAAATGTGAAGTCCTTTGTTTCTAATGTAAATTATTGAACCTTTGAAGAAATTGGGAAGTCAAATGTAATTTTGAATGTAACCAACCACTAGGGGCACATGTGTGTAATGAAAGTAAAGATGGGAGTAGATATTCTTCAGTTTACCACTCCCTCTTTTTATGAAGTGATGAATTATGGGAAAGAATGGGAGGGGTTACAGATGGGTATATTTATTCCAACAATTGGAACTCAGGATCAGAATGGTAGTATTTTGAGAGAGATAACTTGTCCTTTCTTTGTACATGATTTGAAGATTATTGTAATAAATTGAGAACCTTAGAAATTGGAAGACCTCATTTATTTTCCACCAATGTCTTTTGGTGCCCCAGTGGTAAAATCGCCCCTGGTAATGTAACGTTAATTATTACTATTGAGATAAAAGGATCACCGACATGGTGGCTGTTGGAGTGGAGTTTAATGTCTTTGCATCAGACAGGTAAGAGTTGTATAATAAGCAAATATAATGACTTCCCTAATGACACCCTCACTTACCAAGAGGCTGACAGAATAATTGTAACTCTAGGTGACTTTTTTTGGAATAACGTTACACTGTCATTTCGATGTTGTGATGTGATCATTTCAAAGCTGTGATGTGATCTTTGTGATGTGATCATTTCAAAGCTGTGATGTGATCTTTGTAATGTGATCATTTCGATGTTGTGATGTGATCTTTGTGATGTGATCATTTCAAAGCTGTGATGTGATCTTTGTGATGTGATCATTTCAAAGCTGTTATGTGATCTTTATGATGTGATCATTTCAAAGCTGTGATGTGATCTTTGTGATGTGATCATGAGGTATATTAATAATCAATATTAATAGTAGTGTATACTATTTTACATTTAAATGGCTGCTTTTTTTATATAGCGCTTTTATCCAAAGCGCTTTACAATTTGTTAGTTCACATTTTACCCATTCATTCAACATTCACTCACACATTCACACACCGACGGGGGAGGCAACCATGCAAGGTGCCAACTTGCTCATCGGGAGCAATTAGCATTTACATTTTTACATATAGTCATTTAGCTGAAGCTTTTATCCAAAGCGACTTACAAGTTCTGTACGACGAGTCATCAGGAAGGACACAACTCAGCTGAGTAACAATGTTCATCAAAGTGTTGAGTGGTACAGTGTAGGTTAGTTTATTAGGACGAGTGCATGACAGTAAGTGTTACGATATGATAAAGTGGTGGTAGAACCCAAGGCAGCAGGAAAGAATAAGCAGGGAGATGAGGCAGGAGTCGACGGTCACAATTCAAAGTGTTTACTTTGGCAACTTCCAAAAGTACATATGAGAATAACAACAGGCACAGCCGTGCTGACACTGACTACAAAACAAACCTAACCAGAAAACGGACATAACACACGGAATAAAAGAAGACAAAATAGAAACTAATATACACTTACTTTTAGACAGAGCAACACTACAAAGACGACGTTTGATACAGACAGCACAGGAACCACGACGTTTGATACAGACAGCACAGGAACACAGGTAACAGGAAGGAATGACTCCACAACCAGGTGAGGGCAACACACACATAAATAACAACACTAATTACTAATTGCCCCCAGCTGGGGAGAGACAGGCACAGAACAAAACAACACACTAGCCAATAATCAATACACCAAACAACACTACACAGGGAAACCAAATCACACCAGGGTGGGGAAGTTCAACAACAACAACATACACAGTGACATCCCTTTAATCATTCCATTAATTAACGTAAGCATGTGAGTTATGACGTGTAGCAGCAGTGTCTGAACCAACTGGCTCGTCTGGCCACAAGAGGGAGGTAGAGGACCAGGTAGGCGACCATTGTTAGGCAGAGAGCCAATGTTAGGCGGAGGGCACTGCCCAATGTTAGGTGGAGGGCACTGCCCAATGTTACCATCCTGCCCAGTCCAGCCAGGACCGGGCCTAGGAACGTGACAAGTAAGGTTAGTAAAGGTTAGATAAAAAATAAAAAAGTTTGAATTATTATAATTTGTTTCAGATAATGGTTGAAGAAGTGAGTCTTTAGTCGACGGCGAAAGATTGGACGGGTTTCGGCTGTCCTAACTGGGGTGGGCAGTTCATTCTACCATTGTGGGGCAAGGACTGAGAAAGGCGGCTTCTCCTTGATGACCCTCCCGGAGCTCGGATAGGAGTGGGTCTGAGACGGCCAGAAAATGCAGAGCGTAGGGGTCTTGAGGGTGTGTAGTTAGAGACCATTGACCGGAGGTAGGCAGTGCGTTGCAGTAGTCAAGGCGGGAGATGACTGTTGATTGGACGAGGAGTTTGGTGGCTTCTTTTGTCAGGAAGGGGCGGATCCTTCTGATGTTACTCAGGAAGAATCTGCAGGTTCTGGTTGTCGCTGCGATGTGAGCGGAGAAGTAGCATGGTAGCATGCAGTTTGCGAAGGTTCTTGGCAGAGGCCTCGATCCTATGGTGAAAGAAAGAAGCTTTGGCAGTAGTAATGGTTTTGGCGAATGTTAACAAGAGGTTGTGATATGTGGCAACGTCAGCAGTGAGGCGTGACTTTCTATACTTCCTCTCAGCCACTCTCAGGACCTGCCTTTGTTCTCTCACTGCATCCGTCAGCCATGGACTTGGTGGGGGAACGGCGGGCAGGTTTCTCAACGAGGGGACAGAGTTTGTCGAAGGAGGTTGCAAGGGCTGAGAAGGAGGGTGGAGGTTGCCGTCTCTGGGGGGAGAGCAGAGAAGGTGTCACTCAAAGGTAGAGCGAATAGTATGTCAGAGGAGAGGGTGGAGGGGGATAGGGAGGGCAGGTTGTGTCTGACTGAGACGGTTTGAGTTGGGGTGAAGGGCTTTCGGTTAAGCATGAGAGTTAGTGAGAAGGATATGAAGGAATGGTCAGATACATGCAGGGAAGTTACCGTGGTGTTAATAATGCTGGAGTTACAGGAACATATGAGATCCAAGGAGTTGCCTGATTTGTGGGTGGGATGCATGACAGTGGGAGTCAGGTCAAAGGATTGTAGGAGGGAGACCACTGTGTCCGACTGAGATGAGTCAGGCAGATTGAAGTCGCCCATTAGAAGGAGGGGGGTACCATCTTCCGGTAAGAACAATTTAACCAGTTACAGTAATACTAAATGTCTAAACTATAAAACAGAGTCTTACAGCATAAGACTCCATACTGTGTGTGAAGGGATGTCTCAGAGAGAATATAATTAGAACCAAGACAGCTATTCTTTTGTTGACTACAGACTTCTGGGCACCAGGGGTCAACCAAGAAGTAAGTATTTTGTTGTGAAAGAGTATTGGTCTATTGAAATGTAAGTTGCAAGTTCCAACAGAGCCAATATTTTGTCTTCCAGCAGACGGCCAAGAGCCAAAATGTGAAGTCCTTTGTTTCTAATGTAAATTATTGAACCTTTGAAGAAATTGGGAAGTCAAATGTAATTTTGAATGTAACCACTAGGGGCACATGTGTGTAATGAAAGTAAAGATGGGAGTAGATATTCTTCAGTTTACCACTCCCTCTTTTTATGAAGTGATGAATTATGGGAAAGAATGGGAGGGGTTACAGATGGGTATATTTATTCCAACAATTGGAACTCAGGATCAGAATGGTAGTATTTTGAGAGAGATAACTTGTCCTTTCTTTGTACATGATTTGAAGATTATTGTAATAAATTGAGAACCTTAGAAATTGTAAGACCTCATTTATTTTCCACCAAGGTCTTTTGTCTTCATTTTGATCTGATATCCTTTCTCCGAAACAACCTCAATCATTTCAAAGCTGTGATGTTATCTTTGTGATGTGATCATTTCGAAGCTGTGATGTCATCTTCGTGATGTGATCATTTCGATGTTGTGATGTGATCTTTGTGATGTGATCATTTCAAAGCTGTGATGTGATCTTTCCGATGTTGTGAATAATGTTGTTGTACTCATGTTGAATGACTGTTCGGCTCCAACCAAGGCATCGCACTCCATCATTTGTGGGCTGCTGGAGTCTTTTCAGCAGTGCCAGTGTTTTTTCCCAAACATAGCAGGTGTGTTGCAGACCATGCCATCTAGCTACAACGTCCTTTTTTCATAATCTTTTACATAGTTATTTACTGCGGATTCGCCACCATGGATCTGTGTCTTAAACACCTGAACGTCACCCGTTTCAGATATACTGGAAGCCAATGGCAGCAGGGAATCGGCAGAAAATAACCCAAGATATTTCAGCAAAGGTGACAGATTATGAGAAAAGAAGGGCGCCTTGATTTTTGTATCAAGGCAAGAATGACGTGGAACCACAAGTCAAAAATACTGGTCCTTTAAGCCCAAACATTTATATCCCAAACCTAGTGCTGGATAGAGACAGAAAGGAGCCCTGTGTAGCTATTCCAGTACTGTGTTTATCCTCGTCTCTCTACCTTACGCCTTAACCGTGGAATGTGAAATAATGGAAGTGACACACTGTTTAATACACAACCTGTGTTTAAGAATGGCTCGTAAAACAATGATTATTCTTAATTATAAAGTGTGGGTGGTCCTGAGCTGAGCTTCTGCTAATTCAGACCCAAAAAGGCGGGAAATATGCTGAGCTCACATCACGTTGCGCAAGGCCTTTGGCTGACCTTACTGTACTGTATAGAAATGAACACACACATGCCTGCACATATTATACTGCACACGTACACACACATAGAAATACACACATAAACATAACACACACACATACTGTACAAATACAACTAGACACAGACACATAACACACACACATATACTAAACATGCACAATCTAAAACACTCACATGCATGCATACAGCACATACACACATACACACACACCGGGGATTGTCACACTATATCTCTCCCTTTCGCTCTCACATACAAAAGCATGCATTAAGGAAATTGTGTACATTCACACAAACACACGCACACAAAAACATGTATCAACATAAATGTGTACATTACTGACACACTTGCGTGTGCATGGACACAATCACAATCTCACACACACGCACACACACACACACACACACACACACACACACACACACACACACACACACACAGCTGATCAACCATCAGAGAGACCAGGGAATGTTTGGCTGCAGCTGCCAAGGTAAGGTCAGCGTTATATATCCCTGGACTGTGTGTGTGTGTGTGTGTGTGTGTGTGTGTGTGTGTGTGTGTGTGTGTGTGTGTGTGTGTGTGTGTGTGTGTGTGTGTGTGTGTGTGTGTGTGTGTGTGTGTGTGTGTGTGTGTGTGTGTGTGTGTGTGTGTGTGTGTGTGTGCGTGCATGCGTGTGTGCGTGTGTGTGTGACACCACAATAAGGGTCATGACATTATTTTAAAGGGGCTATGTATTGCTATTCCTAGCACTATTTGGGCAACTTTACACAATTCCTGTGAGTCTATGTAACACATCTGTAAGGTTTATTCCAAAAATAATCATTGTTTTATATTTCTAATCAACTACTCAAAACCGGCATTTTTCTGTCTTAGGATTTCAAGCTGTTATTGGCTTGGCTCCACCCATACTAGCAGAATGATTTGAGTGACAGCCACGCACCAAATAGCTCCGCCCATCTCCCCGTCCTTCCCTCTCAGGTGAAGGGTTTTTATTTCGACACGCAAAACATATACCGATTTTACTAACTAATACAACATGGCTGTACATTATGTTTGGGATCCAGAGAGCGACCCACAGTATGATTCAGAAAAAGAAGTCGAGTTGCAACAGCGAGGCTTGCAAATAGTTTCCGATTGGTACGTTTATCTTGTATGTATGTAACGTTAGTATAATGGCTTGCCGAAAAGAGCGAGTAACGTTACTTACTTGACCAGCCAGCTTGCTTCGATAGCTTGCTATAAGTAACGTTACCTTGTTTACCTCTGACTAGTTGTGTTTGTATTGAGCAGTTTTTAATTATGACTAGCTTGCTTCAATAGTTTGCTATAACGTTACTTTATAAAGAGCAGCATACCGTTATATACAGTGTACTTCTGTCGCGTCCCAAATAGTAAGTACAACTCCTTTGTTTACCCCACCGTCGAACACACACACACTAACGTTAGATTGTACTCACCCCCCAAACAATGGTTCCCCACACACACACACGTGAACGACATATCTACTTACTACTTCTGTCGGGTCCCGAATAGTAGGCACAACTCCTTTCTTTAGAAGAATCCAGGATGTCACCCCAGCATCAAAAAGACCTTGATTGACAACGTCTTCGGCGGAAAAATGTGCAGTACAAACCCGAGTATGAGACGTTGCGACAGAACTAGGAGGGTCCCCAAAAACGAACTTTGTCCATTGCTGGCGAAGTTCGGCATCCACGGGAAAAGTGGGCAAAGACGTATTAGTAGTACTAGCTTTACAGCCAGGAACAGAACATGTCCTGTAAGGCCTGTGGGGTTTGCTGGGTTTGCTCATCGTGGAAGATATGAAGATGCAAGTGACCGCACTCCGTTTTCTCGGTACCTCTGTATTCTCGGTAGAATGGGGGCGGGCGTTAGGGGGCGGGCATTAGCTCCAACCACAGAGCCAATCGCATCACTGTGCGCTACCCAGCGGCCGTATGACGCGTATTGGCCGTTCAAAAAAAATATGACCTGATTTACTAGACGAGGAAAGGGGCTGGGCTGAATCTGAGCAATCCGCCAATATGGTATTTAGACCCTAAAACACATTGATACGAACTCCTATTACTATAATACAATGCTAGAGACTGAAAAATGACATTTATAATACATAGCCCCTTTAAGAATGGCTGACATCATGCATCCTTCCCTTCTAAATAGGAAACACTTGCGATAATTTCCTCTGGGGGTGTGTGTGTGTGTGTGTGTGTGTGTGTGCGTGCGTGCGTGCGTGCGTGCGTGCGTGCGTGCGCGTGTGTGTGTGATGGGGAGTGCACATACTGGTATAAGATTAAAACAGAAACTTAGGGCACTTAAGGAACAAACACTAGGTATTATTTTTTCTTTGCCCCCTTTTCACATTAGACCCTCAATAATCACAAGATGCATCTATTCATTCAAACCATTATAATTATACACTGTGTTGGGCTAGATGAAATTACGTTCACATGATGTGGTCAATGTCAATAAAATAAAAATACTTTCGTCTTCACAACATAAAGAAAACAAAAATACTAGGCCTTTAAATAAAGGACCCTATAGCTTGTGTTGCCTCCAGCCTATCCATAGTAGCACTGTCTCAGAGGAGCTCCTATCCCTGGCTTCATACAGGTGGCTCCTCCTACAGACAAACCAGTTACAGGGCGGCTAAGTGGTGCAGTGGGCATGGCGCTCGCCACTAACGCAGGAGATGCTGGGTTCGAGCCCAGCTCTCTGCGTTGCTTCCGGCTTGGCTGGTCGTTCATACTAATACAATTGGCAGTATTAGGGGGTGGGAAAGACAGTAGGGGGGGATCGGACGTTGTGGACAGCGACTCCTACAGGTCGGTTGGTGCGCCTGTAGAATCAGAAAGCAACGGTGGCAGCGTGAGCCTCCCACGCGTTACTCCTCGCCGCTGAGAGATTGCGCTGTACAGGTGAAAAGATGCGACAGCTGCCTCCTCGTGTACCGGAGGGGACACGTGATGAAAGGCTTGGTCCACATTGCAGCCGACCAGTGGGAGGCATGGTCTAACAACGTTCGAGACAGGGGAGGGTAGAATTGGACACTACGAAATTGGGATGGGAGAAAAATTGAAAATGGGGAGAAAAAGTAGATAAAAAAAAAGACAAACCAGTTACATTTCAAATAAATTATCAATAATCATTGAAGAACAGCCAATTTGTCCTGCGCTGCAACATACAATAATATATTATTAATTTGTAAAGTTAAACAAACCATTCAATATTACCTGTACATTACTATGGCAGTTAAATAAATATATGCCCAAATACCAACCAAACACCCCTGCACTCTACCATACTTGGTATATTCCCCCGGGAACCCCTCCTTGGCAGTTCCAGGGGTAAACTAGACGTACAATTACATTTATATTTAGTCATTTAGCTGACGCGTTTATCCAAAGCGACTTACAAGTTCTGTACGATAAGTCATCAGGAACGGCACAACTCTATCAGCTGATTCATTGATTGAACATTTTATTAACAGATTGCAGAATGGGTACAATACAGTACGGCTGAATACACGCAATTGTTAAGGGGATGCAGACCAGAGAAAGACTTTCGTCTTGTTTACATCTGGGTCTCCCATTTTCAATTCATAATGAATTGTAAGTAAGGGTGCAATTAGCACCGTGCAATCCAATCTTTGTGGATCCCGCCCTCAATAATGTACAGCAATTAATCTCAATAAACAACAGTTTACTCATAATGTGTGTTTCTGTTATTTATGTCAAGTCAAGTCAAGAGTTGTATTTGTCACGGCATACAAGTATACAATGAAATGCGGGGGTTATGTATCTGTAACCGTGCTTATACATACATATTCTGAATGGTACCATACAAAGGCCTAGAGAAAAGGCCATGTGCTCAGGCTAGCTCCAGGGTAGCATCAGGCTAGCTTCAGGGTAGCATCAGGCTAGCTTCAGGGTAGCATCAGGCTAGCTTCAGGGTAGCATCAGGCTAGCTTCAGGGTAGCATCAGGCTAGCTTCAGGGTAGCATCAGGCTAGCTTCAGGGTAGCATCAGGCTAGCTTCAGGGTAGCATCAGGCTAGCTTCAGGGTAGCATCAGGCTAGCTTCAGGGTAGCATCAGGCTAGCTTCAGCCTGAACACATGTGGGGACCAGGGCTGGCTCAAACAGACCCTGTTAGGGATACGTGCAATAATAGTAATAATAATGTTTAGCCTACACAAAATATCAACAGTTGGCTAAATGTACTACAAATAGATTTGACTGTTACTGTGGTGTGCACATCTTACTCATAGGGCCTGGGATATCTCTATGACAACCACGCCTGCACTCACACACCCCAATTCCCACTCAGAGACACACACACCAAACAAAGGGCTCACTCAGCAAGATCACGGGGGGGTTGTTCTTTTGCAGGATCTTCAGGCCTCAAGCAGGGTATGAGTCTTGCAACCATGTGGTTTGTATGATCTCATATCCCAGCTGATACATCTCTAGTACAGAGAGAGGCAACCATTGTAGACAGTATCCCCCCTACTTCAATTCAAGTCAGATGTATTTGTATAGCTCAATATCACAAATACATATCTCAATGGGCTTCAGTGACCTTAAAGGTACAATCTGCAATACGGTCAAACAGTGACATCTGTGCAAAAGAGCCCCACTTGGTATTGCCCTTTATTTATATGTTTTGTTTTGGTCTGATGTGTGGGTTGTAATTTAGTTTATACAACGGCATGCAAATTTCTCGATTCTGATTGGCCATTTACACGTCTTTATTGGCAACAATCCACGGTTCTGGGCTCAGGACCCGCCCACAACCGAATCACATATCACTCCCCGGCTCACTCCGGGAGAAAACAAGATCGCGGACAACAAATGGATATGTTGATAGCACCATAACGACTAAATATGAAGCGATTCTGTCAAGGGGAATGTGTTAGTCCTTTAAACAATGTTGGATGATGTAATTGATGGGTCTTGAGTCAATCTAGAACAAAAGAAAAATCGCGGATTGATTGATTGATTTATTGATTGATTTAAATGTCTACTTCCTTCCCACTGACTGCAGCGTTCACTCTCACACTGTCCGACGCTGGCGTACCCACAAACACACACACACACATACACACACACACACACACACACACACACATACACACACACACACACACACACACACACACACACACACACACACACACACACACACACACACTCCTGTCTGCAACAGCGGGGGAGTCAGACTGAGAGAGAAGCAGCGCTGTTTTAAGTGAGCATGGTCTATTGAATTGATTGATTGGTTGATTGCTAATTTTATTACTGTACCCCTGGTTTCCAACTGGTTAAGTTTAGGCTAAAAGAAATAAATAAAAAAATAGGGCGAAGAAAACGTTTTTTTCCTATAGGGCAAAGAAAACGTTTTAATTTGTTTTACCTACTTTATATAGAAGCATCTAAGAATGAAGTTCTATGGAAAGTAGGTCTGCATTCCCTTAACAATTGTGTGTATTGAGCCGTACTGTATTGTACCCATTCTGCATCTGGTAATAACATTTTCAATCAATCATTCCAATAATACACAGTTGGATGTGTTAGTTGGTTGGATGCACTTCAAGCTGCTTCCACATGAGGCAACTTCTCTCAATCATTCCAATAATACACAGTTGGATGTGTTAGTTTGGTTGGATGCACTTCAAGCTGCTTCCACATGGAGGCAACTTGTCTTTTTTGTAGTTGTGGGAACTACTTTTTCTGGCGGATGGTTTTTTCAATAAATCTTCGATTAATGTGTGTTTATTGTATAGAAATAAGGTTGGATGAATCTGGCAGTTGTATAAAAGCTTTACACCACTTGTAGTCGTGATTTGTGACCAATAAACCATGCCTAGGGGGGTCTAACGACCACCCCTAGGCATGGTTTATTGGTCACAAACCACTCCTGCGCGTGATGTAATGCTTAATTAACTTATTACACTGTGAATTTGTGCAACACAATGCAATAGCTTTGTAATGACGAAATCCATAAGGGGGTGCACTTTTTGGGTTGGCTTGTTATTTTTCTTCAAGTATGTTTGGTCTTGAACTGTGTAAAGGTATTATTTCCAATTCCCTCAAGGTTGACTTTGGCTGAGCAGCACAGTGCTGAAACTTAAGTTGTGGCTTCTTCAGAACTCAACCCCGCAGTGAGACCTCTCAGTTGATGACCCGATGGTTTCCAACAAAGTCACAAAGAAGGAATGAAAGATGAAAGATCAATGAATGAGGCTAATGAGGCTAACAAGGTTATTGGTAATCAATAATCATTACCATAACAAATACTTAATGGTTCCAGAGGCAGTTGTATCATACGGAGGTCATGTATCCTGTGTTCAGTGTTGTTTTCAAGGATGCATATCAGTTTCTCTTTGTCAAGGCCATTGTTTTCACTGGCACTTCCCAATCACCGGACGAGGAACTGTGATATACTGTACAATAATTTTAGAGCTGCGTGTGTATACATGGATTCACAATGAAGAAACTCACTTTACTCAAGCTGATAATCACATTAAAAAAAAGTCATGCCAACCACAAGAAAACAAAATATTTTTGTCAAGCTCTTCCTTTTGTCAATTATTTCAATGCCAAACCTTTATTATTCTGAGCCCTCATAACCACAAACCTGCTATTTTCCAATCTTTTATCCTTTTCTGTTCTCCACTGTTTTTTTTTTACTTGTAGTTGCATTCAAAATAATTGGAGGCTTGCACTTCGGATATATGTTTTTTCCTGCATGATGAGGATTTAGGGGCAGCTGGATAGCACTCGCCTACCACTGCAGAGACCCAGGGTTCAAATCCCTGTGCCAGCAGTAGCCTACCTCCGGCTTGGTCAGTCAACACTACGGGCATCATTGGCAGTGTTCACACGTAGGAAGCCGGTGGGGTATGAGTCCTAGTTGTTGCAATAGTGACTCCTACTGGTCGGTCGTGGTGCCTGTTCAGCAGGGGGGG
Source organism: Notolepis coatsorum (assembly GCF_963971535.1). Classification (NCBI taxonomy): domain Eukaryota; kingdom Metazoa; phylum Chordata; class Actinopteri; order Aulopiformes; family Paralepididae; genus Notolepis; species Notolepis coatsorum. The sequence continues at coordinate 59,767,634 of NC_140184.1, read as the reverse complement.
ATCTGGGGGAGATAGTGTGGACCTCTGCATGTGTTACTCTCTCCCAGTGAAACTGAGCTGTTAGGTGGAAAGAAGCGTCTGGCGACTCCACATGTATTGGAGGTGGTATGTGGTAGTCTACACCCTCCCTATTCTATTCACATATATGCTTACTACATGTATCTATTGCTATGTCCGCCCACCACAAACACGCAAACTGTCTAACGCTTGTCCCCGTCTCCCTGTCTTTCTGTGAGTGGATGTCTCGTGGTGATGACCAAGGTGGTGGATGTCCCGTGGTGATGGCCACGTTCAGGGCCGCCTCAGGGGGTGTGCGAGCAGTGCAGCCGCCTCAGGGGGGCCTCGCACAAAATAAAATAAATTTTTTTTTTTTTTTTTTTTTTTTTTTTTGCGAGGCCCCTCTTCCCGCAAGGCTCTTTTTCATCACAGACCTAAAATCTAGTTTTGCTTATATGCTTATATATTTCACATTAGACACGTTTGTAGAATGTTCCTGGCTCTGCGGCTCTGCAGCAGACATTGAATTGAATACTTTATTTTGACACAAATCGTATGACAAAAAAAACATTTTAAAAGACAAGACAATAACAGTGTCAATAACGCAGGTCAAAAATGGATAAAACACAATAAAGCCAAGGCTTGTTTCCATTGTGGTCCATACATGGAACATAAAAAGGCACAGAAACACAAATGGACATGTACACTGACAGGACACATTCTAAAAAAAAAATTATAAAAACACCTAACCTGACAACTCATACAGTTAATTAATGTTAAAAGAAAATCCGCAAACCCTTAAAAGCAACTCATGATAAAAGAAATAAAAGCCAAGTTATGATAAAAGAGATAAAAAAAACATTTTAAGACCAATTTGAGTTGCTGCTGAGCCATGTTTTTAGGGCGGATTTAAATCCGAGAGGGGAGTTCAGGAGTTTTAAAAATGTTGGCAGGGCATTCCACATTACCGTAGCAGAGTAAAAAAATGCATCTTTCCCCATGCATGTCCTGACTCTCGGCGGGACCAGGTCCGTGGGGCTTCCTCTTGTGGCGTGTTTGTGGACATCTCCTACTTTATTAAAATAATTGACTAGGTACTTGGGGACCGTTTCTTTTAGTACTTTAAAAACCAGTAGCATTTTAAGCTGGTGTACTCTTTCTTCAACCCTAAGCCATCCCAGCCTACATACTCACTATTGGAGCTCTGGGGCTCTGCAGCAGACATACTATTGGTTTCAACGAAGGGAGGGGTTACATCATGTGTACGCCGGCATGCGTCAGCTGCGTTTGACTATTTCGCGCGTGCAGCTTTGGAGGTTATGCTTAGTTATGCCAGCCAAGACGAAGAGGACAGTCATTTGGCAGATGGACTGAAGATGAAAGTTGTTGCATGTTAGACAGTTCAGTCAGGCTAGCCATGTCGGCTTAGCTAAAGGCAGGGACAGCTAGTTAGCTTTAGCTACGTTATAATATCGAGTGCTAACGTGTGGTTCAGTCGGGATAGCCATGATGATGTCGGCTAGTAGCTAGCTTAGCTAAAGGCTAACTAGAGTTAGCTAACCTAGAGAGAGCGCGTGCAGCATTGTTATGCCAAGATGAAGAGGACGGTCATTCGGCAGATGAACTTCGTCAACTCCATGCGGTTGTCTCCATCCTCTTGGACGTTTGGTGAGTTTTTAATGCACTCTATTCTATTCCCGCCGTGGATATCTCTCTCTCTCTCTCTCTCTCTCTCTCTCTCTCTCTCTCTCTCTCTCTCTCTCTCTCTCTCTCTCTCTCTCGGGAGCCAAACGGGCCGGCTAGCTGTTGTAGCTAATGTTATATTGAGCCAAAGCGGGCCGGCTAGCTAACGTAGAGCAACGTTATATTGAGCCAAACGGGCCGGCTAGCTGTTGTAGTAGCTAACGGTGTGTGGCCTGGTGTCAGTACCTGGCTACTCTATTTGCAGTTAGCCTATTTAGCTGATGTCGGCCATTGGCTCCTTGCTACTTTGTTTTCTCTGGTATAGACCCTCTTCTCTTTGGATTTAAGTGTTGATCTTTGTCCTTTTGGATCTATGTATATTCATGTTGCCTTTGTGAAGTTACCTTTTCCTTCTGTTTTGTTCTTCCATTAAAAGTTGAATATCCTTTAGGGGCTCATCTTTACTTATCTCTCTCATACATGCTCTCTCTCTAACACACACACACAGACATGCTCTCTCTCTCTAACACACACACTGTGTACTCTCTGTTTAGGGCCAAATAGCATTACAATTTGCTCTGGTTTTGGGTTGTTTCTTTCCAATGTGTCTCTCTCTCTCTATCTCTCTCTTTCTAACACACACAGACATGCTCTATCTATCTCTCTCTCTCTTCAATTCAAATGGGCTTTATTTCACATTCTTGTATTTCTCCCAGTAGGTATGGGAGTTTTGAGTTATTGTCGATGTTTTCAAAGTCTCTTTGGGTGTTTGCAATTTGTGGGAAGTATGTCTTGGTATAGTGGGCAGGTTGTTAAGAAGTGGAGCTCGGTTTCCACCTCATCTTGTGTGCAGTGGGTCTGTCTTCGCTTGGGAGCCAGGTCTGCCTATGGCGGCCTTTCTCGATGGCTAGGCTGTGCTCGCTGAGTCTGTACCTAGTCAAGGATCTTCTTAGTATTGGGTCAGTCACAGTGCTCAGGTATTCTGCCACTGTGTACTCTCTGTTTAGGGCCAAATAGCATTACAATTTGCTCTGGTTTTGGGTTGTTTCTTTCCAATGTGTGTCTCTCTCTCTCTCTCTCTCTCTGGCCTTGCTCTGGTGGAGGGTCAGGGGCATTGCCGGGTCTGTGCAGCGATAACACTGTATATTGACTGTAGAACGGGAGCTCTCTCTCGCTCTCTCTCTTGCTATATGTTGACTGTATCATGCCCAGCCTCGGGCAGCGCTATTATTTAAGAATATGTTGACTGTATGAAAAAAAAAAAATATATATATATATATTTTTTTTTTTTACCTTTTAGGGGGGGGGGCCTCGCGTTTAAATCTCGCACAGGGCCTCGCATTTCTCCCAGGCGGCCCTGGCCACGTTGTTGTGATCCTCTCTATGTCGCCCCCATACGTCAAATGGATCCGAATGTGCAAACGGAATATGATATTTCGAGCTCCGAGCCTTGACACCTAGGGCTAGATCCACAAAGAATGGATTGCACGGTGCTAATTGCACCCTTACAATTCATTATGAATTGAAAATGTGCTGCCAACGCATTAAACCTATGGAGTCGCTCACCTTGTTTGCAGGACTAACTATATATATATATATATTATAGCTATGGATACAATACTATGGCCCATTTGGCATCGAGTATCGAGTCATATCCTCCTCACTCCAACAGACGTGCGGGGTGCCGCAAGGAAGTATTTTAGGACCACTTTTATTTCTTTTATATGTTAATGACATGAAAACTGCATGTGATTGTAAACTGTTTTTATTTGCGGACGATGCTGCACTCATGGTCTCCCATCAGGACAAAAGAGAAGTAGAGAGGTCACTCAGTCTAGAGCTTGTCAAGATCAGTCATTGGCTGGTCGAATACAGGTTATCCCTACACCTGGGTAAAACCGAAGCTATCCTTTTTGGCTCGGCCATACGACTTAAGAGGTCTCCTGGGTTCAAGGTAGTGGTAGGAGATATCGAGGTAACAGCAAAGGAGGAAGTCACATACTTAGGATGTATTTTGGACAACACCTTATCAGGGGTGAGCATGGCACAAAAGGTGGTCACAAAGATCAATCAGAGAATAAAGTTTCTCGGTAGAGTGTCCACCTATATTAACAGGTCAGCAATGGAAGTCCTGGCAGGGGCACTGATCCAATGTCATTATGACTATGCATGCTCCTCCTGGTACACTGGCATCACAGTAGCACTGAAAGGTAGGCTACAGACAGCTCAGAACAAATTAGTTAGAATGATTTTAAAACTCCATCCCAGGACTCACCTTACACAGACACATTTTAACAGCCTCAAATGGCTCAGGAGGAGAGGGTCTCTCAAATAAAACTCAACATAACACATAGGATACTCTGGAATACTGTCCCTCAGTACCTCAGTGGATATTTTAACATGGTAAGGGATGTACACGGACACGCCAACAGGGGGAGCCCTACAGACATCGTCCCAGTGAGATGCAATAGGAAAATAGGCCAAAACGCATTCCTATATTCAGCAGCAGTACAATGGAATAGCCTACCAATGGAGTTGAAGACCATAAGCCGCTTCTCCACTTTTAAATTAGCTATAAAGAGGTGGATCATAAGTAGCAGAAGCTGGGAGTAGTGAACAAAGGGTTTTTAATATGTGTTGTTCCTTTTTTATTCTTTTATTGTCTATAAAATGGAATATTATTGTATGTATTTTTTTGTTTTTATACCACACATCCTGACATACAGACACTACAAACACCCACGTCCACACACCAGTACATAAATCCACTGACACCAATGATGAAGGACCACAATGGAAACAAGCCTATGGCTTTATTGTGTTTTATGAAATCCTATTGGTAAATGGAGAAAATGTATACCTGTTTCATATTGTGATCAAATGTATATGTGAGATTTCCATTCTAAACCAATAAACTATTCAATCAATCAATCAATCGTTCAATAAGTGAAAAAAAATTATCTTTCCATCCATACATTCCCGTTTTATACCGTGGTGAATATAAGTATGGTTTTAGAGTGGTTTAGTTGTAATTCCTGGGAGGCCAGTAATAGGCAGCGACGCATATTATACTTAATCGAGGCCAGTAATAGGCAGCGACGCATATTATACTTAATCCATTGGCATTTCGTCCCTATACATGCTACAAATAAAATTAAAATGCATATGATCGGTATATTATGTTCCATCTTGAATACATGAAGGGGGGGGGGGGGGGGCGTTTCTGATTAATTGATTGTTAATAACGGCATTCGTTAGTACAACAGCATAAGCTGACCAGGGCGATGGCAATGAAAACAAGGTACAATCAAGCTGTAATTGACGTTAAATTGCTCTTACCTGTGGCTGGTGAGATTCCAAAAAGAATATTCCAATTATTTGATTGCCATCCGGTAGATCGTATGTCCATTTGGGCCACGACATAACTCACCACAGCATAATGAATCGGGGGTCCCGAAAAACTATTCAATGCGATCGGGTAGAGCCCTCGGTTCAGGCTACTAGAAAACTCCGCCCGGATGAATTTCATGGACACACAGCCACATACACAGAGTCTCAAAGGGAGTGCAACATCGGCCGCATACCACCAGGCGGTGGTATTGGACTTTTGTGATCTCAGACTCATTCCATATGGTTACACAGGCTCCCTGGATGGATAACGATTGGAAATAGCGAATAAAAGAAATAACAATCAAATAGCATATATATACGTGGTTGGCGTTCAACGATTGCCGGACAAACGTATTAAATCGTTGTTGGCAGGGAATGAGTTAACAGTGTTTATACAGATTATACAATTGTAAAAAAAATCTTATGAAATGCAAAATAAAGTGATTTTTTTTTTTTTTAAGCCTTTCTCTTCACTTACATCATACAAAGGATGATTAAAAACAACAGGCCAGAACAATCCCAACAATCTTAACCGGTTGGGTGCTTTTTTCATAATGCTTTTTTCAATGGTCACATTTGGCGAGTTGTTCTACATTTAGGTTAAACATTAATGAACAAAGGGACAGCTACAGTATGTAAATTGTAAAGCTTTTTTTTTTAATTCCAGTCAATGCGTACTGCGTGTGAGAGAGAGAGAGAGAGAGAGAGAGAGAGAGAGAGAGAGAGAGAGAGAGAGAGAGAGAGAGAGAGAGAGAGAGAGAGAGAGAGAGAGAGAGAGAGAGAGAGAGAGAGAGAGAGAGAGAGAGAGCGAGATAGTCAAGTCAAGTCAAGTCAAGAGTTTTAATTGTCACGGCATACAGGTATACAATGAAATGCGGGTGGTCTTGCCCGCAACGATGTGCAATACAGTGGTACATATAATAGAATCAAAGAAGGAAACAACATTGTGCAGTAACAGGTAGCAGGTAACATGGAGTGACATCTCGGTATCTGTACATTGTAGTGCCGAGAGATGGGAGTCGGAGACGGTAGCTCGGTAGAGCGAACAGCTTTTATTCAGTACACAAATAACAACCAGCTACTGCTGCGTTGCGTGCAGAGGACTGACTCGTGGTGGCAGGTAGTGCCACCTCATCTAATGTCCGGGCGGAACTCTTGTTCCCAACAATAGTTCCGTGGGTGAATTATGTACAATTAACAATCACTACACAAGCCCCCCCAGAATTCAACCATGGTCAAAATCTCCACGGCGGGGAGAGACAACGACCCGGCCGCGGCGTGAGCGGACAACCCGGGGCGCGGTGCAAGCGATTGCGCCCTCCACGGCGCCCGGGGGCATGAACCGGCCACGGTGAGTGCGGAAAGCCAGGGGCGGGGAGGTAGGGGCGGCGCAAGCGCCCGTGTCCTCCCCGACACCCGGGGGCACAGACGTCGACGAGGCCAACGGCGGCTCCGTCGTTGGCGGGTCCCGGGGTAGCGGCGGACGGCCTCGGCGGGGGGAGAGGGCCAGCTCTAAGGGCTGGGAAATGTCTACGTGGGCGGGTTCAACCTTGTGGTGGTTGTACCCCACCTCAAAGGCGAGCCTTCGCCAGTCCTCAGGGGCCTGTGGGCTAGGGTGTCCGGTGGACAGGTCACTCAGCAGCGTCGGACCCGCGTGACCAATCGCGACGTCCTCCAGGCGCAGACTGGAATCTGCAGTCCCGAGGGCCTGGATGTCGTGGTCGGAGGCCTGTTCCGAGCCCCTGTTGACGTAGTCGAGGTCCGGCTGTACAGCTCCGACGACGACGTTGGGCTTCTCGGCGACGCGTCTCGCGGCGCACTCGGAATCGTACGTGAGCTGTTGTCGTGCCGACCATGGCTCCGCTACCTTTGACTCAGACGTCGTGAGGGGTTCGTGGTCGGTGAAAGCTGTAAGAAGGCCGCCGTATGTCGCCTCATCGCGGACACATGCCAACGAAGCCCGTGTCTGTGCGTTTATTAGGCGGCCATGTCTAATGTCCACGAGGAGACCGTGTGCACCCAGGAAATCTGCCCCCAGTAGTGGGAACGAAATGTCGGCCGTGATGCAGTCCCACGTGAACCGCTGGCCCCCAAAACACAGTTCCATGGTCCTTGTACCGTAGGTGCGGATAGGGGTATCGTTGGCGGTCGTCAGGCGTGGACCTCTATTATCGCCGGCGGTGTCCTCTCTCGTAGCTGGCAGGACGCTCCTCTGAGCTCCGGTGTCGCAGAGGAATTTGCAACCGGAGAGTGTGTCTCTAATGAAAAGCAGCCGGTCCGACATACCTGCGCTCACCGCTGCTACTGGGCGCAGGTGTCTGCGTTTCTGCGTTATGCCGAAAGTGCAAGGGGAACGGCATCTTGTCGCCCTGGCGCCGAAACGTGCGTGGTAAAAACACAGGCCTGCGGCAGCGCTGCTCCTGCTCTTCCTCGCCCCTCCCCCCTGCGGCGTGTAACCGCGAGTCGAGGCTATTAGCCCTGGGGTAAAGTGTCGAGTGGCCAGGTAGAACCGATCTGCCTCCTCTGCCAGAGCACGGGGATCCACAATGTTTGTATTGGCTAGTGCCGTCTGTACCCGTGGCGGCATGTGTCTGAGGAACAGCTCTTTAAATAAAAAGTTCGGCTGCTCGGCGCCCAGCAGGTTCAGCATCATCTCCATATGCGCCGACGGCCTGCTGTCTCCCAAGCCACGTATATCCAACAAGCGTCGGGCCCGCTCAGACGGCGACAACTCGAATATTCTGAGTAGGTGCGTCTTAAACGCCTCATATTTACCCCGTGCAGGCGGAGCTGTTATGAAGCCTACCGTCCTCGCCGCTGTAGTGCTCCCGAGGCTCGAGACGACGTGGTAATATCGCGCGGCGTCGTCGTCAACCCCTCGTAGGGCGAACTGCGCCTCCGCCTGCGCGAACCACGCCGCCGCAGAATGCTCCCAAAACTCCGGCAATCGAATAATAACGGCATCGTTTGCCATGTTCGGTTCGGTCCCTGATACTTCAGCGAGACCAACGTCAGGGTCACCAGTGTAGTGCCGAGAGATGGGAGTCGGAGACGGTAGCTCGGTAGAGCGAACAGCTTTTATTCAGTACACAAATAACAACCAGCTACTGCTGCGTTGCGTGCAGAGGACTGACTCGTGGTGGCAGGTAGTGCCACCTCATCTAATGTCCGGGCGGAACTCTTGTTCCCAACAATAGTTCCGTGGGTGAATTATGTACAATTAACAATCACTACAACATAGTTATTTACAGAGCATATGGGACATGCTAGTTAGCTTTGGTAGTGCAATACACTGTTCCTGTTATTCTAATTTAAAGTGTCCTTTCCTTTGGCCATAAGTGTGCGTGTGTGCGACATGAGTGTGTGCCCGCTCATGTTAAAGTGTTAAGTGGCTGCTCGTGTGTGAGCGTGCACAGTGTGCGTGTCGTGTGTGTGTTCATGTGTGCTTGTGTGTGGACAGTTCAATGTTCTGAGCACTCAATGTTCATTGTTCATGGCTCTGATGGCCTGGGGGAAGAAGCTGAGCCTAAGCCGCTCTGTCCTAGTAGCTGGGGTTCGCAGGCGTCTGCCTGACCTCAGCAGCTGAAACAGGCTGTTATTGGGGTGGTGACCAAGACAGGGAGAGAGAGAGAGAGAGAGAGAGAGAGAGAGAGAGAGAGAGAGAGAGAGAGAGAGAGAGAGAGGAGAGAGAGAGAGAGAGAGAGAGAGAGGCAGTGAGAGAGAGAGAGAGAGAGAGAGAGAGAGAGGAGAGAGAGAGAGAAGAGAGAGAGAGAGAGAGAGAGAGAGAGAGAAGAGGGAGAGAGAGGCAGTGAGATAGAGAGAGAGAGAGAGAGAGAGAGAGAGAGAGAGAGAGAGAGGGAGCATGAGAGACAGGGTGAGAGAGAAAGAGAGAGAGAGCAATAAAGAGAGAGAGAGAAAGAGATAGAAAGAAATAGAAAGAGATATATATCGCGCCACTCACTCATATCAGACCTCACTGCACTTATGTGTATCATGTATGTGACAAATAAACCTTTTGAATCTTGACTTGCCATATTCAATCAGTTACAGTACATATTGTTAGACTCACTTGTTGTTTGGAACGAGCCTCGAGCCATCGCGTTAACCTTTCGAGATGCTTTTGTGGTCCGGCAGGGCTTGATAAAGTGTATGTCCATTGTCCAGACTCCATATAAATCCAAATCCAACACTGTCAGTAATGTACAGTATCTCGTGCTGATCTCTCCAACTCCTGATAATACACTTCTTATATCTTATTACCGAACCACAAGCCTAGCTAAGCTAACGCACTGAATCGAAACTGAATAAATAAAATAGAACTGACTGGCTCCTCCTCACATTCTTTTCTGTCTGACGACGTACAGTGGCGCAGAGCTTGCTTCGAGCGCTAGAAAACGCGCCCTGATTATATCATATTTGAACGCACTGATAGGCGAAATGTATTTGCTTGACCTATTTACATTGGCTGCGACGATATATATCAGGATATATATCTCTATATCAGGAGAGACAGTGACGTCATGTGAATCACAAAACAATGATTTATATTTGATATATTAACACTTTAATCGCCAAGGACGCCTTAACTCGTCATTCCCCGCCATGCTAATTCTGCCAATGACGCCGTAACACGTCATTGAGATCAATATTTCAAAAATCTGTGATCGCAATCATATTTCTCCCGCGGAGACTTGAGATCTACTGTTGATCCCCTCTCAACTCTCCAACGGTTCAAGAGCGCCATCTGGTGGCCGATCGGCGGATCGCCCAAACCGGAAACCGGAAACGGAAACTGGTGCTCATCCAAATTCCAATCACTCGCTATAGGTCTCGGGACTCGAGCTAGACACAATGAATAGCGATCCGTTACCAATAACTCGATAAACAACATGATTTGGACGTATATACTATTATACAACCTGGAGATGGATCGCATATTTCAACATCCCATAATAGGAATATTTTTGCTCCACGCTCATCGCCCAACAACGATAGATAATTGACGTTGAATGGGCCATAGTAATGTCAATTTAGCAATACAATTTAAAAAGTTATAGCCCTGCAAAGAAGGGGAACTTCTCCATAGACAAATAGAGCTGGCAGAGGATGGTATAAGGATGTACATAAGCCTGGCAAAGAAAGTGTTAACGTTATTGTGCATTTGAAACACAAACATACTTAAAATGAGTAAATATTATTCATTTTAAACATGTTTAGTTTATTTTTAGGGGTCTAAAATAAAAATAAAACATTTTCTTCTTCTCCTGCTCTCTTCACCAGGGGAGGCGGCGCCCCAGCGCCCCCCATGGGCCGGCCGCCACTGCTGGGAGTGTTGTTTTGGATATCATGATGGTTTTTTTTGTCCTTGATTTATTGTGATGTTTCTTCTTGACTTGTTTAAAGAAGACTTGTCCAGCCCATGGGAACATTAACCTGTGATTGCGGGCTTTACAAATCAATTTGATTTGATTTTGTAGTAGGGCAGCGCAATGACCAGGAAAGGAATTGGGGGATTGGAGCAAATGTAGAAAAAATATAGAATTTTTGGAGTATATGTTGTTGATACTGTTAGTTAGATGACTGGTTGCCAGGCCATATATGGCAGACTCTAAATTCCTTGTGGATTCAGACCAGATAAGATCTGTTCCATATGGGAGTGTCAACAAACCATAGTTAAGATGGAAGGCTACAGTATGTGAATACAGTGTTTACTATATTAATGATAATCATCTGCTATTTGATTTCACTAAATCACCTAAACAAGATGTTTGCGATCGAATGCTATGAACATTTTTACAATCTCACAAGCCTCCTAACAAGGCCAGTTCAAAGGCTTATGATCCAAGACTCATTGTCATGGAGATGAAGTAGAGTAATAAACACAAATGGTTCCTTTTAAAGAGGACGTATTATGGAAACTGGGTTTTGCCAGGCTTTGTATGGAATTGGCAGTCTGAAGTGTTATTTAGCTGCTGGGGGAAAATGACATACTGTATGTACACCTTGTCGTTTGGCCTGGGTTCTGAAGTCTCCCTGTGATTAATCAATTAGCTGCTTTTTGGAGCCAGGAACACTGACAACCTAATGTGCTGCTGGCCAGTCTGGGTGTGGGGCAGCTAGGCAGGGAAGGAAATCATTGGTTTAAGATGTGTGTGTTCAATACAAGGGAATGAAGAGGTGCTGGAAAATAATAATAATCTAAATTAAATGTAAATAAAAAAACATGTTCCATAGATTCAAGGAAGTTGTATAAAATTGTTGAAAGAATGCATAGTATGTCCCCTTTAAAAGTATCCCCCCCCCCCCCTAGAATGTACAATAACTTGGCCTTGGAAAACTTGGCAAGTTTGGCATAAATCTTACACCCTTGGAAATGGTTGAGAATATGTTTCCCCCGAAAAGTCTCTCTCTCTCACACACACACACACACACACACACACACACACACACACACACACACACACACACACACACACACACACACACACACACACACACACACACGCACACGCACACGCACACACACACACACATACACACACACACACACACACACGCACGCACACACGCACACACACACACACACACCAATTAACCTATGGTTGTGGTTGGGTGTGATTTGTGATTCTGGTGCAAAGCATGAGTCCCACAATTATGATGTAGTGGCTGTATGAAAGAAGGATTGTTCAGATGTGGGCACACCCATCTATCCCCCACCCCCCTCTCTCTCTCTGACTCTACCTCTATCTACAGTACTCCCTCTGGTTTTCAATTGCATATCTGTGGGGAGCGGGGGAAACCTAAACGTCAGCAGAGGGAGAGAGAGAGAAAGAGGGAGAGAGAGGGGGGGGGGAATTGGGGTGAATAGTGGCTAGTGGTAGCGGTGGTGGTGTGATGGTGGTTTTAGGGGTTCAGGGGAGAGAGCCCCTAATTGTACTGTAAACACAGCTGTTGGAGAAGTAGGGCAGACATCGGTCCCTGTGTGGACCACGTCCTCTCACTCAGAGCTAGTGAACATCAGAGGAGAGGAGAGGAGAGGAGAGGAGAGGAGAGGAGAGGAGAGGGGAAGGAGAGGAGAGGGGAAGGAAAGGGAGGAGAGAGGAGAGGAGGTGATGGGGGAGAGGAGAGTGAAAGGGAAAGGGAGGAGAGAAGAAGAGGGGAGAAGGGAAGGGAGGAGAGAGGTGGAGGAGAGGGAAAGGGAGGAGAGGGGTGGAGAGGAAAAGGCAGGACAGAGGTGTAGAGGAGAGGAGGGGTGCATACCATATTGCATTGGTATGGTGCATTGGTAAGGTTGCCAGGGTAAAAGATTTACAGATGCAGGGTGACACTCACAGACTGCAGAAAGTGGGTTGAACAGAGAAGAATTTAACTCATTGATACTGAAATAAACCATTAGCAACATACACCTCACACGCTGGTCAGAATGCTCTCCGAGACAAGCAATAAGGTGTATAAATGTATAAATGTTTTCCATGCAAAGTATTTCCCAGACGCTGTTATCCAGAGAGACGTACAACAAAGTGTATATTAACAATATATTTTATAACAATAGAACAATATAAAAACAAGATAATACAATTTACAATTTACAGTTTAGGCACATTTTCTCTCCAAGTGCAGTCAAGGGGGGGTGTTTTGTGTTCATATACCATGCATTCAAATGACAACGCGCACACTACACATTACACATTCACATTCACATTACACAGATTAGCACTAATTAAATCAAAACCGTATCCGAACAAAGCTATGTACAAACATTTTATATACCATCATTTTGGTGTCACCCCCTCTGATGGTGTCACCCGGTGTGGTCTTTAGGTTAGTTGTAACGTTAGTTTAGGTTCGTGTTAACGTTAGATAATGTACAAAATAAACGTTTTCCGCTGCTATAAACGTCGCACTTTTATTTTGACAACCCCAGAAAGGAAGTCATTATATATGCTTTACCATCCTGATCTGCGTTAGCTCCGGTTAGCTCAGAGCGTCCGGTATAACAATACCAGCCATTGGATTACTGTTTTCTAAATTGGGGAGGCTTTTAATCGTCAAGGTAAGAGGATTTCAAGTCATGGTATCCATAAACTTCAATCGGTTCGGATCATTTGAATGAATGAGAATGTCAACAATCACGACGACACGTTGAAATCACTGGCTGCGCTCAGAGAGGAGTGGTTGGGCAAAAAAATAGTTCCGAGTATATTTGCTTATAAAACGTAATTGTCTAATTCAATTATTTTTTATTTCTCCACGTGGTGAATACACAGGTCACAACATGTTTACATAAACGTTTTGGAGTTGTATTTGGAGTGTATTCTGCAATCTGTTAATAAACTTTTCAATCAATCAATCAAACTATACACTGTAAGGGAACGCCAGGCTCCGGCCCGCCTCACTTCCAGTGATGAATCTAAGCTATGCTAACGGAGCGACTGTTCCCTAAGCTAAATGCACGCACAGAGACAAAAAAGGTATGTATCTTCTTGTCTAACTCCAGGGAAGATGTTAAATAAGCTAATTTCCCAAAATGTTCAAGTTTTCCTTTAAAACCAAGAAGGCCTGCGGAGCGGATGGTATCCTAAATTAAATGATCATATTCACAGAACCCAAATTCCAATTGGCTATACTAAAACTCCTTAACATTGTCCTTAGCTCCGGGATCTTCCCCAATATTTGGAACCAAGGACTCATAGAGTAGACGACAGAGTACAGCAACTTGCAATGGGCCTGGTCTACAAGATACACTACACGACCAAGGTACCCATGTACATGTCAAAATACTTCCCAAAGGTCAGTGAATACCACGATCACAACACCAGAGGGAGCTCCACAAATCATGTAAAACCCAGATTCGGCTCAAACAAGGGACTAAACACGTTTCGCAATTATGCCACAACAATGTGGAACGCCCTACCCAAAGCTGTAAAGGAATGTAAATCACTACCCACCTTCAAAAACACTCTCAAAGAACACCTACGGGAGACTGCAATTCAAAACTGGCCCCTACAAATGTCCTAACCCAGTTGTACAATAAAGACCAAGCATGGCTTTGTCAGTATTCCAATGTACAGCCCCACCCAACCCCACCCCACCTACCCAACCTCCTCCAATGTACAGTTTCCATGTCAAATGTATGTCAGTATTCCAATGTACAGTGTTCCCCCCCCCCTACCCAACCCCCCCCCCCCCCCCCCCCCACCTCCAATGTACAGCCCCACCCCACCTACCCAACCTCCCCCAATGCACAGTTTCTATGTCAAATGTATATACTCTTCTTCTGGATTTTTTTAGTATCACAAACAGTACTGTATTTGAAAATCTGGTATGTCATAAATGTATAGATGTAGCAGTACTGTCTATCTGTATGTCATGTGTGTCATATGATGAATTGAAAATGGGGGACCCTGATGGAAACAAGATGAAAGTCTTTCTCAGGTCTGCATCCTCTTAACAATTGTATGTATTGAGCTGTACTGTACTCTACCCATTCTGCAATCTGTTAATAAACTTTTCAATCAATCAATCAATCAATAACACCGCTCCACAAAAAGGGAGACAAATCTGACCCAAACAATTACCGTGGGATCTGTGTCAACAGCAACCTTGGAAAAATCCTCTGTATGATCATCAACCACAGACTCATACATTTCCTCACAAACAACAATGCCTTGAGCAAATCACAGATTAGCTTCCTACCAAATCACCGTACAACAGACCACATTCTCACCCTCAGCACCCTAATCGACAACCAAATAAATAAAAATAAAAGCAAAGTATACTCCTGTTTCGTTGACTTCCAAAAAGCATTTGACTCAATTTGGCACGAGGGTCTACTGTACAAGCTGTTAGATAGTGGCATTGGAGGGAAAACCTACGACCTCATAAAGTCAATGTACACCAACAAAGCCGTGGGGTTAGACAGGGGTGCAGTTTGAGTCCAACCCTCTTCAACATATACATAAATGAACTGGCAAAAACATTGGAACAAACTGCAGGACCTGGCATCCCCCTAGCAAACACAGAAGTCAAATGCCTACTGTTTGCAGATGACCTGGTGCTGCTGTCTCAGACAAAAGAAGGGCTACAGCAGCACCTTGATCTTCTGCACAAATTCTCCTAGACATGGGCACTGACAGTAAACCTAAAATTATGATATTCCAAAAAAGGCCCAGCCTACAACAACACAAACATAAATTCCTCCTAGACACAATTTCCCTAGAACACACAGAAAACTACACCTATCTCGGCCTAAGCATCAGTGCTACAGGGAACTTCAACCAAGCTGTGAACAACCTGAGAGACAAAGCAAGAAGGGCTTTTTATGCCATCAAAAGGAACATCAAGTTAGACATTCCAATCAAAATTTGGCTCAAAATATTAGACTCCGTCATAGAACCCATTTCCCTATATGGTTGCGAAGTCTGGGGCCCACTTGCAAACCAAGACTTCACCAAATGGGACAAACACCCAGTTGAGACTCTGCATGCAGAATTGAGCAAATCCATTCTCCGCACCCAACGGAAAACACCAAATAATGCATGCAGAGCAGAACTAGGAAGATACCCACTAATCGTCAAAATCCAAAAAAGAGCATTTCAATTCCACAATCACCTAAAAGAAAGTGACCCAGACACACTCCACAACAAAGCCCTCACCTACAGAGAGACCCTTGAGAGATGCCCACTCAGCCAGATGGTTCTGGGACTCTGCTCACAAACACAAGCAGAGCCACCAGACAGAAACCACACTGGACTAAACCAAATTATAAGAAAACAAAAAGAAAACTAAACTAGCTGACACATTGGAAAGAATCAACCCAAAACCAGAGCAAATTTAAATGCTATTACCGATACTCGGTAGTACGATCCAACGGTGGCAATTGTAAAAAAATAAATAAAAAATTATGACGTCATGTTTAGTTTACCCCAAAACGAAACTGCACGTTAACGTCAACAACACGTGCACAATACATGTTTTCAAACTCTCTTTGGGTGTTTGCAATTCATGGGGAGATATGTCTCTGATATCTTGGTACAGTGGGCAGGTTGTTAGAAAGTGTAGCTCAAAGTTTCCACCTCTGCTCTGAGTCTGACATGGCTGCTCCACTCCTCTCGAAACTTTCTTTTGTTATGTGCTCTCGCTGGCGCGGTGGGTTTTCTTTTTAGCGGTCGGCTTACTCCTTCCATAGTTCCACATATACTTATTTGTAACCCATTTGACGTTATTAAGCTAACGTTAGCTAATCGTCGGACATAACGTTAGCTCCCTATAGCTAGCAGTGCAGGCTAGCAGTAGCAGTACAGAAGAGTTGCGGATGTGACGTCGGTAAATAAAAGCAACACACACCGCAGAGCGGGTCTTCTCCAAAGCGGGGGACACAGTGAGAGAGTGAACATGTTAATCTTTCTGAAAAATAACTGCTAGAATACTCAATCAGCAGCAGAGTAGTTAATTGCTGCTAGAGTGGTTTGTTTACCCTTGTTTTATACTTGTTATTTTGTTAAATACAATACC
This sequence comes from Notolepis coatsorum, assembly GCF_963971535.1. NCBI lineage: Eukaryota > Metazoa > Chordata > Actinopteri > Aulopiformes > Paralepididae > Notolepis > Notolepis coatsorum. The sequence continues at coordinate 59,751,050 of NC_140184.1, read as the reverse complement.
TTTATTTATTTTGTATTTTACCTTTTTACCTTTTTAGTTAATTTGTAAAACATGTTTTTTTTAAATAAACATAACATTTATTTAAAGATATGTGTGTGACTGTGTATATATATATATGTTGTTCTAAATAAATAATAATAATAACTTTATTTGTATAGCACCTTTACAGGGGATTGCAATTCAAAGTGCTTTACATCAGTAAGATGTAAATAATAATGAAGTAATAATGAATAATAATACATTATTTATTTATTAAATATTAAATTTGATTTTTTTTTACAACTGAGGTAGATAGATACAATTTTTAGAAACTAAAGTACAGAAAAAAGGTACCGTTTGGTACCGGTATCGATTCACCGGTACCGGTACCGGTATCGGTTCAAATGTGAAAGGTACCCATCCCTAATACCAAGACATCAGAGACATATACTTCCCACAAATTGCAAACACCCAAACAGACTTTGAAAACATGGAAAATAACTCAAAACTCCCATACCTACTGGGAGAAATACAAGAATATGCAAACACCAATTGGTCAAATTGAACATTTTGAAATAATTTCACAGACATAAATTAGGCCTAAACCTACTGGACCAAAATACATTTAGAATCTTCTGTTCTGGATTGAGCTTATCTGTGTGCAAGAAATTATTTTATATAAATTAGGCTCGACAGTATATGACACCAATAAGTGTGGTGTAATAATAACACCTGACTATTAAAAATGCCAAATGTCTCATCTTACATTACAAAACTTCATAGATATCGACACGCTTTTATCTTCTCTTGAGTTTAATTAATGTGCTTGCTACAATTATTACAATTAATTATCATAGTTGTAACTGAGGGGTTACAAACCCTGACTGTATTAAAGATTGTGATAGATTAAACCACTGCTAATTATTATTATTATTACTTGCCAGACAGTACAGTTATTATATGGCAGACACTCAGAATAAGACGGCACAGTGACAAGGAAATATCATTTATAGTATTTATTATTATGCAGCAATGTACAGAATGGGAATTAATGGTCGCGCTTGTATGGCGAAGAATATGAATAAAGTCAGTGAGTAGCAAAGTCAGTTGGAATGAATAATTCCTAAGCTGGGTATACTAGACTAAACGCCGCCTGGCGTGGGATGGCACTATAGGGGGCAAACGATGGTACCGCTAGAGACAGGGGGTATCCTCCCAGAGATGTAAGCTCTGGAGGAAGGAAGAATGTTCGGATACTCAGTCTGTTCACTTGAAGAAAAGGGGTTCTCGTATAGATCCAGTCCTTATAATCCAAATGCTCAGTAGCAAGGTAATAGCTGTAATCCAATTGCTCGATAGCAATGATGATAGCCAGCTAGCTTCGGTCCTCGAAGCTAGCCTGAGGTAAGATCTTCAAGGTGGTTAAATCCAAACGACAGTGGGTATTAACGATGCTCTTCTCCACGGTAGTACGTTCCACAATCACTATAATCCAACCAATACTGGTTCTGCAATCGCCGCAGTAGGTTCCAATATGCACATGTCCTGTAGTTCCACGACTAGGCCCTCCTCGTGTACTGGCACTAATTACTAAGTCCACGCACACTTGCTAAGGTTTTACACTAGTTACTAAACGAATGAACTGCTTGGTAATGCTACATACCGAACGAACTGCTGTAACACGATTCACACTAAATGACGACTCTTTACTTCACATTAAGCTAAGTCGAACTTGACGTTACTGCATTAGCTCTGACACTTTTACTTATTCACTTCGCACGTTAGGTTCACAACACTCTGTTTAGACGAATACTGTTTGCTTGCTTAGACAAACTGATTGCACGAACTGCTGCCACGCCTTCCACGATATATATACTTAAGTGGCTTTCTAGTGCCAAGCCTCAGCTCTCGTCTGGAATCAATGCGCCGGCACCAGGCATGTCCCAACATGCCCAGACTCGCCTTTGAACCTGACTTCAGGGGCGCGGTACTTGGCGCCGAGAACGTCAAGGGCATTATCCAATGAGGAAAGCGAATATTACTATGATTCAAACGGAGGCTTAAAGGGATATAGCTTATATATATAAATAATATACAAGTTATATAAAACAATAAACGTAGATTCTCAGTATTAATCTGGCCCTTCACAACAATAGTCATTAAGTCAACAATTAATATAAGACACCTCGTTGGGCTGGAAATGTATTAAACAAATAGGCTTAAAAAACTGTTAATTTAGCAAGCTATCATAAGCCAACAGATGATTGTAGTGCCTTGTAGACTACCATACTAGTTTAGCTGATAAATCCCTCAGTCCAGCATATTTTTTGTTCACCGCAAACTATCGACAGCCACCATAGTGTTTGATGTCATACAGGGTCACCTAAATAATTATAACTCTGACCAGAGCTATCTACTCACTATGAATACCAACCATGCATATTACATCACACTGAGCACATGTACAATACGGGTTATAATGTCACTCCAGAGTCCCTACTGGGGAGGTTCAGGGCTGTGTGCAACAGCGTATATGCCTCATTGTTAGCATTACCTTTATGTGGATATGAACTGAGGTGGAACCCCATTCAACTGAAGCTCAAACCCTGCCATTCATTTGTGTTGACGTTCCAAGGTTTTTCATTTTCCAATCTTGAAATGGAACGCGTGGTGTTTAACCTATTTCCTTACACTCTAGTTATGTTAGCATTAGCAACATGTGGCTTTAGAGAAGCTGCAGCGAATTTGGCCACAGGGCGTTAAAGTAGCTCTCTGTACGCTAACACGTTGCGATGTTATGAGCTCTAAAGTGATATGGCATGTTGCCTTTGTACTTTTACCTTCTTAGTAACAAACACCCCCGCAGAGCCGGCCTGTAAACAACAAATACATTTGTTTGTCATTAAAAACAAACAAAACAACTAAATTGGGCTGCTTACAGGGCTAAACTTGAGCCAGGCACACAGAGAAAGTATGCTCATAAAAATGTACACGTGTTAAGACCTACTGCACTGGTCGGTATCATGGTTTAAATTGGATAATGCCATATATTTAAGTACCAAAATGGTACCATGGCGATACATGACTGGTACGATATGGTAAGACTGAAATTACCATCAAACTACCGTGATACTGAGAACAGAGTTTCCCCAATATTGGGGTCCCTGGAATCGAGCTAGTCATAATATTTGATTACAGTCAGCTTGATTTCTATCCCCTTGAAGGGAAACACTATTTGTGCATGCGGTGCAGTGTGTATAATCATATGTCCTGTATACACACAAATTTCACATGTATTTAAGTGCTGGGGTCATATAAAAGGGAAGCCCTCCCTGGATTTAGAGGAAAGGAAGCAAAAACCTTCATACACTAATTAATCTCTGCTGTTTCACATGTTTGTGTTTTTCTCAAGACCCATCTGTGGGATCCTTTTTTGTTCCCTCTTTCATATTGTATTGTACTTTTGGGGTTTGAAGTCCTAAACCACAGCTGTGGTTATGTTTAGCCATTCTGTTTGATATACATGGACACAAGCATTGAAATATGACAGCAGAGTTGCATACTTCCTTTACGAGATTCATACACCAAAATGTCAAGTTTCATACTTTCCCCCCAGAATATTAAAGTATTCTTATATGCTCATTCATTATATATTATGACAATAAAAGAGAAATGTAAAACGTTGAAGAAAAGCCCCGTCATTTGGCATGTACACCTCTGCAGCTGAAGATAAACATCTGGAAGATAAACTAGTGACTTCCCATTCTGCTTCAAACTAGTGATAAAAAAAGGAATATAGGAAGGAGAGGCTTCTTAACCTCTTCTAACCCGTACACTTCTGAGGTTATGATCTCTCTACAATGGCTGTGTCCTTCACTCTAAACATAGTCCTTCCTTCCTCCAGAGTCCTGGAGTGCTTTTCAGCTGTCACTGTGACCAGGACCTGGCCTCTGTTGTCTGCAAGGGAGCACAGCCTGCCCCCCTCCACAGGTGGGTGGTAGGGGGTCACAAACAGATTCCGGGGTTTATCTCCAGATTTAAAGGAACACGGCACCATTATGGGAAATGTCATCTCCGGAGTCAGGCGAGAAGATAGATACGAATTTCCTCTCTGTGCGTTCAGTAGAAAGCTATCCGGCTGCAACGTAGCCTAGCTTAGCACAAATTAATGGAGGTGGATACGGACCACTAGCCTAGCTTAAAACTCCATTATTTTTTTTTGAGAGAGAGTTTTGGGGGTCATGAGCCACACAGGTTGAGAACTAGTGTTAATGACCATAGAGACCCAGGCCTCTTCAATGACACCAGGGTCTGTCCATTACCCCAGCAGGGGTTGAATGACTCTCTCCATGGGGCTAAAAACATCACACTACACCCTGTGGGGTTGAGTGCAGGGCTTGACTTGTTTGTGCAAAGAGTGTGTTGGCGGTGGGCTGTGGTGTGCTTCATACAGTATCAACTTCACATCAAGCATGGATATTTATAACATATCCTTCTATTAAGCATATGGTAACTGTGGTACCAGGTGCTGGGAGACTGATTATGATCACTATCAACATTTGTGTCATCCTTCCCCTTAGCTTGGATATCATTGTGTGTGTGTGTGTGTGTGTGTGTGTGTGTGTGTGTGTGTGTGTGTGTGTGTGTGTGTGTGTGTGTGTGTGTGTGTGTGTGTGTGTGTGTGTGTGTGTGTGTGTGTGTGTGTGTGTGTGTGTGTGTGTTAGAGGTCAATGTAGGGGCAGAGTGCAGGTGGTCCACATATCGCTGCTGTCGGGACAAAACCTCATAACTCCAAAAACCCAACTTTTCAGCAGATGAAAAAAACTAACACAGATTTGAGGGTGAATAGAGTTAGGAGGTTTAGACAGATGATCGGTTTAATGCTTTCCCATTGTTTAAACTTTGTAAAACCCACACACACATATGGAGGATGATCTACGGAGTTGATTTATATAATAAAAAAAATATTCAAAAAATGGAGTTATGTGACCCCTGAACTTAAAGTGAATGTGAATGGACTAACCCCCCACCCCCAACCCTTTTTTCTCTTAGGGTCTTACACCATCTGCTTTCTATAGCAGCATTTGTCATTTCGGAGTCTAAGGGAAAGCGATCTGACATCAATATGGAAAATATCAACTCACATTGAGTCAGAAGTCTTTGAAGTTCAAGAGAGTTGATTCCCATGCCACAGTCCATTGATCATAACATTTAAACGTTTGCTAATCTGAGAGCAGACATTTTGTTTTATATTGATGATCATTTCTTGGCCATGACTTATTTTCTGGACAGTAGACAGTCTATATATTGAGGAGATGGAGCACTGTGGCAGTTCTGACTATGATTTGCACACCACACATATGTAATGTTGAGTAAAACTACAATTGACTTAATCCTTGAAATGTGACTTTTAAAGATGTTTAATATTATAATGGTTGCCATGGTAACTAAGGACTCTGTGGCAGGTGGTGCGTGCGTAGAGGCTGGGCTAAGTGGAACTATTTTTTACCGAAGTACACCGTCATAAAAATGTATGGCAGGTGTACTTCAGTAGAAAATAGTAGAGTGAAATCAGGGGGCAGCTGGGATTCACACCCAGGACGCCCCCAGACCACAGGCGACAGCACTAACCAGTCAACTAAACTTTAAGGGGCCGCCCCCTTAGCCAAGGTACTGCGAGTCTAGACTTCTGTGGTCGTTACAATAGTTCCCACATGAAACTGCTCACAATAAGGTCTGTGGATTATCTTAAGTAAACCGGGTCATGATTTTTGGAAAGAGACATTGCTTTTGAGTTTTTCAAATGTATTTTTTGGCTCATTGAGCACCACAAACCGAGTGCCAGTCAGCTCCATTGTGGGAGCAACTAGCCTAGCTTAGGACTGGACGCTGTAGGGAGCAGCTAGCCTAGTTTAGGACTGGACGCTGTAGGGAGCAGCTAGCCTAGTTTAGGACTGGACGCTGTAGGGAGCAGCTAGCCTAGTTTAGGACTGGACGCTGTAGGGAGCAGCTAGCCTAGCTTAGGACTGGACGCTGTAGGGAGCAGCTAGCCTAGCTTAGGACTGGACGCTGTAGGGAGCAGCTAGCCTAGCTTAGGACTGGACGCTGTAGGGAGCAGCTAGCCTATAGGACTGGACGCTGTAGGGAGCAGCTAGCCTAGTTTAGGACTGGACGCTGTAGGGAGCAGCTAGCCTAGTTTAGGACTGGAAGCTGTAGGGAGCAGCTAGCCTAGTTTAGGACTGGACGCTGTAGGGAGCAGCTAGCCTAGTTTAGGACTGGACCCTGTAGGGAGCAGCTAGCCTAGTTTAGGACTGGACGCTTAGGGAGCAGCTAGCCTAGTTTAGGACTGGACGCTGTAGGGAGCAGCTAGCCTAGCTTAGGACTGGACGCTGTAGGGAGCAGCTATCCTAGTTTAGGACTGGACGCTGTAGGGAGCAGCTAGCCTAGCTTAGGACTGGAAGCTGTAGGGAGCAGCTAGCCTAGTTTAGGACTGGACGCTGTAGGGAGCAGCTAGCCTAGTTTAGGACTGGACGCTTAGGGAGCAGCTAGCCTAGTTTAGGACTGGACGCTGTAGGGAGCAGCTAGCCTAGTTTAGGACTGGAAGCTTAGGGAGCAGCTAGCCTAGTTTAGGACTGGAAGCTTAGGGAGCAGCTAGCCTAGTTTAGGACTGGAATCTGTAGGGAGCAGCTAGCCTAGTTTAGGACTGGAAGCTGTAGGGAGCAGCTAGCCTAGCTTAGGACTGGACGCTGTAGGGAGCAGCTAGCCTAGTTTAGGACTGGACGCTGTAGGGAGCAGCTAGCCTAGTTTAGGACTGGACGCTGTAGGGAGCAGCTAGCCTAGTTTAGGACTGGACGCTGTAGGGAGCAGCTAGCCTAGCTTAGGACTGGACGCTGTAGGGAGCAGCTAGCCTAGCTTAGGACTGGACGCTGTAGGGAGCAGCTAGCCTAGCTTAGGACTGGACGCTGTAGGGAGCAGCTAGCCTATAGGACTGGACGCTGTAGGGAGCAGCTAGCCTAGTTTAGGACTGGACGCTGTAGGGAGCAGCTAGCCTAGTTTAGGACTGGAAGCTGTAGGGAGCAGCTAGCCTAGTTTAGGACTGGACGCTGTAGGGAGCAGCTAGCCTAGTTTAGGACTGGACCCTGTAGGGAGCAGCTAGCCTAGTTTAGGACTGGACGCTTAGGGAGCAGCTAGCCTAGTTTAGGACTGGACGCTGTAGGGAGCAGCTAGCCTAGCTTAGGACTGGACGCTGTAGGGAGCAGCTATCCTAGTTTAGGACTGGACGCTGTAGGGAGCAGCTAGCCTAGCTTAGGACTGGAAGCTGTAGGGAGCAGCTAGCCTAGTTTAGGACTGGACGCTGTAGGGAGCAGCTAGCCTAGTTTAGGACTGGACGCTTAGGGAGCAGCTAGCCTAGTTTAGGACTGGACGCTGTAGGGAGCAGCTAGCCTAGTTTAGGACTGGAAGCTTAGGGAGCAGCTAGCCTAGTTTAGGACTGGAAGCTTAGGGAGCAGCTAGCCTAGTTTAGGACTGGAATCTGTAGGGAGCAGCTAGCCTAGTTTAGGACTGGAAGCTGTAGGGAGCAGCTAGCCTAGCTTAGGACTGGACGCTGTAGGGAGCAGCTAGCCTAGTTTAGGACTGGAAGCTGTAGGGAGCAGCTAGCCTAGTTTAGGACTGGAAGCTGTAGGGAGCAGCTAGCCTAGCTTAGGACTGGAAGCTGTAGGGAGCAGCTAGCCTAGCTTAGGACTGGAAGCTGTAGGGAGCAGCTAGCCTAGCTTAGGACTGGAAGCTGTAGGGAGCAGCTAGCCTAGTTTAGGACTGGACGCTGTAGGGAGCAGCTAGTTTAGGACTGGACGCTGTAGGGAGCAGCTAGCCTAGTTTAGGACTGGACGCTGTAGGGAGCAGCTAGCCTAGTTTAGGACTGGAAGCTTAGGGAGCAGCTAGCCTAGTTTAGGACTGGAAGCTGTAGGGAGTAGCTAGCCTAGCTTAGGACTGGAAGCTTAGGGAGCAGCTAGCCTAGCTTAGGACTGGAAGCTTAGGGAGCAGCTAGCCTAGTTTAGGACTGGACGCTGTAGGGAGCAGCTATCCTAGTTTAGGACTGGACGCTGTAGGGAGCAGCTAGCCTAGTTTAGGACTGGACGCTTAGGGAGCAGCTAGCCTAGTTTAGGACTGGACGCTGTAGGGAGCAGCTAGCCTAGTTTAGGACTGGACGCTGTAGGGAGCAGCTAGCCTAGTTTAGGACTGGAAGCTTAGGGAGCAGCTAGCCTAGCTTAGGACTGGACGCTGTAGGGAGCAGCTAGCCTAGTTTAGGACTGGACGCTGTAGGGAGCAGCTAGCCTAGTTTAGGACTGGACGCTGTAGGGAGCAGCTAGCCTAGTTTAGGACTGGAAGCTGTAGGGAGCAGCTAGCCTAGTTTAGGACTGGACGCTGTAGGGAGCAGCTAGCCTAGTTTAGGACTGGACGCTGTAGGGAGCAGCTAGCCTAGTTTAGGACTGGACGCTGTAGGGAGCAGCTAGCCTATAGGACTGGACGCTGTAGGGAGCAGCTAGCCTAGTTTAGGACTGGAAGCTTAGGGAGCAGCTAGCCTAGCTTAGGACTGGACGCTGTAGGGAGCAGCTAGCCTAGTTTAGGACTGGAAGCTGTAGGGAGCAGCTAGCCTAGTTTAGGACTGGACGCTGTAGGGAGCAGCTAGCCTAGTTTAGGACTGGACGCTGTAGGGAGCAGCTAGCCTAGTTTAGGACTGGACGCTGTAGGGAGCAGCTAGCCTAGTTTAGGACTGGACGCTTAGGGAGCAGCTAGCCTAGTTTAGGACTGGAAGCTGTAGGGAGCAGCTAGCCTAGTTTAGGACTGGACGCTGTAGGGAGCAGCTAGCCTAGTTTAGGACTGGACGCTTAGGGAGCAGCTAGCCTAGTTTAGGACTGGACGCTGTAGGGAGCAGCTAGCCTAGTTTAGGACTGGAAGCTTAGGGAGCAGCTAGCCTAGTTTAGGACTGGAAGCTTAGGGAGCAGCTAGCCTAGTTTAGGACTGGAAGCTGTAGGGAGCAGCTAGCCTAGTTTAGGACTGGAAGCTGTAGGGAGCAGCTAGCCTAGCTTAGGACTGGACGCTGTAGGGAGCAGCTAGCCTAGTTTAGGACTGGACGCTGTAGGGAGCAGCTAGCCTAGTTTAGGACTGGAAGCTGTAGGGAGCAGCTAGCCTAGCTTAGGACTGGAAGCTGTAGGGAGCAGCTAGCCTAGCTTAGGACTGGAAGCTGTAGGGAGCAGCTAGCCTAGCTTAGGACTGGAAGCTGTAGGGAGCAGCTAGCCTAGTTTAGGACTGGACGCTGTAGGGAGCAGCTAGTTTAGGACTGGACGCTGTAGGGAGCAGCTAGCCTAGTTTAGGACTGGACGCTGTAGGGAGCAGCTAGCCTAGTTTAGGACTGGAAGCTTAGGGAGCAGCTAGCCTAGTTTAGGACTGGAAGCTGTAGGGAGTAGCTAGCCTAGCTTAGGACTGGAAGCTTAGGGAGCAGCTAGCCTAGCTTAGGACTGGAAGCTTAGGGAGCAGCTAGCCTAGTTTAGGACTGGACGCTGTAGGGAGCAGCTATCCTAGTTTAGGACTGGACGCTGTAGGGAGCAGCTAGCCTAGTTTAGGACTGGACGCTTAGGGAGCAGCTAGCCTAGTTTAGGACTGGACGCTGTAGGGAGCAGCTAGCCTAGTTTAGGACTGGACGCTGTAGGGAGCAGCTAGCCTAGTTTAGGACTGGAAGCTTAGGGAGCAGCTAGCCTAGCTTAGGACTGGACGCTGTAGGGAGCAGCTAGCCTAGTTTAGGACTGGACGCTGTAGGGAGCAGCTAGCCTAGTTTAGGACTGGACGCTGTAGGGAGCAGCTAGCCTAGTTTAGGACTGGAAGCTGTAGGGAGCAGCTAGCCTAGTTTAGGACTGGACGCTGTAGGGAGCAGCTAGCCTAGTTTAGGACTGGACGCTGTAGGGAGCAGCTAGCCTAGTTTAGGACTGGACGCTGTAGGGAGCAGCTAGCCTATAGGACTGGACGCTGTAGGGAGCAGCTAGCCTAGTTTAGGACTGGAAGCTTAGGGAGCAGCTAGCCTAGCTTAGGACTGGACGCTGTAGGGAGCAGCTAGCCTAGTTTAGGACTGGAAGCTGTAGGGAGCAGCTAGCCTAGTTTAGGACTGGACGCTGTAGGGAGCAGCTAGCCTAGTTTAGGACTGGACGCTGTAGGGAGCAGCTAGCCTAGTTTAGGACTGGAAGCTGTAGGGAGCAGCTAGCCTAGTTTAGGACTGGACGCTGTAGGGAGCAGCTAGCCTAGTTTAGGACTGGACGCTGTAGGGAGCAGCTAGCCTAGTTTAGGACTGGACGCTGTAGGGAGCAGCTAGCCTAGTTTAGGACTGGACGCTGTAGGGAGCAGCTAGCCTAGCTCCGTCAAAAGTGAATAAATACAACTTCCAACTTCAAAACTGACACACAGCAATTAAATTTACACCAATCTTGTCACACTTGTCTAATATGACTGAATGGTCCAGGTCGGATCAATTTAGGGGGGGGGGGGGGGGGGGGGTGCTCATCCAACAACATCGGATCATTATTTCAAAAGAGAAACTGACATTTTCAGCAGCTGCAGCACTACTCTGAAAACGTAATAGCACGAGCCCAGGACCAGACTGCCTGTCAGAATGAATCAAAAAGAGTGTGGAGGCAGAGCAGATCTGATAAAGGTGAGATAAGCAGCTCCATTGAAGCTGATAAGAACCGCAGGAGGGTAGGCGGCAGAGAGACAGCGTGCCGTGCAGGGGCGGAGCTAGGGGGTGGCTACCTGGGCTCAAGCCCCGGATCTATTCTGAAAAGCCCCGAATCTATTTAAAAATTTTTTTTTTTTTTTTTTTTTTTTTACAATTCACCATTGTTACATGAAAATATGTTTGCACCAGATTTAGCAGAAGCTAATTTCCATCTGTGGTCTATCCAGCTGCTAACTGTATTTGAGTGAGTTAAGTCTTGGTGTTATGGTAGACTCAGACCTAAGCTTTAAATCACAATCAACAAGTTGACAAAAACTTAATTCTTCCACCTTAGAAACATAGCTAAAGTACGGCCATTTATAAATCAAAAGGACGCTGAAAACCAGATCCATGCCTTTATCTCAAGCCGACTCGACTACTGTAATGCACTCCTTACCGGCCTCCCGAAAAAATACGATGATAACTATTTTATTGCAATGCA
>NC_140184.1:59689590-59737167 GCF_963971535.1 Notolepis coatsorum | reverse complement strand
TGGACAAAAGTGGGTTATATCTTGAAATCATGTTTGTCAGTGATCCCAAACTAATGGTTTAAGTCTACAGTAGCCCTCGATACCGTTGTGTAAAAGCAAAGGATCTGTGACCTGTATCGGCTGGTTGGTATCGGCTGGTTGGTACCGGCTGGTTGGTACCGGCTGGTTGGTATCGGCTGGTTGGTACCGGCTGGTTGGTACCGGCTGGTTGGTATCGGCTGGTTGGTATCGGCTGGTTGGTATCGGCTGGTTGGTGCCGGCTGGTTGGTACCGGCTGATTGGTACCGGCTGCTGGTATCGGCTGATTGGTACCGGCTGGTTGGTACCGGCTGGTTGGTACCGGCTGGTTGGTATCGGCTGCTTGGTATCGGCTGGTTGGTATCGGCTGGTTGGTACCGGCTGCTTGGTATCGGCTGGTTGGTACCGGCTGGTTGGTATCGGCTGGTTGGTATCGGCTGGTTGGTATCGGCTGGTTGGTATCGGCTGGTTGTATCGGCTAGGGATGCACCGAATATTCGGCCACCGAAAATGGCCAAAAATGGCCTTTCGGCTTTTTTCACCGAAAATATATCACAGAATGTCAAAGAACATAAACAACCTGTAACCTAACGCGTGTTGTTGTGATGATGTCATCAAAACGCGGCTTCAGTCATTACATGCGCAATGTGAGCTCTTCAGTCCTGCGTTCTGCAGCCTGTGATAACTCCTCTTGGGACTCGGGAGTCGTGCTGTTTCTATGTAAACTCTGCGCGCAACGCGTTCCAATAAATGCGTCTTTAACATGCTTTATATCCTCACCATTACTATATGCCCGTCGCGGTTAAAACGCTTTGATTAACGTTAGCGTTAAGCTAGCTAACAAGGCTTCCGGTCCTCCCGGAAGCTACGTCATCCCCGCTAATAGTCACGGGAGATGTAGTAAATACATGTAGGCTAGAACGCCTGGAATCATGTACAGTAGTTCAAGTTTCTTTATTAGTTGTCAAACAAAAATACAGAGTACGTTTATATAAAATGCTTACTGTAGCCACTACAGTAACATCATTAAGTCTGCTATAAGCTATTCTCCCTCTCATGTGTGCAAATCTTATGCAGTTTTAAAGCACATTGGCTTTGTTCTGAATGCACTTTATAGTTATTCTACAGAGAAAAGGAAAATGCACTTGACTTGGAATTAATGTACTGTATGCATCAGAAGTGCTGAATAAATGTTTTATGGACCATAATAGTGATGATTTATTATTAAGTTTTGCCATAATCATATATTTTTCCATAATCAGTAGGCTGAACAACATTGGTAAAAAAAAATTCGATTCTATGAATCATTTTCGGCCTTTCGGCATTCGGTTTTCGGCCAACTGTTTCCTATTTTCGGTATCGGTTTCGGCCAAGAATTTCCCATTCGGTGCATCCCTAGTATCGGCTGGTTGGTATCGGCTGGTTGGTACCGGCTGGTTGGTACCGGCTGCTTGGTACCGGCTGCTTGGTACCGGCTGGTTGGTGCAGAAAGTTTAGGGTATTGGTGCATCAATAATTCAATATTCCTTGAACTAAAATATATTCAGCAAATTGGCTTTTAAATTACATTCTCTCTCTCTCTCTCTCTCTCTCTCTCTCTCTCTCTCTCTCTCTCTCTCTCTCTCTCTCTCCTCTCTCTCTCTCTCTCTCTCTCTCTCTCTCTCTCTCTCTCTCTCTCTCTCTCTCTCTCTCAGCCTCTCTTAAGGACATACCGGTATATGCCTAGGAAAAATGGGCCTATTGAAGAGTGCTGAGCAGATCAAAGGCTTGTGGCAGCCATTCAACATGTCTCTGTGTTAGGAGACTGTCTTCCCCTCTGTCAAAGACTTCCATTCACAACACATACTCTTGTATCTCCGAGACACACTGAGAGATAAGAGGACAAGAGATGAGAGGGGAGAGGAGGGGAAGACAGAGGAGAGGAGAAGAAGGGAGAGGAGAGGAATACAAAATGGTGAAAATGGAGGTTATATGAGATGTAGGGGATGAGAGGAAATGTATTGAAGACTATAGGTAACTTTAAACAAGAGAAACCTCTGTCTATTTGGCTGGAAATGTGAATGTAAACTAAAGTAAACTGTTCACAAGAACCCGCTCATTAGGAGGGGTTTAGGAGTCAAGTGTCTTGCTCAAGGACACTTCGACACACTGCCAGGAGAAGCTGGAATCAAACCGGGAACTTTCTGATGACCAGACGACCGATCTACCTCCTGAGCAACTGCCACCCCCCCCGCCCCCATGTTTTGCTATGGCAAGGCCTGTGTTCATGTCAGCTGTGTGTGTGTGTGTGTGTGTGTGTGTGTTCATGTCAGCTATGTGTGTGTGTGTGTGTGTGTGTGTGTGTGTGTGTGTGTGTGTGTGTGTGTGTGTGTGTGTGTGTGTGTGTGTGTGTGTGTGTGTGTGTGTGTGTGTGTGTGTGTGTGTGTGTGCGTGCGTGCGTGCGTGCGTGCGTGCGCGCGCGCGCGCGTGTCTGTGTGTGCGTGCCTGTCTGTCTGTCTGTCTGTCTGTCTGTCTGTCTGTCTGTCTGTCTGTCTGTCTGTCTGTCTGTCTGTCTGTCTGTCTGTCTGTCTGTCTGTCTGTCTGTCTGTCTGTCTGTCTGTCTGTCTGTCTGTCTGTCTGTCTGTCTGTCTGTCTGTCTGTCTGTCTGTCTGTCTGTCTGTCTGTCTGTCTGTCTGTGTGTGTGTGTGTGTGTGTGTGTGTGTGAGAGAACAAATATAGATTTGATCTGTTGTTGAAAGGTTACAGTTTATTTATCTTAATCGATGACAGAGTTCTTCGGCATCAAAGTAGGGGTGGGCGATATATCGAGTATACTCGATGTATCGCGGATTGTTCTACCCGAGATGTAGTACTGTACTATATCGCGAACATCGAGTATTTAGTTTATATGGCGCCGCCCGCGGCCGAGAGACACTCGCAGTGTTTTCCTCGAGAAGGGACGGCGGAGCTATAGACTAACGTTAGTGTATTGGTCCCGAGTGTAGCAGGGACGGCGGAGCTATAGACTAACGTTAGTGTATTGGTCCCGAGTGTAGCAGGGACGGCGGAGCTATAGGCTAACGTTAGTGTATTGGTCCCGAGTGTAGCAGGGACGGCGGAGCTATAGGCTAACGTTAGTGTAGTCAGGGCTGTACAGTGCGATATAATGTTGCGGTTGTAATTTCATTAGACAGACCAGCGCGGACCTTTAATAACATGTAATTTAATTGACACGAGCAAAGAGCTAACGGTAGCTGCTAACCAAGGTATCCATTAGGATTATGCTAAGCTAACTTGGAAACCGGTCAAAGCGGACTCCACAAGACTAGTTCCATTCGTGAGGAAAGGGCGTGGGTTATATTGACAACGCTTGACAACAGCAGTTAAACATAACTTCATATTTATTGGTTATTCGTTTCTGTATAATATACAGTGTATATCATTCAATTTCCATCTCCGTGTGTCTCCATCTCCATCTCTTCCTGTTTACATTCGAGTGTGACGTCATCACCTACGGCAGCTTAGACGATCAAAACGCGAACCTAGAACAAAACCCGAGGGGGGGGGGGGCTGGCTCTCTTGTTCATTCTCGCCCCCTCTCTCTCTCTCTCGCTCTCTCTCTACATTCAATGATTTAAAGTAGCCAAACGTTACAGACAGTATAAATACTAACTGGATAGTTGATGATATATAAACATTTAATTTCATTATCTGAAATATTCTAAAATCATTAAGTCTGCTATAAGCCATTATACCTTTGTGTGTGATTATTATTTTCTCACAGTAGGGTGTGTATATATATACATATATATATGTGTGTGTGTGTTTGGCTAAAGTGGATAGAAAACACAGTACTGTGTAAAAGTCTTAGGCACCCAAGAGTTTTTATATAAATTGTCTTAGATGTAAATAATTTTTTTTATTAGTGTGTCAGTAGACTACTCTTAGTACATTTTCATTAAATTATTTTTTAAAGCATCTTCATGGTTTAATAATGCAAACATATGTTGCAGGGACTTATTATAATCATCATATTGGCATGACTGTATGGAGTGTATGCATCAAAGGGTTAAATCAAGCATTTTTAAGTGATTTATAGGAAATGTCAAAATATCGCGATATATATTGTGTATCGCGATATGGCCAAAAAATCATATCATTTAGAGGCCATATCGCCCAGCCCTACATCAAAGCCCCGGTCATCATGTCAATGATATTTCAGTCCTCCGTTATCATTAGGAGGAGTTTAGGAGTCAAGTGTCTTGCTCAAGGACACTTCGACACACTGCCAGGAGAAGCTGGAATCAAACCGGGAACTTTCTGATTACCAGACGACCGCTCTACCTCCTGAGCAACTGCCACCCCCCCCGCCCCCATGTTTTGCTATGGCAAGGCCTGTGTTCATGTCAGCTGTGTGTGTGTGTGTGTGTGTGTGTGTGTGTGTGTGTGTGTGTGTGTGTGTGTGTGTGTGTGTGTGTGTGTGTGTGTGTGTGTGTGTGTGTGTGTGTGTGTGTGTGTGTGTGTGTGTGTGTGTGTGTGTGTGTGTGTGTGTGTGTGTGTGTGTGTGTGTGTGTGTGTGTGAGAGAACAAATATAGATTTGATCTGTTGTTGAAAGGTTACAGTTTATTTATCTCAATCGATGACAGAGTTCTTCGGCATCAAAGCCCCGGTCATCATGTCAATGATGTTTCAGTCCTCCGTTATCTTCAGTTCTTTCCGTAAACAGTTAGGAAGTTGGATGTTTCAAACATTCCATTTTCTGCACTCTGATTGTTTACATTCTATTGGTCAGTTTGTGTGACTCAATTGCAGCGGTCGGCCAATGAGGAGGAGGCTCAGTAGTAGTGAGCACTTCCTGTTAATCCTTTGATGAGGCGTTTCTCTAAACCTGCTTTACTCTCTGCACTTTCACAGGATTAAAAGGGGAATCAAAAAGTTTAGAGTAGTGACACGCACATCTGCAAGACCAGTTCTACACGGTCGCTGGACTGAATGTAAATCAGCACACTGAAAAGCACCCGTTCAATTATTTTAATTCTTACTTGCATTTACATTTAATCATTTAGCTAATGCTTTTATCCAAAGTGACTTACAAATTGTGTGCAACAAAGCCAGCGAGGGGTACATCTCTGTCCGTCAAGGATAAGTGGTGGTTTTTTTGTCAAACAGTGCCAAACTCAAGTGCTTCACTTGGAGTGCATAGTAAGCATAAAAAAATCAGATTCAGATATCGATTTAATAAGTATGTTTATAGTCTGCGGCGGAAGATTAAAAAGACATTCAGTTATCCTGACGGTGGTGGAAGTTCATTCTACCACTATGGAGCCAGGACAGAGAATAGCCTGCTTCATTTGGATGACCCCCTGGGTAGGGCTGGGCGATATGACGATATTATATAAATATCGGGTACAGTTCATTAACGATACACTTTTTAAACGTATCGTGGATATCGTGATGTTTTGCCCAAGAGGCTTGTGTCGCGTCAATCTGGTCCACATCCACACGTTGACACTTTTGAACAGCGCCGCCCCACACACACACTACTGCATCAAAAGTTACTACTTATGATAACAAAGGCATTCGTTTTGTGGCATTAACGTTATATAGTTACACTTTCAATAACATCAGCGTATTTACATAGCAACGACCGAGGTCGACCTAGATATAGCAAGCATTAGCCGTTCATATCTCAGCCCGTGCTGACTCAGTTGTGCCCATTCTGCGGTCTGTTAATAACGTTTTCAATCAGACAGATGTATGGAAAGGCTTTTATTATAACATCCGTTGCAGTAAAATCATTATGCCTCCAGTCGTTTAGTCATCCTGCGTAGCTAAAAGCTAAACGTCGGCCGCGGGGAGCTACCGCTGCCATTGTTGTTGTCATTGAGCTCTCCAATGGCGGAAGTAAAAAATGAATACGCGCTTGCCGATTGGTGCTAAGAACAGCAGGGCGGGTGCAAGCGATGTGACGTAATTGGCAGACGCGACTGTCAATCAAAATGATTCTGTTTGCCGACTGAATGAATGAAAACGTTATTAACAGATTGCAGCATGGGTACAATACAGTACAGCTCAATACAACAGCAGTCAACAGTGGACTGGAGGATGCAGACCAGAGAAAGACTTTCGTCTTGTTTACATCAGGGTCCCCCATTTTCAATTCATCATATTTCATATCTAAATCATATAATATCTCATTGCTAAATATATGCAATATATAATCTAATACTCCAATAATCTAAATCCAATATATAATATAAAAATGCTAAATGCATGGGTATTTTATTTTGTCTTTAATGTTAGCTTGCAAACTCAAATACTGTCTTGGTAAGCCTCATAATGAATTGTTTGGGGAAAAAAAGAAAAACATCGTGATGCGTATCGTGTATCGCCGAAAGGTCAGAAAATATCGTGATATCATATTTAGGCCATATCGCCCAGCCCTACCCCTGGGTGTCTGGTGGATGGAGGAGGCAGAGCGTAGGGGTCTGGAGGGGAGTGGGTCTCAGGCAGCTGGAGGAGGCAGAGCGTAGGGGTCTGGAGGGGAGTGGGTCTCAGACAGCTGGAGGAGGCAGAGCATAGGGGTCTGGAGGGGAGTGGGTCTCAGACAGCTGGGAGGAGGCAGAGCGTAGGGGTCTGGAGGGGAGTGTAGGTCTCAGGCAGCTGGGAGGAGGCAGAGCGTAGGGGTCTGGAGGGGAGTGTAGGTCTCAGACAGCTGGAGGAGGCAGAGCGTAGGGGTCTGGGGGGGAGTATAGGTCTCAGACAGCTGGAGGAGGCAGAGTGTAGGGGTCTGGAGGGGAGTGTAGGTCTCAGACAGCTGGAGGAGGCAGAGCGTAGGGGTCTGGAGGGTAGTATAGGTCTCAGACAGCTGGAGGAGGCAGAGCGTAGGGGTCTGGAGGGGAGTATAGGTCTCAGACAGCTGGAGGAGGCAGAGCGTAGGGGTCTGGAGGGGAGTGGGTCTCAGGCAGATGGAGGAGGCAGAGCTTAGGGGTCTGGAGGGTAGTATAGGTCTCAGACAGCTGGAGGAGGCAGAGCGTAGGGGTCTGGAGGGGAGTGGAGGGTGTGCACAGTAGTTAGAGACCATTGACTGGAGGTAGAGGCTGTTTTCCTCGCATGGAATGCCAGATCTAGAGCCTTAAGAGGATTCGTGAGCCAGTGTAGGGGTGGAGGAAAAAATCAATACAGCATAGTATCTCAATATTTCCCCCTGACAATGTATCGTGGTGGATGACCTGGTAGAGTACCAGTGGTTTAGTCAGGTCAGGCATATTGTGATGAGCTGGTAGAGTACCAGTGGTGTAGTCAGGTCAGGCATATTGTGATGAGCTGGTAGAGTACCAGTGGTTTAGTCAGGTCAGGGATGGGAACCACAGTACTCAGAGGTTAAAGTGGGCAGGAACGGTGCGGCACCTTCGATTGGCAATTTTCTTTATTAACACTAGTCTAGCACAGCCATGGAGAAAATGCCACTAATTCCCGCCAGGAACGGGTAGGGATGGGAATCGAGAATCGGAATCGATTGGGAACCGAGTCCTAATTGTCCGATTCCTGGAATCGCATGCCTCCGTGACTATCGATTCCTCTTATCGACGCCATGTTTTTCCGACAGTTGCGCATTTAAAAACAATAACGTTAGCGCCACGCATGCAGCCATAGCAGACTATTTGATTCCTTGACTAGGAAAACCTAAAGGGCTCGATATTGCAACCGTTTTGTGTGTGCAGTGAAAACAAAGTGCTTTGCATCCTAGTCATTCATTTACATGGTAAAGTAACGTTAGCCGCTAGCTAGCTAAATAGCCATGCTCATTGCAGAGAGAGAACATTGAGCTGGCACGGGTGTGTGTGTGTGTGTGTGTGTGTGTGTGTGTGTGTGTGTGTGTGTGCGCACGCGCGCACACGCAACATCAGAGGAGGTAGAAGCCTCAGAATTTCGGTAGGTGAATTGCTTTCCTAGATGTTACTTATGTGTCAGTTATGTTTTTACTTTTAACCTTTACTTATACAGGTAGGTTATTGCTAACAAATTCTCTTTTGCAATAACGACCTGTTGAATGCAACTACAGTTCAATAGATAAAATTCGTGTATAGTTAATTTCTTTTTTACAGTTTTTGTATTTTTCTGACATGGGGGCTCAACAATAAATGACAATCAGAAATGTCAATTTGCATGTTATTCTAACCAGCTTAGTTCTGTTGCATTTCCAATTTATTTATTTAAATTATAAAAGTATCAGGAAGCAATAAGGGAATCGATAAAGAATCGGATCGATAAGCAGAATCGATAATGGAATCGTATAGATAAAATCTTATCAATTCCCATCCCTAGGAACGGGTCAGATGACCCGACAGCTTATATGAGAAATATGAGAAAAATAAACACTGTAAACTATATAAATACCTCTGAATATAAAAATATGAGGTTTACCACAATGAAATGTAGGTTTGAGTGACATAAAAAAAAATCTTTTTTAAATAAAAAATATTATAATAATTTTTTTTTCTTTTTTTTGATGGAAAGGGCCACACATTGACGGGCAAAAAGCCACATGCGGCTCGCAAGCCACGGGTTGGCCACCCCTGCGCTAGACGCTCGCAAAGTGCTGTGACTTTCGTCTGTTCCAACGGCCCATAATAACGTTCTAATTACATTTTCCCGAAGTCATTTAGAAATTTCAGAAACCGTGCCAGATAAAATGGGTACTTTTAGGAAAAGTCATTGAGTGACAGAGCTGGAGCTCGACCGAGTGACGAGGATACATTTATTGAAAATGTCTAGGGATGATTTGACCCCTTGTCGGCTGTGCTAGTGTACAATATTTACATTTATATATACATAACTGTCTTTGTCCAGGCCAGGTGGTGAGTGCAGCTGTCAGTCAGTTTGTTGGCTATACGTGGACAACAGGAGCTATATCACATAATATTCTGCAGCATTATTTTAAGTGTGCTGTCTAGGCACATTACAGATTTAATTTAGTCTACGATAGAGATGGATTAAACAGCAACTGAGTATAGAACCTGAGCCCACTGTGTCCACTGTGGTGTGCAGAGCATTGTGGTAGGTAGGTAGGTAGAGCAGTCATCTGGCAATCCAGCGGTTACCGGTTCGATTCCAGCGTGTCGATGTGTCCTTGAGCAAGACACTTAACGACCCCTAATTGCTCCCGATGAGCAGGTTGGCACCTTGCATGGTTGCCTCCGCCGTCGGTGTGTGAATGTGTGAGTGAATGGGTAAAATGTGAGGAACAAATTGTAAAGCGCTTTGGATAAAAACGCTATATAAAAAAGCAGCCATTTACCATTTACCATGGTGCTGTGTGTGACCAGAGAGGATAGACAGTAGGGAGGAAGAGGAAGAGGAGGAGGAGGAGGAGGAGGAATGTCTGGCAGGAGAGGAACGCATCTGTGCTATTTCCCCTCAACTGAACCCCCAACACACACACACTTTCCCACCACTGCCCTTTGAGTACCCCGCCTACGTCGAGTCTCTGTCTCCGGACCGGACCAGATCAGACAAGTCCAGACCAGGCTATGCTTTGAGATGCTCTCCTTTTCTTTCTTTCTTTCTTTCCATATGTGTATATATATATATATTATACTGTAGGCCTACTGTATACCCTCTTTCTCTATCTCTATCTCTCTCTCTCTCTCTCTCTCTCTCTCTCTCTCTCTCTTCTTTCTTTCTTTCTTTCTTTCTTTCTTTCTTTCTTTCTTTCTTTCTTTCTTTCTTTCTTTCTTTCTTTCTTTCTTTCTTTCTTTCTTTCTTTCTTTCTTTCTTTCTTTCTTTCTATGGCTATATATATATTATACTGTAGGCCCACTGTACACCCTTTTTTTCTCTCTTTCTCTATATCTCTCTATATATCAATTCAATTCAATTCAATTCAATTCAATTCAATTCAAATGGGCTTTATTGACATGGGAAACATACGTTTACATTGCCAAAGCCAAACAAAACAAAACAATCAAACAGAGAAAACAAAAGAAATCAGTACATTACAGACGGAATTTCTTGTACAGTCTTTATGGTGGTTGTATTCCGCTGGATGTCCTTTTCTTGTCACAGCAGCTCACAAATCTTGCTGCTGTGTTTGCACATTCTTGTATTTCTCCCAGTAGGTATGGGAGTTTTGAGTTATTGTCCATGTTTTCAAAGTCTCTTTGGGTGTTTGCAATTTGTGGGAAGTATATGTCTCTGATGTCTTGGTATAGGGGGCAGGTTGTTAAGAAGTGGAGCTTGGTTTCCACCTCATCTTGTGTGCAGTGGGTGCATAGTCTGTCTTCTCTTGGGAGCCAGGTCTGCCTATGGCGGCCTTTCTCAATGGCTAGGCTGTGCTCGCTCTCGCTCGCTCTGTGCTCGCTCTCTATCTCTATCGCTCTCTCTCTATCTCTCTCTCTCTCTCTCCCACAGTACAGTACATTGTGTCAGTGGTATTGCCTTTGGTTGCCATGGCGTTGGTGATGAGTGATAAGGTAATAGAAACATTAAAGCCTTATCTCGTCATCAGATGGACAAGCAGCACATGGGATGAGAACCAAACTAAACACTGCCTGTGCTCAGTGTGTGTGTGTTTCAGACATTAAAACAGGAAGGGGCAGTCCTCTTGTTTCATGTGTTGCTTTTCTGTTGGACATCAACTGTTATCAACGTGTTATTCCAGATATTGTTTGTTCTGAAAGTACAATGGTTGTAGTGTGTGTGTGTCAGTGTGTGTGTGTGTGTTATGATAGTGTGTGTCCCCTTTAAAGACTATTCTCTCTGTCTGTTTGCTGTTTTTCACACACATTATACATACACACAAAGAGAGAGAGAGGGGGAGAGAGAGAGAGAGAGAGAGAGAGAGAGAGAGAGAGAGAGAGAGAGAGAGAGAGAGAGAGAGAGAGAGAGAGAGAGAGATAATGAATAATAAGCCAGGTATAGTACTGGGGGCTAGACGTGTGTGTTTTCTTGTTATTACTGCACCTCCCAGGCTGCTTGGTGAGAACTTCACAGCTCACACCCCTGGGTGTCCTATTCAGCCGCATCTATTCTATTGTACTATATTGCAATCTATTCTGTAGAAGGTTTGAGTGGAATTGCGTTGCTAGGAAACCGCTTGGAGTTTATTTCCTGTTGCAGTGTTTGCTAAATATAGCTGACAGGAAATCAAATGTAGTAGTGTTGTCTATTATATTAAATTCTATTCTATTCTATTATGTTACATTCTATGTTACATCTATTACATTACTTTAAGCATTAAGGGTATTAAGCAAGAAGGGGTCAAAGCACAATATAGCAGAAGCTTGTGAACGTAAACACATTCATGGGACCAGTGGATTCATGGATTCAGTTTGTTAGCTGAGATGAACTCTGGCAGCTTACTGTATATAGTAAGTGATAAATCAAGGTGGGCTGCAGATGTTTTCAAACCACTAAAACTATTGTAAAGATCCATACCTTTGCATGGATCCATGATGGTATACCTTAATATTCTGTATATATCCTATTATCCCTTTACATGTTGCCATTGGGCTCTATTTTCAAGGAATCACTACTGCCCTTATTAGACTGCCTCTCCAACATTAACACCTGGATGCAGCTTAATTTTCTAAACCTGAACCAAAATAAGACAGAGGTGATTATGTTTGGATTCTCAAACACCCTCGTCGACTTTGACCCCTTAGATTCCCATAACCATCCTGTTGTGAAACATCTTGGTGTGTTCCTTAATAGCTCCTTCTGGCTTGAGAAGCAGGTTAGCTCTGTTGTCAGGTTGCTGGCAAAAGCTAAACCTTATCTTCCCCCTAAAGGCCTAGAGACAGCAATCCATTGTAACTCCCTTCAGTGTTTCCCCTAGGATTCTTTTCAAGGGGGGTGGTAGGCCCCCCAAAACTACTAACGGAACGTAGGCCAAGTGCGTCCAAATTTTTATAGGATTCTATCACATTTTCATAACAATAGCACCCTGCGCCGTTTTCATTGGGGTTTCTTACAAATTAACGATGCTTTATCTTGTCCTTTATATGCCGATTATCATTAGAATCTTAAATTGTACCATATGTCCCCCTTTAGACAACATATGTAATGCTACCAGCGCACTTTTGTTAAGATAATTAGTTGGCCATTCGCGGTCGCTATACCGAGGTTGCAGTAATAGTTTAACGCTGTTCAGATCACGTCGGAGAATATAGACACATCCCAGTGACCTGCGACCTGTGCTAACGCTCTTGGGAAATGCAGTGTTGTAGTTCTCAACATTTTCAGCCTTTAATTTTAAACCAATGCTGCCATCTACTGACAACAAAAAAGTGTTGTCTATTCGTCACCTTGAGAGCTACTTCCGTATACAGCGCCGCCCCAAACCCATTCTAGAGATTCCCACTTTTTGCTGGGAGTGGGGCGTGGCCGTATTTGGTCCCAGACAATAAGAGTGGCTGCAATTGGTCACTGTGACGCTAGTGTTGTCGCGGGCGCGCTTGTCACGGGTACGTGGTGTCAACAGTGTCTTCATAGACGGTTGTTAATATCGTGCATTTCTCTACACTGAGCTGAAATAAAACAATTGCACATAAATTAGGTAAATAAATATTAACTATATTTATTTACAACACATACATTTACTTATTTACAATTATACATACAGTAGTGACAACACACATATGAACTATTTACAATACAGGGAGGCACATACAACACTCATAACTATTTACAACCAGTGTCAGAGCGAGCGCACTCAAGTTGTTTGGAAATTCTGAGGTCTCAGAGTGCAGCACTGGACGCCCTGACCAAAGAGTCAGTTCATCAGAGCGGAGCAGATTTTGAATTTATTAACTCACCTTGACTAGGGCCCTATGAAATCCCTATGAAATCCCTATGAAATCCCTATGAAATCCGTTTTATCTTTTCGGATATGAATGTTCCTGTTTTCGGATTTCTCTGATTTAATATTTCTTCCTTTGGATTTAACCAAAAAAAAACATAAAAATTATGTTTTTAACTAACTTTAATAACAGTACATGTGCAAACAGTGCCAGTGTAGTTCAATGTTCAGCGCCAGTTCAGTTATGAGGTTTCTTTTTTTCAATTAAGTTCAGTTCAATGCAGTTCAACTGCCAGTGCAGTGCAATAACTAAATAATAATTAAATCGTTAAATAATACAAAATAATAATTTGTTTAAAAGAAATCAGAAAGAAAACTGTAACCCTTTAAAGGGTCATGCTTCTCCCCATCTCTGGCTGACATCACCATTGTGATACATGATGGTTAGGCCTTTGTGTTTTCCTCAGTGAGGGATTCTCTCTTGTCGGTCAGCAGCGTTTTGTACTTGAATATAGTATCTTGAATTTTGTGTAAATTGTTCAGCACTTTGTCAACTGCAGTTGTTTAAAATGAGTTATATAAATAAAATGTACTTGACTTGACTTGATTCAAGTTTCAAGTTTCAAGTTTCTTTAATAGTTGTCATACAGAAGTACAGAATACTTTCATACAAAATGCTTCTTACTGTTACGCTCCAGAGACTGTGCTAGACAAGATAGTATCAAATAACATAGTATAGCATGTAATTTAGAAGTAGAAAATGAGGTCACAGTGTTCAGTATAGACATATGTACAATGTTCGATGCAGAATAGACGTAACTGAGTTACCATATAATATACAATACTATGCAGTGTACTAATGTACAATACTATATAGTGCAAAGCAGAAATGGGATGAGGTACAATTTAGGTACAATTTACAGTAAGGTGTACGAGTTGCAGTGCAATCCTTCATCAATAAATATAAAGTGTGGGGAGTGGGTGCTACAGTGTGTTTGTTTAAAGTGAGTGTGTGCTATAAAGTGTGTGGAGTGGGTGCTACAGTGTGTTTGTTTAAAGTGAGTGTGTGCGTGTGGATGTGTGTGCTATGTGCGTTTGATGGTTGTTGTTGTGTAGTGTTCATTGTTCGTTTAGCAGCCTGATGGCCTGGGGATAGAAGCTTCTTCTGAGTCTTTCTGTGCTCGCCTTGAGACTCCGGTATCGCTTGCCTGACCGCAGCAGTTCAAAGAGGCAGTTGTTCGGGTGACTGGAGTCTTTAATGATTCTCTTAGCCTTGCGCCTGCACCGCTTGTTGTAAATGTTCTGGAGGGTGGGGAGCCCCCCTCCAATTGTGCGTTCGGCTGAACATGTCACTCTTTGTAGTCTGCTTCGGTCTTGTGCAGTGCTATTCCCAAACCAGGAGGTGATGTTGCCAGTTAGGATGCTCTCTATTGTACATGAGTAGAAGTTCTTAAGGATCTTCTGACTGACTTGGAACTTCCTTAGGCGCCTGAGGAAGTAGAGGCGTTGTCGTGCCTTCTTCACAACACTGTCAATGTGTGTGGTCCATGTCAAGTCCTCGGATATGTAGGCTCCGAGGTACTTAAAGCTGTTGACTCTCTCAACCAGTGCCCCGTCGATGCTGAGGGGGCTGTAGTCCTTGACCCCCGACCTCCTGAAGTCCACAATCATCTCCTTTGTTTTGCTGACGTTCAGGGAGAGGCTGTTTTCCTGGCACCATCCCGCCAGGACTTTGACCTCTTCCAGGTAGGCCCTCTCGTCATTGGCAGAGATCAGGCCCACCACCACTGTGTCGTCAGCAAATTTGATGATTGTATTGCTACTCCGCTGAGCCACACAGTCGTGTGTGTACAGGGAGTAGAGGAGGGGACTCAGAACACAGCCCTGGGGGGCCCCTATGTTGAGGGTGATGGATGAGGAGGTGCAGTTGCCTGCTCTCACCAACTGGGGTCTGCCCGTCAGGAAGTCCAAGACCCACTGGCAGAGGTCATAGTTCAAGCCCAGGTCCCTGAGCTTGGCTATGAGTATGGAGGGGACTATGGTATTGAATGCCGAGCTGTAGTCGATGAATAGCATTCTCACATAGTTCCCCTTCCTCTTGTCCAGGTGTGATGCTGCTCATATGATATGTCCCAGCCCTATAAGAAAGTGTAGTGTATGTAGGATATAGGGAGGAATAGCAGTGCACTATCTAGGCAGCAGGGAAGGGTGTCACACGAGAAGTAGCCACAGTGCCCTGCCGGATGTCTGGGGGTTTCTGGGACAAATTGGAGTCTGGTCTGAAATAGTAAAGACATGTGTAATTGAGGAGAAGGTAATGGTATAGTAGGGCTGCTCTGCGGTTGCATGGTTTCCCCCCATCGGACTTAATGCTAGCCTGTTGCTGGGAGTGGGATTCCCATGATGCAACTCAGAGCCGTGTGGCAGTCGCTCTGCGGTCCAACACAGTATAGTGAGCCCTGCTGGAGAGGCTGAGCACTCTGTGACTGTGTACACCTGCTGTTCTCATTCTTCAGACCTTTACAACATAGTGTCACAGTATTTACAACAAAGTATCACAGTAGTACATACTAAAAAGTATCACAGTATTTACAACAAAGTATCACAGTATTTACTAAAAAAGTATCATGATATTTACTAAAAAAGTATGGTATACTACCTACAATGAATGTATTGAGCAGAACATGATGGAAATACCATGATATTACCAGTGGTCTATGGCCAGTACCATGGTACAACTGAAATTACCATCAAACTGCTATGATTCCTTTCCGTAAGGGGATATAGATATGACAAGCCCCATTGATTGATTGATTGAAAACTTTATTAACAGATTGCAGAATGGGTACAGTACAGTACAGCTCAATACATACAATTGTTAAGGGGATGCAGACCAGAGAAAGACTTTCGTCTTGTTTACATCAGGGTCCCCCATTTTCAATTCATCGTAACATATATGACATACATGACATACAGATAGACAGTACTGCTACATCTATACATTTATGACATACCAGATTTGCAAATACAGTACTGTTTGTGATACAGAAAGAGTCCAGAAAAAAAGAGTATATACATTTGACGTAGAAACTGTACATCGGAGGAGGTTGGGTAGGTGGGGTGGGGGGGGGGGTGGGTAGGAGGGGGGGGTGGGGGACACTGTACAACTGTACAAACAAAACTGTACATTGGAATATTGACAAGACCATACTTGGTAATTTACTGTACATTGGAGGGGGTTGTGTTAGGACATTTACAGGGGCCAGTTTCGAATTGCAGTCTCCCGTAGGTGTTTTTTGAGAGTGTTTTTGAAAGTGGGTAGTGGTTCACATTCCTTTACAGCTTTGGGTAGGGCGTTCCACATTGATGTGGCATAATTGCGAAACGTGTTTAGTCCCTTGTTTGAGCCGAATCTGGGTTTAACATGATTTGTGGAGCTCCCTCTGGTGTTGTGATCATGGTATTCACTGACCTTTGGGAAGTATTTTGACATGTACATGGGTACCTTGGTCGTGTAGTGTATCTTGTAGACCAGGCCCATTGCAAGTTGCTGTACTCTGTCGTCTACTCTAAGCCATCCTAGGTTGTCAAAGTGGGCAGGGGTGAGCCAAATAATGTGTTATTTCCAGAAATCTATTAAATAGAATTACTTTAAAACCTAAATATATTTACTATATGATTGATTGATTGATTGATTGATTGATTGATTGATTGATTGATTGATTGATTGATTGATTGAAAACTTTATTAACAGATTGCAGAATGGGTACAATACAGTACAGCTCAATACACACAATTGTTAAGGGGATGCAGACCAGAGAAAGACTTTTGTCTTGTTTACATCAGGGTCCCCCATTTTCAATTCATCAGGACATATATGACATACATGACATACAGATAGACTACTACATCTATACATTTATGACATACCAGATTTGCAAATACAGTACTGTTTGTGATACAAAAAGAGTCCAGAAAAGGGAGTATATACATTTGACATAAAAACTGTACATTGGAGGAGGTTGGGTGGGGTTGGGTGGGTAGGAGGGGTTGGGGGGGGGGGGGGGGGGGAAACACTGTACAACTGTACAAGCATGTACATTGGAATATTGACAACCATACTAGGTAATTTACTGTACATTGGAGGGGGTTGGGGGGGGACACTGTACAAACAAGAAAAACTGTACATTGGAATATTGACAACCATACTAGGTAAATTACTGTACATTGGAGGGGGTTGGGTTAGGACATTTACAGGGGCCAGTTTCGAATTGCAGTCTCCCGTAGGTGTTCTTTGAGAGTGGTTTTGACAAAAGTCTTTCTCTGGTCTGCATCCCCTTAACAATTGTATGTATTGAGCTGTACTGTACCCATTCTGCAATGTTAATAAAGTTTTAAACCAATCAATCAATAAATAAATAGCATTTTAGCATTTTTATGAAACTACTGTATATTTGTATGTCTCTAAATGTTTTGATGAATTGAAAATGGAGGACCCTTATGTAAAAAAGCCGAAAGTCTTTCTCTGGTCTTCATCCTCCTGTACTGTATTGTACCCATTATGCAATCTGTTAATAAAGTTCTCATTCATTCATTCTGACGGAAAACAGAATAATTTTGATTGACAGTAGAGTCTGCCAATTACGTCACAACGCTTGCACCCGCCCTGCTGTTCTTAGCACCAATCGGCAAGCGCATTCGTTTTTGACTTCCTGAATGCCCCGTGTGCTGACATCAACAAAGCTACTTACATTAGCTCCCCGCGGCCCACGAGTAGGAGACCAGTGCTCTGCAGGATGACTAAATGAGGCATAATGATTTTACCTCAACGAATGTTATAATAAAAGCCTTTCCATACATCTGTCTGATTGAAAACTTTATTAACAGACCGCGGAATGGGCATATCTCAGCACAGGCTGAGATATGAACGAGTAACGTGTGCACCAGATTGACGCGACACAAGGTTTACACAACAGCCCCCACCCCTTGTTTTATTGTATTTGTACCTGTACTACCTGCTGTCAGCTGTTTATCTCTCTCTGTGAGCTTGATTAGCTCACGTTAGCTAGCGTTAGCTCCGCGGCTAACCCTGAACTAAATCAATGACATCATTTCGAGTAGTTTTCACTGCACATAGAAGCAGCCAAACAGCGGGAGAATTTCGGGAGCATATGGCCAAAACCCAGTTAGGAACCATCGATTCCCATCCCTACTACTAACTTTACTTTTCTTCATAGCTAAATCAGACAGTCAGCCAGTCTATCAGAGTGAGTGCTCAGTTGATTTTCCCCGCTGATCATACCTGAGTGCTCAGCGTCATCACACGCCTTCGATAATTTAGGAGTGAAATGCGAATGCAACGCTTGAAATCCCTACTTGCAAGCCCGCCCCCAAATATTATTTACCAATCGCAACGGCCAATTAAAGGGGCAATTTGCGATGAGATCATCGCAGCGTACAGCCCTGCTCTGGTGTTGTGATCGTGGTATTCACTGACTTTTGGGAAGTATTTTGACATGTACATGGGTACCTTGGTCGTGTAGTGTATCTTGTAGACCAGGCCCATTGCAAGTTGCTGTACTCTGTTGTCTACTCTAAGCCATCCTAGGTTGTCAAAGTGGGCAGGGGTGAGGTGGGTTCTAGGAGTAAGGTCAAGCAGTAGTCTGACCAGTTTGTTTTGAGATGTTTGTAATTTTGTTTTTAGCGCCTTTGAGGTGCTTTGGTACCATGAGGTGCAAGCATAGTCGTAGTACTGATAACACAGGCTTTATAAAAAGACGTCTTTATGCTACACACACTGCGGTAACGAAGACTTGTGATTCCATATAAACTTGTGTGTGTGTGTGTGCATGCACATTATGCACATGTGTTTATGCACGTGGCTATGATCAGAGAGGTGATGCAGGTTCACATATTTGAACACTTGATGTCATTTGTAGACAGATGAATAGCCTCAAAACATCACGCTTCTCGTTTCTCACTGCCATCATTTCCCCCCTTCGATATGCAACATGCATTTATGTTACAATGTTTTCACATACAACTGCTATTTTACTGCCAAATGCACCATTATCACCTGCTACTTCAACTGTACAACACCTGGATATTTTATCACTCGTATGAAGCTGAGGAGGGATGGACACAGGTTTTTATTACATGACCAGAAACATTTCTTCTCATATGCAATTAACCAGTACACCATGTACCTCCACTGCTGTAAAGTATAGGTATGACACAGTATGCTATTACTGTAAGTACTGTACATATTTTCCATTCAGTCTTGGCATCTCCGGACACGTTTAATAGAAACAAAGGTGGTCAAATAAATTATATATGTACGCCCCGGGGATACGCACTCACACACAAATACACGCACACACACTCATTATTAGGTATTTGTGACAGTATGTGTAGTCAACAGCTGTGGTTGGGTGTGTGTACAATAGTGTGTGTGGAATCACTTTCATCCAAGTCAGGGACTTCCAAGTCTTCTATCTGATTACTGTTTTTCACTGTAATGCAACGAGAGAGAGAGAGAGAGAGAGAGAGAGAGAGAGAGAGAGAGAGAGAGAGAGAGAGAGAGAGAGAGAGAGAGAGAGAGAGAGAGAGAGGGTGAAAGAGAGATCTCATTAGTTGTGTTTCCAGTTATCCAGACGTGTTTCCATTGGCGAGTGTTCATGCTTCAGTGTGAGAGGTCTGGTGGTGTTCAAGGTGATGCTGTAGTCCTAAAACAATATCCTGGCCCTAACCAGACTCTTTAAAGGGGAACGAATGCCGTAGTCCTAAGGTTCTAAAACAATATCCTGGCCCTAACCAGACTCTTTAAAGGGGAACGAATGCCGTAGTCCTAAGGTTCTAAAACAATATCCTGGCCCTAACCAGACTCTTTAAAGGGGAACGAATGCCGTAGTCCTAAGGTTCTAAAACAATATCCTGGCCCTAACCAGACTCTTTAAAGGGGAACGAATGCCGTAGTCCTAAGGTTCTAAAACAATATCCTGGCCCTAACCAGACTCTTTAAAGGGGAACGAATGCCGTAGTCCTAAGGTTCTAAAACAATATCCTGGCCCTAACCAGACTCCTAAAAGGGGAACGAATGCCATAGTCCTAAGGTTCTAAAACAATATCCTGGCTCTAACCAGACTATTTAAAGGGGAACGAATGCCATAGTCCTAAGGTTCTAAAACAATATCCTGGCTCTAACCAGACTATTTAAAGGGGAACGAATGCTGTAGTCCTAAGGTTCTAAAACATTACCCGAGTCCTAACCAGACTCTTGAAGGGGAATGCCACCCATTTTAAGAATTCACATTATGATCTTCCTGTGCCCCAGAACACTTCAGTCAGTATTCATAAATACACACCTAAAGTTAGGAATCAGAAAGACAATGGGTCAATGTCTTTCTGTAGACAATGGGGCTCTGAATTTGTGAGGCCATTAACCCTCTGAATTTGTGAGGCCATTAACCCTCTGAAGCCCACACGCCCCTGCTCCACAGACACACACTGGAGGATAAAGAGAGGCGCTTGTCCCTGGTTTTATAATGCAATGGCAAAAAGAGGTTATAATGTTCAACAAGCATTGGAACTGGTTGTGGATGTTGAGGATGATCCAGATAATATAACTGAAAAGGACTCTGAGCCTGAATGTTGCAGTGAATCTTAGTTACGGATTTGATACATTTAAAGCTATGGTTTGAAGTGGTCTGACAACTATATAATTTATTGTGCAGCTTGAATGAAACTCACCTGTTGATGATTCATGTGTGTAATGATGCTATTTGGATGCTATCAAGTCAAGACAAGTCAAGAGTTTTATTTGTCACGGCATACAAGCAGCATACAGTGAAATGCGGGTGGTCATGCCCGCAGCGATTGTGCAATAATACAAGTAATACAAATAAGAATAAGACATAGAATGAGACATAACAGGTATAATGTACATAAAGTTTACAAAAAGCATGGTAAAGACATGCTAAGGTCCTGCGATAGTGCAATACAGTGATACAGTAGCTACGGATGAGGCACTGGGTCTTATGTACACTGTCTACTATACAATACTATACAGTTATACTATATATCCTTTCTTCTTTTTTTAATTTAAATTTTTTTTATTGATATGATGGAGGGGCCTTTTGTGTGTGTGTGTGTGTGTGTGTGTGTGTGTGTGTGTGTGTGTGTGTGTGTGTGTGTGTGTGTGTGTGTGTGTGTGTGTGTGTGTGTGTGTGTGTGTGTGTGTGTGTGTGTGTGTGTGTGTGTGTGTGTGTGTGTGTGTGTGTGTGTGTGTGTGTGTGTGTGTGTGTGTGTGTGTGTGTGTGTGTGTGTGTGTGTGTGTGTGTGCGTGCGTGTGTGGAAGGGGGGGGGGGGGTAAGATATTGGTCCAAATATGAAGGCAACACCAAAATGTATGTATTATCACATTGTCTGGAAAAAAACGCCCAGAACAATATCTCAATAATTGGCTGTCTGAGCCATCACATTGACTCACTGAGGAAAAGGTGTATTTGCACCGAATTTCACATAGAACTTTCCATGTTGAACAAACTATAATTCCCTGGTAAATTATGGAGTTATTCAACAAAGCACAAGTATTATTTGTGTTATGTCAAATATTATATGCCCACACAAAGGTAATGTATGATGGTGACTTGACATTGCAGCAGAAATAAAGGGTAGGTTCCCCTGAATCATAAAAGGTATAACACTTATAACACATACTGAGTCAAAGAATAAGCTCAGAATTGGCAAAAATATAACACTATGCCCAGGTGAACCTCTGTCTATGTGGGCTTTAGAGGGTTAACTGTTTGTGCGAGCGCTTACACCCAAATTAGGTCATAATTCTGGTTCAGACAATGCTAGGATATGAACCTTGTTTAGGTATATCTGATTCCTAGCTTCAGGAGAGAGCGGTGCATGTTCACAAATGTCTGACTGAAC
The DNA here is from genome assembly GCF_963971535.1 of Notolepis coatsorum. Classification (NCBI taxonomy): domain Eukaryota; kingdom Metazoa; phylum Chordata; class Actinopteri; order Aulopiformes; family Paralepididae; genus Notolepis; species Notolepis coatsorum. The sequence goes on along the minus strand of NC_140184.1, from coordinate 59,715,427 downwards.
TGTCCTGGGGCACAGGAAGAACATTATGTGAATTATTTAAATGGGTGGCATTCCCCTTTAACTGAGAAACAACAGATGCGAGATACTGTTCTGATTGGAGTACCCATTTGATTAGACCAATCGCATAGAAGTTCTCTCTGTAATTTATGTCCAACCCTTTGCTCACTGAGTTGCCAGTTTGAGTGAAACACCTGTCAACCACTATGGTCAGATTTAGACCACACACACCCATTTGGGTGGCATGGTATCTTAAATGGACAGCTTTTTAGAGCGACACCCTATAGCTAACTGTATGGGAGGGAGGTTTGAGCTTGCTATAGCCAATGAAAAGAGTAGCATGAAAAAACTAGTAAAACGAGATCTGTGTTGCAGAAAAGGGTCTGTTCTGTTTAGGATGATGTCATCGACTGCAGGGACCGAGGGAGTAGGCCACATACCATTTGGTAAACATACATACACACACCCGTTCGTCTGCCATACACACACATATACACTGTGGACCCCTCCTTGGACAAGCAAACAGAGCCATGTTCTAATAACAGGCCTCTTTGACCCCTTCATTGGGATCGCATCGCTGTGTTACCCACGACAACCAAGGGAAAGACTTCCCTCTTCACAATGTGAGAACGAGAGATGAAAACAGGAGAATAGAGGGAGATTAAGAGAGCAGGCAGGCAGGAAGGAAGGAAGGAAGGAAGGAAGGAAGGAAGGAAGGAAGGAAGGAAGGAAGGAAGGAAGGAAGGAAGGAAGGAAGGAAGGAAGGAAGGAAGGAAGGAAGGAAGGAAGGAAGGAAGGAAGGAAGGAAGGAAGGAAGGAAAGGAAGGAATGGAGGTTACTGTGGAGTAGGGGTGGGACAATACATCGATCCAGATCGATATATCGATCTATTATCAATAATCAAATAGGATCGACGCAACGTAAAAAGATCGATTCATATTGCCATACTCTTATTTTGAAAATCCCCGCGAGTCATATCCGCCGGCGCCCAGTATTGTGAAACTCCGTGTAGACATTACAGCAGTGTTTGCGTCTGCTGTAAAGCACTCAGAGCTTCTATTTTGCGAGCCGATATAAGTCTGTGCAGTTTTTTCCCCGCAACGGGTCAAATGCATATAACAGGCGTTGCATCGTCGCCATTCCTTTATGCCAACGTCGCGTTAAATATCTAAATGAACGTCGCGTTGGCTGCTTAAAAGCTAAGCAGCTAACCGTGAGAGAGAACAGGAGAGGGGAGAGGGGACTTGGAAGGAGGAGGGGTGGGGGCTGTGGGGGACTGTGTGTGTGTGTGTGTGTGTGTGTGTGTGTGTGTGTGTGTGTGTGTGTGTGTCTGTGTGTGTCTGTGTGTGTGTTAAAGCTCAATATATAAAAACAAAAGTGAACAGGAGGTCTATTTGTATTAAAAACAATAGATTGTTTTTCATTTAAATGTCTGGAAGAGCTCAAAAATAAATACATCAATTGATATTTCCGTAGCCTTTTTTTAGTTGATCTAAATGTGACTGATTGTGTTAAATGGGCACATAATATCGCCTCATATCGATCGCAGGCACCTGAATTGAATCGTATCGTATCGTATCGTGGCAGACTTTGTGATATCGGCAAATATCGTATCGTTGTCCAAAGAATCGATATCGTATCGTATCGTGATGAAACTGGTGATTCCCACCCCTACTGTGGAGACAGAGTGTAGGTGGAGGTTACTGTGGAGACAGAGTGGAGGTGGAGGTTACTGTGGAGACAGAGTGGAGGTGGAGGTTACTGTGGAGACAGAGTGGAGGTGGAGGTTACTGTGGAGACAGAGTGGAGGTGGAGGTTACTGTGGAGACAGAGTGGAGGTGGAGGTTACTGTGGAGACAGAGTGGAGGTGGAGGTTACTGTGGAGACAGAGTGGAGGTGGAGGTTACTGTGGAGACAGAGTGGAGGTGGAGGTTACTGTGGAGACAGAGTGGAGGTGGAGGTTACTGTGGAGACAGAGTGGAGGTGGAGGTTACTGTGGAGACAGAGTGTAGGTGGAGGTTACTGTGGAGACAGAGTGGAGGTGGAGGTTACTGTGGAGACAGAGTGGAGGTGGAGGTTACTGTGGAGACAGAGTGGAGGTGGAGGTTACTGTGGAGACAGAGTGGAGGTGGAGGTTACTGTGGAGACAGAGTGGAGGTGGAGGTTACTGTGGAGACAGAGTGGAGGTGGAGGTTACTGTGGAGACAGAGTGTAGGTGGAGGTTACTGTGGAGACAGAGTGGAGGTGGAGGTTACTGTGGAGACAGAGTGGAGGTGGAGGTTACTGTGGAGACAGAGTGGAGGTGGAGGTTACTGTGGAGACAGAGTGGAGGTGGAGGTTACTGTGGAGACAGAGTGGAGGTGGAGGTTACTGTGGAGACAGAGTGGAGGTGGAGGTTACTGTGGAGACAGAGTGTAGGTGGAGGTTACTGTGGAGACAGAGTGGAGGTGGAGGTTACTGTGGAGACAGAGTGGAGGTGGAGGTTACTGTGGAGACAGAGTGGAGGTGGAGGTTACTGTGGAGACAGAGTGTAGGTGGAGGTTACTGTGGAGACAGAGTGGAGGTGGAGGTTACTGTGGAGACAGAGTGTAGGTGGAGGTTACTGTGGAGACAGAGTGGAGGTGGAGGTTACTGTGGAGACAGAGTGGAGGTGGAGGTTACTGTGGAGACAGAGTGGAGGTGGAGGTGACTGTGGAGACAGAGTGGAGGTGGAGGTTACTGTGGAGACAGAGTGGAGGTGGAGGTGACTGTGGAGACAGAGTGTAGGTGGAGGTTACTGTGGAGACAGAGTGGAGGTGGAGGTTACTGTGGAGACAACAGTCCTGTGTGTGTGTCTTTATGCAGATCGTTATGCAGTTTTAAAGCACCTTGGCTTTGTTTTGAATGCACTTTGTTGTAGTTATCCTACAGAGAAAAGAAAATGCACTTGACTTTAATGCACATTTTGTTGTATGCAAAGAGAAAATGTTTAAATTGTCCAATCTTTCAGCAGTCAGTCTGGAATTAATGTTGTGAGGTTTGGTCCACTCCCCACCCACTCGCTCCGTTCCTTTAAGGTATTTTGTTAATTAATTGCATTCCCCGCCACACGCTTCTTTCCTGTAAGATGCCGTGTTGATTGGTGCTCTTCCCACCACACGCTTCTGGAGCAATGATCAATTTCATCCCGCAGCTGTCACAGCTTGTCATCAGCGCCCTGTGGCTTTATATACCCTGATTCCCCTAGTATCGATGTTGGATTGTTTTGAATATTCCCTGCATCTGCCTGTCTTTCCCGTCGCTGTTCCCTGTCTGTTGCTCCCCAGGACTTTCGTGAAGTATCCCTGTGGAGAACCTGATTCCCTGTACGAAGCTGCGCCTCGTTTATCTGCCCGCTTTACGCGTTGCGCTCTGGTGAGTTTTTGGAAACAGTTATTTTTGGATCACCCGTTTTTTGTGTGTTTGTGAAACACCGAAGAGATCCCGTTTTTGTTATACTGTTCTCACCTAATTTTTGTTGTTGGATTTACACTTTGGATTACCGTATTGTTTTTTCTCTGGACTCTGCTAACTGTGTGTATCACACCGAAGATCAAGTCACTTGGATATTTATTTGGATCAGTCACCTCTCTGTTTCTGTTGTGCGCTGGGCTAACTGGGATTTCTCTCTCTCCCTCCGTTTCCACCTGGAGTGTATGCTGGGAGGATCTGCAGAGCGGCTCAGACGTCACAAGCTAATTCCTCACCACCACCTACTGGGAGAATCTGCAGAGCCGCAACATTCTTCACATGCCAGATTCCCCGTTTGTTCTGTTGCTCAACCTAATTCTATCTTGTGACTCTGAGAATAAATACGCTCTTGCTTTGGCTAACTCTGAAACAACTCTCTCTGTGCCGTTGCGCTTGGGGTCGGTTACAAACCCTAACAAATGTATGCATTCAAAAGTGCGGAATAAATGTTTTATGGGCCCATAATAGTGATTATTAATATTATTTAAGTTAAGTTTAGCCATACATTATAATCATGTCTTTTGCCATAATCAGGTAGCTAAATCTTCTTTTTAAATAGATTATATATATATTTATATGAATCATTTTCGGCCTTTCGGCATTTGGTTTTCGGCCAACTGTTTCCTATTTTCGGTATCGGTTTCGGCCAAGAATTTCCCATTCGGTGCATCCCTAGTGGAGACAGTGTGTAGGTTACTGTGGAGACAGAGTGTAGGTTACTGTGGAGGTGGAGACAGTGTGTAGGTGGAGGGGCACAGATGGACTGATCACTGACAGACCAGTAAAGACCCACTTGAAATCAAATTCCCACTGACCCCCCAAAAAGTTGTGGTTAGGTTAAGGTTAGGTCGCTTTCACATAGAGTTTTGGAGGACTCGGTGCGGTTCTGGGGGTGAAGTTGCAACATTGTTGCATTCTTCATTTGGTTCGCCTGCTTTCACACAGGTTTCTGTCAGGCGGACCGAGACCTTCTGAACAATGTCACGCGGTCGAAAAGGGTGCTTGTCTATTGGACAGTGGAAATGTGTGTGTGGTTGCGATCCTGTGTGTGCGCGCGCGCGTGTGTGTGTGTCTGTGTGTGTACTGCGGAGCCCAGATCAGCGGAGCCGAGTTTTGACATGGCATTGATCCATTGTTCTATTGAAGCACATTACCACCATCCCCACCATCCTCTCGCTAAACAACTTGTAGACCACGGTGTTTTTATGAGTGCCCACAAGTAGCTGTTTTAATAATATAATAAGCCGCGCGCCTCGGTAATAATAATAAACCGCGTTTTTTCTTCCTTCTTCCCAAGATGCACAGACAGATAGATAGATAGATAGATAGATAGATAGATAGATAGATAGATAGATAGATAGATAGATAGATAGATAGATAGATAGATAGATAGATAGATAGATAGATAGATAGATAGATAGATAGATAGATAGATAGATAGAGAGATTAGATGCAGTGTGCTTGTTTTGCAGTGAGTGCTGCGAGCAGTGGTAATAATAATCACTTCCTATATTTGGTTCGCGTTTGGTCCGCTGAAGCCGAACCGAGACCTACGTTTTCAGGCGGACCAGAGTTCGCCTGCTTGGTCCGCGGACCGAGTTCGACGCGCATTCACACAGACCCGAAAAACCGGACTATCGAATTCTGGTCCGAAAGTCCGGACCAAACAGCCCCTGTGTGAAAGCGACCTTAGGGTTAGGTTGAGGTTGGAGTTAGGTTACAGTAGTTTAGGTTAGGTTAGGGTTAGGTTATGGTTGGAGTTAGGTTAGGTTAGGTTATGTTAGGTTAGGTTAGGTTATGGTTATGGTTAGGGTTAGGTTTAGGTTAAGGTTGGAGTTAGGTTACAGTAGTTTAGGTTAGGGTTAGGTTAGGTTAGGTTATGGTTATGGTTATGGTTATGGTTATGGTTAGGGTTAGGGTTAGGTTTAGGTTAAGGTTGGAGTTAGGTTAGGTTATGGTTAGGGTTAAGGATGTGGCTAACCTGTTAAGCTGTAGCCCTATTTTCAGAAATTTCGCCTAAAGGTACATGCCGCCTAAGTAAATGGAAGATTGCTCCACTTCTACAAGGCCAATTTGCATGTCCTAGGGACCTGGGGGTATGTATTTCCAGTGTCATAAGTATTGTGTCTGTTACGAGGCTTGAGTAAATTGTAATGAAAAAAAGGAGAATATAAATTATGATTTTTTTCTGCATCTGTGCCGGTGAATAACACCATGAAAACATTGAGGTTCTTTTGATTTCGCTCACTGAGCTCATTCACCACCTTCTTGAGATTAAGTGTACAAAAAATCTAAGCAAATGAATAAAGGGAAGATGATTAAACAGAAGGATTTGTAGATACAGTAATAAATGATAATCGATTTGAATTATAAATTCATATTTGACCTTGAACTTGACCTTATTATGGCCAAATCATACATCTATGGATAGGGAAAATGCTCCTCTTTCCAATGGCAGGGTTGAATCTGGATTTAGACATTTCCTTGCGGTTTTACGATAAAATAGATATAATTAGAATTTTTTCGATAAATTCTTATTTTCGGTAAATCGCATAAAACATCGATACAAAAATATACACGTTGACTGCTGTTTTGATAGGGTTATGGTCTTTACTCTTGGCAAAAAATTTAAAATTTTAAACATTAATAATATCCTCTTAACATCCAAGGGCCCACATGTGGGCCCTCATGAGGACGATTCGCAATGCCACTTTGCCGACCTCTAGCGGCTCGGGTGTGCATTTCTTTTAATACAATATATAGATAGAATTAACGCCCTATTTGTTCCCTGTCGATTGCCCTTTCAGGTGACAAAATCCGTTCAGCGGTTCTCGAGTTACATGCCGATATGTGAGGCGTGCGCCAAAGTGCACATTACCACCCCGACTCCCGGGGCTCTCGCTTCCATAAACAAAACGTTGTTCTGACCAAGATGTTGTAACGTCGGGGAGGATGACAGCATGAATGGTGTCTGTTGTCTCCGTTCTAGCAGCACGGTGGTGTGAAATTAGATGATATAATAAAAACACAGAGCGGGAGCCACACTGTAGAAAATATCTTGAGTGTTGAAATGGTACTTTTCTTGAAACGTGTGTGTGTGCGTGTGTGTGTGTGTGTGTGTGTGTGTGTGTGTGTGTGTGTGTGTGTGTGTGTGTGTGTGTGTGTGTGTGTGTGTGTGTGTGTGTGTGTGTGTGTGTGTGTGTGTGTGTGTGTGTGTGTGTGTGTGTGTGTGTGTGTGTGTGTGTGTGTGTGTGTGCTGACAGGAGGAGTGTTTGACTTGTTTCAGTACTTGTTGTTAAATGTTCTCGAAACAATTGCGACGTTATCTCGACACAAGTAGAATTATCAGCCTTCTTTCAAGATAAAAATGCTCCGGAATCGAGTTCAGTTGTTATTGAAAATGATCTCACCTCACTGGACTTGTTTTAATAAAAACACGATTTTCAGACTCAACACAAGATTGAATTACTTGTCAAGAAAGTTCTTATTATTTTTTTCTTTTTACAGTGCTGGGCACTCATTCCCATAGAGCTGACGTCAGTCAGTTTTACACTAGCTTCATCTGAAACTCAACAGAGTGAGAGAGAGGCTCCGTGGCTTTGTCCTCCAGTTTATTTGACTTTGTGGGTTGACTTTGCAACGAGGTGGAGATAAGGTCTATAAAACCCCCTCGCCATAATATCCAACACTTTCGGAAAATCAGAGGAGACCTAGAGATAGTTTGAGTTTTGTGTGTGTGTGTGTGTGTGTGCGTGTGTGTGTGTGTGTGTGTGTGTGTGTGTGTGTGTGTGTGTGTGTGTGTGTGTGTGTGTGTGTGTGTGTGTGTGTGTGTGTGTGTGTGTGTGTGTGTGTGTGTGTGTGTGTGTGTGTGTGTGTGTGTGTGTGTGTGTGTGTGTGTGTGTGTCTGTGGGAGGGAGTGGGATTCTTTCTCCCTTGACATCATTCAGGAGCCGAGTCACGTTTCTCAGCACACAACCAGCTTCCCTTGGCAGTACAAACTAGAATGATGTCATCAGCAGGCAGCAATACAGCAAAACGTATTACTGCTTCCCAAATGCCTTCCCATGGTAGAAAACGACTTGACCTTGTGTGTGTGTGTGTGTGTGTGTGTGTGTGTGTGTGTGTGTGTGTGTGTGTGTGTGTGTGTGTGTGTGTGTGTGTGTGTGTGTGTGTGTGTGTGTGTGTGTGTGTGTGTGTGTGTGTGTGTGTGTGTGTGTGTGTGTGTGTGTGTGTGTGTGTGTGTGTGTGTGTCACATAATCTCTGGTGGTCTAGCTCACATTATAACACAGTACCACCGAATCAGAGTCAGAGAGAGATACATAAACACACTGAGCCGGACACACGGACAGAACCACCACCACCACAAGGTGTCCTGCGGCTCTGGAGAACAGCCAGGTGATCAGGCAGGACGGTGAAGGGGAAAAACAACCGACGCTCGCAGTTGACATCAAAATCTCCAAATTTGCAGAGAGAGCAGCTACGTTTAGCCTAGCATACAGAAAGGCAACTGAGGGCCTCGAAATGGCCGCTTGGTCCTAGTCTGATAAGACTGTGTGAAAAGTGGAATGTAAGAAGGTGGATTCTGGTTGTGTGTGTAGAGCACGGCACTTACACTGCCAGGGTAAGGGGTTCAAGACCCAGTAGGGACACCCACATACTGAGAAGTGTATGCATTGATTTCATTGTAAAGTTATTTGTGTCTAAAAACACTATAGAAACACAGAGCATCAGAGATGTGAAGCACTGAACTGGTCCTGCACAAAGTGTAATGCACATGAGCCGCCACTAGGGGCAGAGTAGCTAACTGTGAACGAGTGTCTGTTTGAATGAATGTGTGAGTATGTGTAGTGACGGAACTCACAATTTTCGGGTCATTTAGCCTCGGGGGCGTTTTAGAATACAATACATGGGGGCGGTTGTAACCCTGACCCTTACCGTAACCCCAACCTTATCCTTACTGGAGACCTCATGCCTAACCCTGACCACAACTAGAGATGAAGATACATGTTGTTATGGGTACATCCTACAAAACCATGCTCCCCGGGGAGAGATGGCGTGAGAATAGAGAGCCTGTGACAGAATGACTTAGTGACTTCACTGGTCTATGAGGTGCTCTGCATCTAAAAAGTGTCAGTAATTATACGCATTCTAGTTCCAGATTCTACCACAATGTGTTCTGCTTCCAGATAGCCAGGGTCAAAGGTCACAGCTGGCTCTGATGTAGGGTGTACTGTATTCCAAATCAAATTACACAGCAGACCACTGTGGAAAACAATGCTATTGTATGTGTGTGTGTGTGTGTGTGTGTGTGTGTGTGTGTGTGTGTGTGTGTGTGTGTGTGTGTGTGTGTGTGTGTGTGTGTGTGTGTGTGTGTGTGTGTGTGTATGTGTGTATATATGTGTATGTATTTGTGTATGAATAGGACATGGGATGTATGAGTTTGTCGTTCAGCAGTTTATTTGGGTATTGTTTGTATACCTGTGTGTGTGTGTGTGTGTGTGTGTGTGTGTGTGTGTGTGTGTGTGTGTGTGTGTGTGTGTGTGTGTGTGTGTGTGTGTGTGTGTGTGTGTGTGTGTGTGTGTGTGTGTGTGTGTGTGTGTGTGTGTGTGTGTGTGTGTGTGTGTGCGTGCGTGCGTGCGTGCGTGTGTGTGCATATGTTTGTGTAGGTACAGCATGTTGCCTGACAACCATGTTGACCTCATAGGTCTCGTTATGCCACAGGGTTTCACATTGAGGGGTTTTGATTAGCCTAATCCCTGAATGGTAACTATTATCTTCACAAATAGAATGATTCATATAATTGTTGAGGGGGATTTAAGGTCAGTAACCCAGGGCACTTATTTTCTCTGGCTGTCTTCTGAGATCTACTCTGAAATCTTTACTATATATCAGGGGTCAGCAACCTTTTTGACATGGAGTGCCTGTTTGAAATATAGTTGTAACTAGTGTGCCTCAACAATATTCCATGCATCGTAAATATTTTTTCTCATAATCAGGTATTTTTAATGATAATTTGTACATTATTACATCATTATCGTTATTATTAACAATATTATTATGATGGTTGTATCAACCCTAAATCTGAGTTGGGGGGGGGGGGAATGCAATGCAGACAAACAGCTGCATACAGTGTGACCATTTCACTCACATTTGCCCATTCATTTTTGGACACATCACACACCATCGGTGTGTGTACTGTACGTGGGCTGTCATAGCTCCACCTACAGGCCTAATGGAGGACACCAGGAGAACACCAGGATGTGAATGGAGGGTGAGTGTGAGGTATATCGTGTAAATAAGTTTTGATTGATCGCAAGACTACACTGTAAAAAATATATAATAATAAGTTACCAGAACTTAAAAATATTGAGTTCAGTTACTGTGCATTAAGGTTTTCAGTTTTCAATCCATAATAATCCAGAAAAATAAGTACACAACCACATTATTTCAACCTAATAAAACTATGTTTATTGTCATTGTTTTAAGAACACAAGTTGACTTGGTAATACTCACATTTTGAGTAAAGAATATGGCTTTTAACATGTGCAATGTTCAATGAAATAGACAAATAAATAATAAAATTTGTTGATTAATCCCACTGGTCACAATGGTGACCGTAATAATGTTTTTGTTATAAGGCTCTGCAAATGTTACTGAATGATGTAGCAATGTATTTCCAGCTAAATTGAAATAATAAACAAATAAAGGGTCTCAATTAAATATGTGGTAGTAAAAAGAACCTGTGGGAGGATTTCAACAAGATAAATGCGACAACAGTGCAAAATATTTCACTATAATATTTCAAAGCAAAAAAAAAAAAAAAGTATATATTTTTTTTTTTTTTTTTTTTTTACTGTTGCCCCCTGTGCCTATGCAAATGCCCCCGCGTGCCTATGCAGGCACGCGTGCCTAAGGTTGCCTACCCCTGCTATATATCATTCCAAGAGTTCTCTATACAGTAGCGTATATGCTGGGATGCTTTTATTGTTCCTGGAGCTACCACTGCATGCCTTTGGCTTCTCGGTCGGCTTAGAGAACATTACCTCTGAGCTCTTCTGATGTCCCTGTCAGCCCAGCCTTCATTAGATGAAGCTTCAGTTCAGTCATATAAGGTTAGATCATATACTGTAGCTAGTCGTACTGGGTGAGAGCGCTCAGAGACACACAGAACAGCACTGACACCACATGCTCATTGCCCAGGACTGAACTTCAGAGAGTAACTACAGAGTACTGATCCCATGTCGATCCATGACAGTATAGACTGACCAACTGACCATTAGTTTGGGGTCGTTGGACAAAATATTATTGAGATAAATACTCAACATCTTTCTACACATGTGGCAAAGGCAGAGGATCAAGTGGCATTGCTTTGATTTCTGACATGTTACACCTGGCTATTGGTATCTGGTATTGGTGAAATTCTCTGGAGAAACAGATATCTCATTTTAGCCTTCTGTCTGCCCGATATCTGATAGCAGTATCGGTATCTGTGCATCCCTGTACACAAACTAGACAAGTCCACCACCAGCTGGCACTTGTTCTATGAAGAAAGTATTCCTCAAATGTAAACTGTGAGCGAATTAACCCCAAAGATAACAGTGGATTTAGATTACACCTCTGGCTGTGGTTTGTAGTCCCTGACAGCCCGCAGCCACTGCCAGGCACATTGGTTCTGGAGCTGGGTGGCGCCTCCTAGTGGCTGTGGTAGGTGGTTCTGGAGCTGGGTGGCGCCTCCTAGTGGCTGTGGTAGGTGGTTCTGGAGCTGGGTCGCGCCTCCTAGTGGCTGTGGTAGGTGGTTCTGGAGCTGGGTGGCGCCTCCTAGTGGCTGTGGTAGGTGGTTCTGGAGCTGGGTGGCACCTCCTAGTGGCTGTGGTAGGTGGTTCCTCACTTGCTACAGACCTGTGCAACAGACTACCCTGTATCAATGGCCCACAACCCACCGATTGATATTGTCAGCTGGTGTTAAATAAATCTATTATAAAAAATAAGTGATAAATTGTTGCTTTTTCCACCAAAAATATATACAGTCATAAATATAGTCATAAAAATTCCAATATATTACATGTTACAGAAAATGTGGGGAAATAGTGTCTATACACATCATTTACCTGCTCTCTGCTCCCTGCTCACATTAACCGGTTAATGTGCATATTAGGGCTGTCCCGACTAAGGATTTGGATAGTCGACTATGATTGGTCGAAATGTGCCGATAGTTGATTATTAGTCTACTATTGAAAAAAAAAAAGTATTATTTTTAATTTTTTTTATCATTCCATTTGGGCTGTGGGCCGTGCTTAATGTCTGAAGGAATCAACGGAAGGCGTCTTGTCCGCTGCAAAAGCATGCAATTGGTCCACTGATGGATACATCTTGATATTTGTCTAGTCTAGTGTGTTCATTAGATGGGTGAAATCCTCTTTCAGTGCCTATGTGCCTGTTTTCTTAGGCAGTTAGCCTCTGGTATGCATGCCATTAGCGTTAGGTACGCTTCTAGGCCTCTTTTCTTTTGGAAAGAATGATAAAAAAAAAATAATACCTTTTTCTTTTTTTTTTGACTAAGAGGTTGGCAGTCGACTACGGCTCCTTTCGATCGATTAGTCGACTATTCGACTAATATGGGTCAGCCCTAGTGCATATATATTCCCTGACCAGATGGGAAATGTGGGTATAAACTAGAGATGTTCCGATACCATTTTTTCCTTTCCGATCCGATTCCGATACCTAAGCTTTGGGTATCGGCCGATACCGATACTTATCCGATACCAGTGCATACATATATATATATATAAAAAAAAATAAAAAAAAACGTATATAAATTATATATATATATATATATATTTTACAGATACTGTTTTATATATACTGTTTTTTAGTAATAACTAGAAAGTAATGGTATTTATTCAACAGGTGATTGTATAGATTTGTATTAGTATCATTAATCAATGAGTATGGGGCTGCAGCACTGCAGATATACCCTACTCCAATGATCCACTCGCTTTGCACTCGCTACCCAGTGGCTCTGCAGATATACCCTACTCAGTCTACAAGGCTCCGTTGAAGTAGCAGAGGAACTGTTGTGATTTTTGCACAATAAATATTCAACATTCTCTTTTGAGACTCCGCCTCAGACTCTTATCATTTGGCACTAAAAGCTAAACATTGTCGCCGATATGGCTGTCCGCAACATGTCAAATGTGTACGCGACGTGCAATTGTGCAATGACGACGTTACCGTGAGCTAGGTTAGCTAGCAGGAGCTACCGGTATATGGAAAGACCATAGAAGACTGTAACGTTACTGGTGACATTGTGATTTAACTTGGAATACTCCTTTGCCAACTTGCTGTACTTTGCTTGCAGGTCTGCAGCCATTATTGTTGGATTATGAATAGCCCCAACTTTAGCCAAGGTAACGTCAAAGCTAGCTTTCGGTTAGCTGTTCAATGCTAATAACACCAGCCACCAAGCGAACTCATCAGAGCTCCCTGTCAACAGCGCTCTGTCGGGACGATGGCATTTTAAGAAAGTATCTGCTCTGCTGTTAAAATGACAAATGGCAATTGACACTTTAATTCACGGTCGATTAAGCACACGTTTGTTTTATAATGCTCACTCAGCGAGTAGGGTATATCTACAGAGCCCAACGTCCGCAGTGTTGTTGATAAATTACGTCATATGGTATCGGAGCGCAACATTAGAGGGTACTCGCCGATACCGATACCAGCATTTTAGGCAGTATCGGCGGCATTTCCGATACTGGTATCGGTATCGGAACAACTCTAGTATAAACACACATACAGGCTGTGTAGGACATGCAATTTGGCCAATTATGGGTTTGCGTTGTGAATAATTATAATACAGTATAAACTTTATATAAACTTTGTGTCCGCTAAATTTATTTTTAATTAGAACTAAGGTTCTTCACAACTAGGGTTGGGCACCGAGAACCGGTTCTAATAGGAACCGGTTCCTAACTTCTGGTTCTGGATTTTTTTTTTTTGATTTTTCAAAATCGGAATCGAGAATCGTTTAGAACAGGAATCGAAATGGAGAATCGGAATCGGAACCGGAATCGTTCAAATCCAAACGATGCCCAACCCACAACACCCTAAAGGTTCCTTAAAACTCCCCAAACAAGCTTCCAGGAAATACACCTCGGCATAACGGCACTTTTGTGAGGATTCGCCTGTTCCCTGGACCTTTATTCCCTGTCTCCTCACCTCACCAGCCCCCACCTTTGGACTTTCCCTGTCTACTCTCCTCAACAGCCCCCACCCTTGCAATGTTTTGCTCTCCTCTGCTCTTCACCAGCCCCCACCCTTGGACTACCTTTTGCAGCTGTGATAGTTTATGATTAGCGCCCCAGAGGCCGAGGCTTTAAATACCTGGACCTCCCCTCCAGTCCTGGTCGGGTCGTTCTGTATGCTGGTTCTGTGTTCTGGACTCTGTATCTTTATCTGTGTTCAGTGTTCATGGAGTCCTGGACGTTACCATCACCTGCCGCGTCTCCGGCGTGAGACGTCGACGTGCCAGCCATCACCACCTGTCGCCGTTTGCCTGGAGTGGGACACCGTCTGCGCTCTCTAATTCTCTACGGGAGGTTTTCCAGTGTTCCCACTCCAGACGTCAAGCCGGCGCGCATCGCTTCCTATTTCCACGGGAGGATGCGTCTCTTCGCCCCGGTCCCCTGGGACCCCGGTGTTCTGCGCTGCCCGTCTACAGCTTCCGAGGAGGATCTCTGTGCCAGCCCTGGAGTGGTGTTCCCACTCCAGACGTCAAGCCGGCGCGCTCCCACTCCAGACGTCAAGCCGGCGCGCTCCCACTCCAGACTTCAAGCCGGCGCGCATCGCTTCCTAGTTCCACGGGAGGATGCGTCTCTTCGCCCCGGTCCCCTGGGACCCCTGTGTTCTGCGCTGCCTGTCTGCAGCATCTGAGGAAGGTTCCCATGCCAGGCCTCCGCCGTCGGAACCCTTCCTCATCCCTGTAAGCAGCTCTGGCCCTCGCCCTGTCCAAGGCCTTAACCCTGTTCTCTGTCCCTGTCTCCAGCCCGCCTCTCCGGGCCTCTGTCCCTGTCCCCCTCTCCAGTGCCCCTGGTCCTGGTCCTTGACATTTTGCCCTGGCCCTGTCCCTTAGCCTTAGCCCCTTAGCCTGTTCGCCTCTTAAAGGCACAGTGCCGCATTTTCCCTATTTTCTTTGACTCCAGTGTTTTTGTGTTCTCCCTTAAAGGGACAGTGCCGCCTTTTGTTATGTAATGAATAAATGCCCTGTTTTGGCTTACTCTCATACCTGTCTTGTGTTGTGCGATTGGGGTCGGTTACAAACCATAACAGTACGACCCGACCCGTCGACGACCCCAGCCAGCACAGACAGTGTATGTGAGTTAGCCCCTGTTAGTTCCCTCTAGTTCCCTCTAACCCACTCTAGTTCCCTCTAGTTCCCCTGTTATTTCCCCTGTTGACTCCCTTGTTAGCCTCATTAGCTCCCCTGTTAGCTACCCTGTTCCCCACAGCTAGGACTGTCCTTCCAGCTAGCTTGTTCTCCTTTGCTAGTCCAGCCCTGTCTGCTAGCCTAGCTCCGGCAGCTAGCGCAGCCTCTATGCTAATGTTGCAGTACAGCTAGCATAGGCCCTGTAGCTAGCAATGCTCTGGCAGCTACCCAGTCCCTCTGCTAGCCCCACTTTAGGTGTAGCTTCCCCTGCTAGCATGGCCCAGTTTTTTTTTGTTTTGTTTGTTGCTTTGTCATGTCCCCTGCCCCGCTGTCTGAAATTTTTCGGTCGCCCGGTGGCTCCCGTGGGGGGGGAGGTACTGTGAGGATTCGCCTGTTCCCTGGACCTTTATTCCCTGTCTCCTCACCAGCCCCCACCTTTGGACTTTCCCTGTCTACTCTCCTCAACAGCCCCCACCCTTGCAATGTTTTGCTCTCCTCTGCTCTTCACCAGCCCCCACCCTTGGACTACCTTTCGCAGCTGTGATAGTTTATGATTAGCGCCCCAGAGGGCTTTAAATACCTGGACCTCCCCTCCAGTCCTGGTCGGGTCGTTCTGTATGCTGGTTCTGTGTTCTGGACTCTGTATCTTTATCTGTGTTCAGTGTTCATGGAGTCCTGGACGTTACCATCACCTGCCGCGTCTCCGGTGTGAGACGTCGACGTGCCAGCCATCACCACCTGTCGCCGTTTGCCTGGAGTGGGACACCGTCTGCGCTCTCTAATTCTCTACGGGAGGTTTTCCAGTGTTCCCACTCCAGACGTCAAGCCGGCGTGCATCGCTTCCTATTTCCACGGGAGGATGCGTCTCTTCGCCCCGGTCCCCTGGGACCCCGGTGTTCTGCGCTGCCCGTCTACAGCTTCCGAGGAGGATCTCCGTGCCAGCCCTGGAGTGGTGTTCCCACTCCAGACGTCAAGCCGGCGCGCTCCCACTCCAGACGTCAAGCCGGCGCGCTCCCACTCCAGACGTCAAGCCGGCGCGCTCCCACTCCAGATGTCAAGCCGGCGCGCATCGCTTCCTAGTTCCACGGGAGGATGCGTCTCTTCGCCCCGGTCCCCTGGGACCCCTGTGTTCTGCGCTGCCCGTCTGCAGCATCCGAGGAAGGTTCCCATGCCAGGCCTCCGCCGTCGGAACCCTTCCTCATCCCTGTAAGCAGCTCTGGCCCTCGCCCTGTCCAAGGCCTTAACCCTGTTCCCTGTCTCCAGCCAGCCTCTCCGGGCCTCTGTCCCTGTCCCCCTCTCCAGTGCCCCTGGTCCTGGTCCTTGACATTTTGCCCTGGCCCTGTCCCTTAGCCTTAGCCCCTTAGCCTGTTTGCCTCTTAAAGGCACAGTGCCGCATTTTCCCTATTTTCTTTGACTCCAGTGTTTTTGTGTTCTCCCTTAAAGGGACAGTGCCGCCTTTTGTTATGTAATGAATAAATGCCCTGTTTTGGCTTACTCTCATACCTGTCTTGTGTTGTGCGATTGGGGTCGGTTACAAACCATAACAACTCTGATCCAAAGCACCTTGCAAAACCACAGATTTCTAGCATCAAGGACCCAATAAAACTCAATAACCCTGGCAGTTTTAGTGCTGTGCTGCACAACAGCCTCCTGACCCACAACTAACCCAGCATCTTAAAGGTTCTTCAAAGGGATTCACCCAAGGGTCTTCAGAAGACCACTGAGATGTCCCACAGTGTCTACAGTGTGCAGATCAGTGATGGACATGGCTGCTTCACACAAACAGATCTCATTCATTTATAATCACAGCCACTTCGGAGATCAAAGGCCTGTTTTATGTATAATGTGCATTGTTGATGGCCGTTGTGTGGGAGGACCCGTACACAGAACGGGTCTGTGTACCAAGTAGAGCAAGACAGCCACAGGCATAGAGCGAATATCTGAATGAATGGAGAGATGGGATCTCTCTCTCTCTACTGTATACCCTCTTTTTCTCTCTTTCTCTTTCTCTATCTCTCTCGCTATCTCTCTCTCTCTCTCTCTCTCTCTCTCTATCGCTCTCTCTCTTTCTCTCTTCTCTCTCTCTCTCTCTCTCTCTCTCTCTCTCTCTCTCTCTCTCTCTCTCTCTCTCTCTCTCTCTCTCTCAATTCAATTCAATTCAATTCAAATGGGCTTTATTGACATGGGAAACATACGTTTACATTGCCAAAGCCAAACAAAACAAAACAATCAAACAGAGAAAACAAAAGAAATCATTACATTACAGACGGAATTTCTTGTACAGTCTTTATGGTGGTTGTATTCCGCTGGATGTCCTTTTCTTGTCACAGCAGCTCACAAATCTTGCTGCTGTGTTTGCACATTCTTGTATTTCTCCCAGTAGGTATGGGAGTTTTGAGTTATTGTCCATGTTTTCAAAGTCTCTTTGGGTGTTTGCAATTTGTGGGAAGTATATGTCTCTGATGTCTTGGTATAGTGGGCAGGTTGTTAAGAAGTGGAGCTCGGTTTCCACCTCATCTTGTGTGCAGTGGGTGCACAGTCTGTCTTCTCTTGGGAGCCAGGTCTGCCTATGGCGGCCTTTCTCAATGGCTAGGCTGTGCTCGCTGAGTCTGTACCTAGTCAAGGATCTTCTTAGTTTTGGGTCAGTCACAGTGCTCAGTTATTCTGCCACTGTGTACTCTCTGTTTAGGGCCAAATAGCATTTCAATTTGCTCTGGTTTTGGGTTGTTTCTTTCCAATGTGTCAGATAGTTTTCTTTTTGTTTTCTTATAATTTGATTTAGTCCAGTGTGGTTTCTGTCTGGTGGCTCTGCTTGTGTTTGTGAGCAGAGTCCCAGAACCATCTGGCTGAGTGGGCATCTATCGAGGGTCTCTCTGTGGGTGAGGGCTATGTTGTGGAGTGTGTCTGGGTCTCTCTCCCTCTCTCTCTCTCTCTCTCGCTCTCTCTCTCTCTCTCTCTCTCTCTCTCTCTCTCTCTCTCTCTCTCTCTCTCTCTCTCTCTCCATCTCTCTCTCTCTCTCTCTCTCTCTCTCTCTCTCTCTGACTGTCTGTCTCTCTCTCTGCGTACCTCTTCAGAATTCTTAAAATCACAAGAAGTCTATTGTCTTCCAGGTTTTATGGAGCAAGCTTAGCATGGTTACTTTCAGGAAGTGGATTCATACTTCCCAAACATTACTATAAAAGGTGTGACTTCACTGACATACTCTACAACCCAAACAATCATGCAGTCAATTGAAACCCCCATGCTGACAATGCACCTTTCAATTTTAAGTACAATAACTGTTTACTTTTGTCTGTTCGTCACAAATGATATAATACCCAATAACCCAACCAAGTTAGATGCTGCATGTTGATCCTGTTGACACTAATAACATGCATTTTTCCCTGTGACAAGTGACTGTCTGATTGTGTAGGTACTGAGGGTAGTAGTATTAGTAGCTAGTAGCTTCTGTGGAAGTACTGAGGGTAGTAGTAGCTTCTGTCTGATTGTGTAGGTACCCCCCCCCCCTCTCTCATCCAGCAGTAGGATATTCAGATAGAGCTAGAGACCCAGAGATATCAGGCTCAGTGGTACAATAGTATTGTGTTACTTTACTAAACATCAGTGTTGATTGTCTGATGGTTTTTCTTGGCCAACAACGTGTCAGGATTTAGACGGTGGTGGTGAGAGAGGTTAGTGGGTCAGTGCACACACACACACGCACACATACACGCACACACATGTTTATGTTTATTTAGGCTCCCCATTAGCTTTTGCACTTGACAAAAGCTATTCTTCCTGGGGTCCGGCACACACAACGATACAACAATATTCAATACATTACATCATTATCAACATCAACATCAATTACATCATTATCAATATCAGTTAGGATGATATTGTACAAGATATTTATTAGTAAAAAGTATTAAAATCAAATAATTTAAATCAAATAAATAGTGCTTCCTGAGCAGCACTCACTGCCATCAACATAAATACAACTAACAGTCAATTGGTTTTCACCGCTATGCCATAAGGGCTCAGTGCATGCTCGTTAGTAGATGGCACTTTAACTTCCTCTTGAAAGTGGCCTTGGATTCTATTTCAGCTAAGTAGCTTGGCAATGAGTTCCATTCCATGATAGCTCTGTAAGTCACAGAAGATTTTTGTAGATTTGTTCTCGGTTTAGGTGCCATTAGATCGCCTGACGTAGCTTGTCTGGTCATATGGTCATGTTCTTCTCTTATGTAAACTATATGATCATAAAAATACTGTGGTTTTTTGACAACTTGAACATTTCTGAGAAAAGTAATGAGACGGGATTGCAGACGTTTCTCAACCGGAAGCCATGATAATTGTCTGTGCATAACTCCAATGTTAGTGCGCTTTGAACAGTGGAGAGCTAGCCTTATTTTGAGCTATTTGTAGTTTCTGTATTATGTGTTTTTTCTGCTGATGACCATATGACGGGACAGTACTCAAGATGTGACAAAACCAGAGCCTGGATGACTTCTTTCAAAGTGGTTGGTGTTAAATACTTTGTGCATTTTCTTGTCACAGCTATGCTCCTTCCTATTTTTGTTATGATACTGTCAATTTGCTTTGTCCACTTTAAACCAGAATCAAGAACCATGCCAAGCAACTTAGCCTCTTTTACCTGTTCCACTGGCTGACCAGCCAGAGTCAGGCTTAATTGTGGATCGCTGCTTAATATGTGCCTGGATCCGAACACCATTGCTTTTGTTTTTGCAATGTTGAGTACCAGTTTGTTATTGTTGACCCAGTCTGTTATGGCTTTAAGCTCTATTCCAAGTATATTGTTTAACTCACTACATGTTGATGCTGTACTGTACATTGTCGAATCGTCAGCATACATGATTACACTAGATTTATTTAATACATAAGGGAGGTCGTTTGTGAATATTGAGTATAGCAAAGGCCCAAGCGAACTTCCCTGTGGGACCCCACAATGCAACACCTTACTTTCAGAAAAGCTCCCATTGAAAAATACTCGCTGGCTTCTCCTAGTCAGGTAGGTCTCCATCCAACACATAGCAACTGAGCCAAAGCCATAGCATTTGAGTTTGTTCAGCAGCAGACTATGATCGATCACATCGAAAGCTGCGCTAAAGTCTAACATCACAGCTCCAACAAGCCTCCTATCATCCATGCTCTTAAACCATTCGTCGGTCATTTGGGCAAGTGCTGTGCTTGTAGAGTGACCATCTCTATATGTATGTTGGTAGTTCGTTATCAGACTATTACAAAGTAGTTTTGAATTTGGGTGTATACAATTTTTTCTATTATTTTACTTAACACTGGGAGGAGACTTATGGGTCGACTATTGGAACCAGCGAAGCTTGTGCACATGCACAAGATAAGAACTGCATACACACACAAGCATTTACAAACACAATAACATGCAGACACACACAAACGTGCACACACACGGTAAGAACTGCACAGACATTCACAGGCAATCCCAGACACACACACACACACACACACACACACACACATACTTTGCAGGGATACACATACACATAATTCGAACTGCAAACACATACACACACACCCATTACAACCAGAAACATGTTGCACACACATACACAAGCAATCACAGACACAAATATACATGTACACTCACACACACACGCACACACAGAAACGTATTGCACACACGATAAGAACTGCAAAAACATAGACACATACACACACATACAGGTATAGTGTGCACAGACATACCTGGACATCATAAGAACTGCATATAAATAGCTGACACAGACACAAATATACTGTACATGCACACGCACACAGACACTTATGCACACACAATAAGATCTGCGAACACATACAGTACACACACAAGCACAGATGGATACGCCTACACATGATAACTGCATACAAACACAAGCATTTACAGACACAGAAACACACACATGCATGCACACACAGACAAACAAATAATGTGCGTGCACATGATGAGAACTGCAAACACATACACAAATATACACGCACGCTCACAGATGCATAATAGTATGCGCACACACGATAAGAAGTGCAATAATACACTCACACACACACACACACGCACGCACACGCACGCACGCACGCACGCACGCACACACACACACACACACACACACACACACACACACACACACACACGCACGCACGCACGCACGCACGCACGCACACACACACACACACACACACACACACACACACACACACACACACACACACACACACACACACACCATAATCATGCAACTCTACAACCACAGGGATAAGTTGTCAACCATAGTGATGAGAGGTAATTACTGTCCCTGATGGTAAATCAGGTCACTTGTTGTCAAAACAACAGCGCTCAGTGGAGCCTCTGCATGGGCTCCTCTCTAACCAACACTGGAGAAGGTAGACTGAACCCCAGACACCTCAGCAGGAAGAAGAAAGAAGAGAGTGAAATAAAGAGAGAGAGATAGAGAGGAGAAGGAGTGGAAGGGGAGGGGAGGGGTAAGGGCTTTTCTAGGCTACTGCGCTCGAAACGCACATCATCCTGATGATAGCAGAGCCACTCGCAACTTCTTTCGGAACTTTTGCCATTTAAAACGTCAGAGATGAAAACATGGAGGGACTGAGGGATATTTGTTCAACCATCCCACGTAAAACAGAGGAGAGTAGAATGAGCAAGAAAAGAACAGAGTAGAGAGAGACTTATAGAGTCAAATTCTCTGCTGCATACATCATTCCCAATTCCCCCTCCTTAGGTCCTTGCATCTTTGGAATAGAGTGTTATGTACCAGGAGCCTGATCACTCCTGTGTCACTGTGCATGCAGGTTGAGGGCTGCCAATTAGCTAATTAGTGCTGATTGGTTACCTGCTGGGAGCTTTAAAACCAGCCCTGGTAACACACATGCAGTGTCTGTGCTTAGAGGAAGAGCTGTCACGTTCTTCCAGTCCTTGTCCTTTGGTTTACACTAATAGTTCCTTAATATAGTAGCATTTTGAGTTAGAGCACAGGGTTTTTGGTGTTGGTTTGCACATAGGTTGCGTGCCTTTGAGCCAGGGTCGTAACAGTTGGGCGCTCGTCCGGGATATTTTACCCCTAGAAATTAGTTTGGTGTTTTTTTTTTATGTTACACGGGGTGTCATGGTATTATGGTTTGGGTGGTGTTCGTTACATGTTGTGTAACGTGGGGGCTTGAGCCGTTTTCGTCAAACAGGTGAGTATGCCTTATTTGTTTGTAATTTGATGTGACTACTTATGCTGTTAAAATATATAGTTTAGTGGGCACCACATGTAGATAGGGACATTATTTTCTGGTTGTTGGTTAGCTTCCTGTGCACCACATACTCCTGGGGCAGTCAGGGAAGGGATTGGCACCATCTACTTGTCTGGTACCGTATCATGTACTGGACGGGTGGATGGTCAAGTATGATCTTTGACTGGTAGCAGGTGTGGTTGAAGATGGTTAGGTCTACAGGGCATTAGTTTAAGGGTAGGTAGGTTAGGGGGGCCAGAAAACACAGGTAGTGTGGTAGGGCTTGATTTAGTGTTTCTTAGTGTAGACATGTGGTGGGCCGGTTGTGACTGCAGTTTAGATATAGAAGCATAAGTAGTCATATAAGGTTAGAAGGGCCACCTGTTTGAATTTGTTTGTTGTATTTGTTTTGTTTGGTTTGAGTGTTTGGTTAGCATACCTGTTGGCACCTAACACCCTGCGTGTATGACACGTCTATTTATTTCGGGGTGGTTGTTTTTTATTTTATTTTAATTTTTTTGCAAATTAGGAAGGTGCGCTCAGTAGAGCACACATTTCCACCGCGTCCCTTTATGGTTGTTATTATTGGCATTAGCATTCTTCAGTGGTTCTTCAGTGGTTCTTCAGTGGTTCTTCATGGTTCTTCAGTGGTTCTTTGTGGTTCTTCAGTGGTTCTTTAGTGGTTTTTCAGTGGTAAAGTGAGTAGCTTGTGGTGACTGGTACAGTAACGATGGCTTCCATCAAGGACTTTGTTGATCACCCGTCTCATGATATGTTGGGGAAGTTTTCCAAGGAACAACTTCTAGAACTTGCTGTACACTACAGGGTAGAGCTTACTGCAGGTGAGGAACGTTTGAAGCCGACTGCCTTGAGTGCTTTAAGGGTGTTACTCATTAGAGAGCAGGTGCTTGAGGAGAGGGTGGAGGAGCCTCCTTCGTCTGACGCGTCTCCACTATTACCTGGTGCAGAGGGTGAGTGGAGGATTAGGGAGTTGGAGTTTAAGGAAAGGCAGCTAGAGCGAGGGCGTGAGGAGAGGAGAGAGGAGCGTGATCTTAAGGAGAGAGAGAGGAAAGAGGAGCGTGAGTTTAAGGAGAAACAAATGTTGCTGGAGCACGAGCGTGCGCTGAAGGAGCTTGAATATAAGCATGCTGCCTTGCAGGCGGGTGCTCTGCATTCAGAGTCACGTTCCGGTTTTGATGTAGGCAGGAATATTAGGATGGTGCCTCCATTTTTTGAGAAAGACGTGGAAAGATATTTTCCCCTTTTTGAACGGGTGGCAACCACATTGAAGTGGCCTGATACCGCCTGGACACTAGGGGTGGGAATCACCAGTTTCATCATGATACGATACGATATCGATTCTTTGGACAACGATACGATATTTGCCGATATCACAAAGTCTCTCACGATACAATACGATACGATTAGATTCAGGTGCCTGCGATCGATATGAGATGATATCATATGCCCATTTAACACAATCAGTAACATTTAGATCAACAAAAAAAAGGTAATGAAAATATCATTTGACATTTGTATTTTTGAGCTCTTCCAGACATTTAAAGGAAAATCAATCTATTGTTTTTAATACAAATAGACCTCCTGTTCACTGTAAAGTGCCATGTTTTTATATATTGAGCTTTAAACTTTAAGCTACATTTTTTGGAACTCAAAACTCACAACCTCCCTCTCCCAAACCGTTCCTACAACAATTTGTTGATGTTGCATGATCATGTATAGGCCTACATTTATTATGTATTATATTGTTTATGTTTAAATAACATTTAAACATCAAACTCCTCTGACCTCATCTGGTCTTTCCAAAGACGCGCGCACACACACACACACAGAAAGGGAGAATGCTATGCTGTAACATCTACACACACGGAGCTACTGCTGTTGTTCTTGGGCGGATATGAGACTCGCCACAGGATTTTCAAAATAAGATTATCGATATGAATCGATCTTATTACATCGCATCGATCCGATTCGATTGTTGATAATTACATCGATGTATCGATCTGGATCGATGTATCGTCCCACCCCTACTGGACACTGCTGCTGCAATGTGTTTTAGATGGTAGGGCACAAGAAGCCTATACTGCTCTGTCCCTTGAACAAAGCGCTGATTATGAGCTTGTTAAAGCTTCCATATTGAGGGCTTATGAGTTGGTCCCCGAGGCCTATTGTCAGCGTTTTAGAGGTTATCGCAGGTCGGAGGGACAGTCTTATGTTGAATTTGGAAGGGAGAAGGAGAACCTGTTTGACACGTGGTGCACTTCTCGGAAGGCAGAGTCAAGAGAGCAGCTTAGGCAGTTGATTCTCCTAGAGGAATTTAAAAGATGTGTTCCTGATACCGTTTCCACACATCTAAATGAGCGTAAGGTATCGAAGATAGGCGACGCCGTTGTCTTCGCTGATGAGTTTGTGTTGACACACAAGTCCGTGTTTTTGGAGGACTACCGTGTTGAGTCCGGGGATAGGCGTCCTGTTCAGGGGGGGCCGTTTCCCAAAACCTGTGTCTGCTGGTCAGTTAACTTCGCCTCCTAGGCGGGGTGGTTCTGCTGGTGCATTCCCAGAAGGGATTATCTGTTTCTACTGTAAAGAACCTGGTCATATCGTTGCTGGGTGCCCGGTGCTTGAGCAGAAAAATTTCAGAACCGTGGCTCTGGTCATATGCAGAACGCCTATGCCAACGTTAGATGGTGATGGGGGAAGTATCAAACGTGTGGACAAAGAGCTTGAGGGTTCCTCAAGGTTTATGATGGATGGATTTGTTTCCCTGACTAATGCACTAGAGTCCAAACAGGCTATAACAATTTGGAGAGATACCGGTGCTTTTCAGTCCCTCATTCTGGAGGGGGTTTTGCCGTTTTCAGAAAACTCTTCTTTGCATTCTGGTGTCGTTGTTCGGGGCTTTGGGGGTGGATTTGTGGATGCACCTTTGCATGAGGTCACGCTCAATTCTCCCTTAGTATCAGGCAATGTTGTTGTGGGGGTATGTTCTCACATTCCCATAAAGGGGGTGTCCTTCATTCTAGGGAATGATTTGGCTGGTGACAAAGTGTTGGCTACTCCGGTTGTAACTCCCAGTCCTGTGGTTTCTGAGGTCCCTAATGAGCTGGCACAGAAACATCCAGAAGTGTTCCCTGTGTGTGCTGTGGCACGGGAAATGTCAATGGACAAAAGTGATGTTGTTGATACTTCGACTTGGGACATTACACTTAGTGACGTTCAAGTTCAAGAAGTTCTTGAACTTGAACGTCACTAAGTGTAATGTCCCAAGTCGAAGTATCAACAACATCACTTTTGTCCATTGACATTTCCCGTCAATGGACACATTCTATGACACATTCTTTGTTGAATTAAAATGTGTACCTGGTGAGAATTTTGGAAAGCACACTGTGGATGTACCTCTGCATAATGATTCTCTTGATTGTGGCTTTGTGTTAGGCCCGGTGGTGAAACCAGAGTTGACATGCGTGCCGGAGAAGCATGTGGCAGGAGATGATATGGCAGCGCAGTGTCTCAAGGTCTTCCCAGCCTGTACGGTGGCTGAGGCCACGAACGAATTTGAGGATGAGTGTGGGAAGGATGCTATGAGAGGTGCTGTTGTTTCATGTGACACCGTTCTAGTTGGAGAGGCTACTAAGCCTGCCTTAGGCTGCCAGCCTTCCCAC
>NC_140184.1:59527090-59684590 GCF_963971535.1 Notolepis coatsorum | reverse complement strand
GACTGAGATAGTGGACCTTGAGAAAATGTTTGGGTCCACAGGAAATCAAGGACAGTTTGAAGTCCTTAATAAAAAAAATGGCTTTAGCTGACCTGCTAGGTGTGAAGGCTCAAGGAGCTTTGTTAAGGTCTAGATTTATGAATGTTAATGCTATGGATGTGCCTTCCAGTTACTTCTTCGGTCTGGAAAAGAAGAATGGACAGAATAAATTCATTCACTCTCTTCTGTCAGAGACGGGGCAGGACATCACTGATGCCAGTCAGATCCGGAGACGGGCCGTTTAGTTTTATTCTGCTTTGTATAGAAGTGAGTACACTGACAATGATGTCCTTCTACAGTCCTTTTGTGAAGGATTGCCCACAGTATCACGGGAGTCGAATGTGCTGCTGGAGAGACCTTTGGACTCGTCAGAGCTCTATTCTGCCTTACAGAGCATGGGTGGCGGGAAAGCCCCTGGTATTGACGGTTTGACGGTGGAGTTTTACAAAGCCTTTTGGGACATTGTGAAAGACGATCTTCTCGAGGTATTCAATGAAAGTCTGGCTGAGGGTGCGTTGCCGCTTTCCTGTCGCAGGGCAGTGATAACCTTACTGCCAAAAAAGGGGACTTTGCAGGACATAAGGAACTGGAGGCCTGTGTCAATTTTATGCAGCGAATATAAGATTTTGTCAAAGACCTTAGCAAACTGTCTGAGAGAAGTGATGGATCAAATCATACATCGTGATCAGACGTATTGTGTACCTGGCAGGTCAATATTGGATAATGTATATTTAATTTGTGATGTTTTGGGTGTCTCTGATTCATTGGGCTTGAATACTGCTCGTATTTCAATAGATCAGGAGAAAGCATTTGACCGCGTTGAGCACAATTATCTCTGGAGTGTTATGAAGAGTTTTGGGTTCAGCGATGGTCTCATTGCTATGGTGAAAGTTTTATATCAGAACATTGAGAGTGTGTTAAAATTCAATGGTTCTCTATGTGCTCCTTTTGAGGTACAGAGGGGCATCAGGCAAGGCTGCGCTCTCTCTGGCATGTTATATGCAATTTCACTGGAACCCATGTTACAAACATTGAGAAATGAGATGAGGGGTTTAGCTATACCTGGTTTCCAAGATAACATTGTTTTGTCAGCTTATGCTGATGATGTAGTTGTATTTGTAAAAAACCAAAATGATGTAAATATATTGGAAAGAATTGCTGACAGTTTTAGGGCTGTGTCCTCTGCCAAAATAAATTGGAGGAAGAGTGAGGCATTAGCTGTGGGTAACTGGCATAGTAGATTACCTGTGTTACCTCAAAACATGATCTGGAAAAGGGATGGTTTTAAATATTTGGGACTATACCTTGGAAATGACACGATTGTACAGAAAAATTGGGAGAATGTGGTGGAGAAAGTAGAAGGAAGGCTGTTTAAGTGGAGATGGCTGTTGCCTCAGATTTCCTATAGAGGCAGAGTCCTGATAATAAATAACCTTGTGGCTTCTACCTTGTGGCATAAGCTGGCATGTGTGGAGCCTCCTTCAGGCATGTTGGTGCGGTTGCAGGCAAAGATGGTTGATTTCTTTTGGGATCGCCTGCACTGGGTTCCTCAGAGTGTTCTGTATTTGCCCAGAGAAGAGGGAGGGCAAGGCCTGATTCATTTAGCGAGTAGGACAGCGACTTTGAGGCTACAGTTCATACAGCGATATCTGTTAGGACCAAGAGATTTAGTTTGGAGAGAAGTCGCCTCTTTTATTCTTCGAAAAGTAAATAGTCTTGGTCTTGATGTATCTTTGTTTTTAATAGACCCGACGACTTTAAGGTTAAATGCACTTCCTCCTTTTTATCAGTTTTTTTTTAAATGTTGGACACTTTTCAAGTGTATAAGAACTACTTCTACTAAATCGTTGCACTGGTTACTGGAGGAGCCTCTTGTTCACGGTCCAAGGATGGACATAAGCGACTGTGCAAGCCCTGGGCTGACTGGACTGCTGTGTGCTGCCGAAGTGGTACGCCTGAGACAGCTGGCAGACACAGCAGGACCAGAGTTAAAGGATGCTCAGGCTGTGTGTTCGTTATTGGGCCTGAGGTCGCAGCGCTATGCAACCAGAGTGCTGGATCTCTGGAGACAGAGGTTGACTGTCGAGGAGCTGGGCATGCTTAGCTTATACAGCAGTGGAGCATTGGAGCCGGACAAACGGGATGAGTTTCCAAATGTCTACCTGAGCCCTGTACTGGGAGAAATGTCTGGTCCTCTACTTTCTGTAAAGGATTCAGCATTGTACAAAATGGATAGGAAATCATGGTACAGAAACTGTGTCAAAGTAATTAATAAGAAATGGCAGGTAATGACACTCAACCTGTGTGGAGGGTTTTATATAAACCTCCTTTAAAAAAAAAAACGGCAGACCTTCAGTGGAGGATTCTGCATGGTGCTGTGGCAGTGAATGCTTTTGTTTCCATCATCAACCCATAGGTGGATAATAAATGTCCTTTCTGTGGGTTGACTGAGACTGTTTTTCATGCATTTTTAGAGTGTAACAGGCTTTTAGGGCTATTTGAGCTGCTCACCGACGTTTTTAGGCATTTTGGTGAAACCTTTTCTGTTATTGGTTATATTTTTGGAGCAGGATATAAAAAAGAAAATAAGAAAAAATGGCAACTGCTTAATTTTCTGGTGGGGGAAGCTAAGCTTGCAGTCTATGTAAACAGGAGAAACAGAGTGGAAGATAAACCGGACCAGGATGCAGTGTTAGTGTGGTGCTGTAATGTGAAGGCTAGAGTCTGGCTGGAGTTCAGGTTTTATAAAGCTATGGGAAATTTGGAGGCTTTTGCTCTGGAATGGTGTTATGGAAATGTGATTTGTGATGTCTTTGATGATGAATTGGTTTTTAACAACATTATGAATATGTGAAGTTCTGTTTTATTTTTTTTGTATTGTTTTTTTTTAATCTTGAAGATGTAAAGTCTTTTAAAGGCTTGTTGTAAAGATCATACAGTACAAAATAAAGTACTTTAAAAAATCAAATCTCTCTCTCTCTCTCTCTCTCTCTCTCTCTCTGGCTCTTGCTGTGGCTCTATCTCTCTGGCTCTATCTCTCTGACTCTCTCTCTGGCTCTCTCTCTGGCTCTCTCTCTGACTCTCTCTCTCTCTCTCTCTCTCTCTCTCTGGCTCTCTCTGTGGTTCTTTCTCTGGTTCTCTCTCTGGTTCTCTCTCTGGTTCTTTCTCTGGTTCTCTCTCTGGTTCTCTCTCTGGTTCTCTCTCTGGCTCTCTCTGTCTCTCGCTCTCTGGTTCTCTCTCTGGTTCTCTCTCTGGCTCTCTCAATTCAAATGGCTTTATTGGCATGACCGTAACTTGTACATGTTGCCAAAGCAAATTATTAATATTAACATTAAACATGAATTATAAGGGCGGTCGGGTGGCGTAGCGGAGATTGCGCTCGTCACCAATGCAAGAGGCTGCGGTCTCGACTCCCGGAGTCAGCATTGCCTGCGGCTTGGGCCGATCGTCATACTAACTTGTTTGGCTGAGTTAGCGGGAGGGAAGTCGTGGGTGGTAATCTGGCGTTGTGGACAGCGACACCTACAGGTCAGGTCTGGGCGCCTGCTCAGCGAAAGGCAGGAAGTGGTGAAGGCAGCGTGACCTCCCACGCGTTACACTTCACCAATGAGAGTCCTCGCTGCCAGGTGAAAAGAGAGCTGCTGGCTGTCTCCGCATGTGTCGGAGGAAGCATGTGGTAGACTTCAGGGTTCCCTTGTACCGACCAGTAGGGGGAACATGCACACAATGACCAGGTAGGGGAGGGGGGGAATTGGCATAAAAAATCAATTAATTCAAATTAAAAAAAAAATGCGTTTCTCTAAGATATTCATATTTTTAACATTTGGTGAGGAAGTGTATCTCTGTTTCAGGCTCATTGAGGATGCAATGACAGCACAGCCTTTGCTCTGCAGGAAGCAAGGTTTTCCTTTGCCTCCCCTTTTCAATAGCAAGGCTATGCTCACTCAGTCTGTATTTTGTCAAGGTTCTTTTTAGTTGTTGATCAGTCACCATGCTAAAATAATCTGCTATGGTGTACTGTCGATTTAGAGCCAGATAGCACTGCATTTTGCTCTGTGCTTTTGTTTGTGTTTTCCAATAGGTGATGTAGTTTTGTTTTAGCTGTGTAGTAATTTGATTTATTCTGATTGGTGATGTGTTCTGTTCGTGAGGTGTGTTAAGAGAGCAGGTTTGTGGACTCAGCCTCAGGACCAGCTGGGTAAGGGGGTTCCTGATGCTCCTCAACTCTTGGCACTGCAGGGCTTGATAATGGTACGAGAGGGGGTCACTTTGTTTTAGGTGTGTCCAAAAGTGAATTGCTCTTTTTTGTATTTTTAGTATTAGTGGGTAACGGCCTAATTCTGCCCTGCATGCATTGTTTGTAGTTTTCCTCTGGACATGTAGGATAATCTTACAGAGCTCTGCATGCAGGGTCTCATGGGGTGTTTGTCCCATTGAGTAAAGTCTTGTTTTGTAAGTGGACCCCACACCTCACTAGGGATGGGTACCTTTCACATTTGAACCGATACCGGTACCGGTACCTGTGAATCGATACCGGTACCCAACGGTACCTTTTTTCGGTACTTTAGTCTCAAGAAATTTAATTTACCTACCTCAGTCGTAAAAAAAAATATCCAAACTTCAAATAACTACAATTTCGACAGTTTTCGGCTTGTCATTGCTCCGACTGCTTTGTTGTTGAATAAAGTCAAATCCTAGATAAGCATATATTGTGCGTGTGAACGTTGACATGAAAAAAAAAAAAAAAGTAAAAAAAAAAAAAGGTAAAAAAAAGAATTAATAAAAACTTTTTATTTTATTTTTTTTTTATTTTTTTTTTGGTTTCTCACTTGATTCGATACTCGGTAGTACCGACGTGTTTCGGTTCGGTACCTCAAAAGTACCGAATTCGGTACCCATCCCTACACCTCACTGCCATAGAGTGCAATTGGTTCAATAACACATTCAATACATTTTAACCAAATTCGAATTGGTATTTCTGTTTGTATATTTCTTTTTATGGCATAGAAAGCCCGGCGTGCTTTCCCTCTCAGCTCATGGACTGCTTCCTTAAAATGTCCAGTTGAACTTAGCTTTAGTCCTAAATAGGTGTAGTGTGTGCAGTACTCTACATGTTTTGTGCCAATTGAGAACTTTGGTAGAACATATAGATCTGGATCTTTTTTGGAATATCATTATTTTGGTCTTTTTGGGGTTTACTGACAGGGCCCAGGTCTGACAGTAATGCTCTAGCACAGGGGTTCTCAAACTTTTTTATACCACAACCCCATTTGATTTAGGATTTTTTTTGGCAACCCCACACTTAAAGGGGAGATGAAGCAGTGAACAATGTGATCCTAGTTTGTTTGTTGTGTACCTTGTGTAAGACAGGGTCCTATAATAAAATGTGAAATCCTGCTTATTTGTCTGAAAAATCAAATATAATTTCCCTGTTTTCGCCATGGGCGGCGCCATTTTGTTGCTGACGTCACGGTGTTGGTTTGGTGTATACACTGCTGGTTAGCTGCCTATAGTGAATGGGTCAGTCAGTAAATAAAATGTTGCCTACAAAACAACGGGACCGCGGTGGTTCTTTTTGTATTGCTCCTTGCTGTTCAAACTAATTTTACCGTGTGAAAGAGAGGAAAGTTGGTTAATTTCCACAAACTACCAGTGAAAAAAACAGTGTTGTTGGCACGTTGGCTCAGGCTGGCTGCACTCAGGCGGCGCGACCAGCCTGTTGGACAGGGAAGGAGGATCTGCAGCGAACACTTCATTGCCTCGGATTATGTTGTTGGGGGTGGGAGGTTTGTCCAGAAGACCACTAATCAGCTGAAGCCGGACGCGGTTCCCTCGGTCTTCGACAGACAGACCGGCCCAGGCAGTTCAGCGTCGCGGAGCATTCAGCCTGCTGGCTACCTAGCTCCACTTCAACCAGCGTCGCGGAGCATTCAGCCTGCTGGCTACCTAGCTCCACTTCAACCAGCGTCGCGGAGCATTCAGCCTGCTGGCTACCTAGCTCCACTTCAACCAGCGTCGCGGAGCATTCAGCCTGCTGGCTACCTAGCTCCACTTCAACCAGCGTCGTGGAGCATTCAGCCTGCTGGCTACCTAGCTCCACTTCAACCAGCGTCGCGGAGCATTCAGCCTGCTGGCTACCTAGCTCCACTTCAACCAGCGTCGCGGAGCATTCAGCCTGCTGGCTACCTAGCTCCACTTCAACCAGCCGAGCGTCGGGAGCTCCAGCAGCTTGTCGTGCAGAGCCCATTTCATCGCGACCAACCGGCACCGCTTCTGACAACAAACCTATCCATTAGGGGTGGGAATCACCAGTTTCATCATGATATGATACGATATCGATTCTTTGGACAACGATACGATATTTGCCGATATCACAGTCTCTCACGATACAATACGATTAGATTAGATTCAGGTGCCTGCAATCGATATGAGATGATATCATATGCCCATTTAACACAATCAGTAACATTTAGATCAACTAAAAAAAGGTAACGAAAATATCATTTGACATTTGTATTTTTGAGCTCTTCCAGACATTTAAAGGAAAATCAATCTATTGTTTTTAATACAAATAGACCTCCTGTTCACTGTAAAGTGCCACGTTTTGATATATTGAGCTTTAAACTTTAAGCTCCATTTTTTGGAACTCAAAACTCAACCTAAAACCCCTCCCTACCTCCCTCTCCCAAACCATTCCTACAACAATTTGTTGATGTTGCATGATCATGTATAGGCCTACATTTATTATGTATTATATTGTTTATGTTTAAATAACATTTAAACATCAAACTCCTCTGACCTCATCTGCTCTTTCCAAAGACGCGCGCGCACACACACACACAGAAAGGGAGAATGCTATGCTGTAACGTCTACACACACGGAGCTACTGCTGTTGTTCTTGGGTGGATATGAGACTCGCCACAGGATTTTCAAATAAGAGTATCGATATGAATCGATCTTATTACATTGCATCGATCCGATTCGATCGTTGATAATTACATCGATGTATCGATCTGGATCGATGTATCGTCCCACCCCTACTATCCATCCATCCAGGTTACACACAAAAGACCACACCCGTGGCCCCCTCCCGCGATTATACATGCATAGGATGTAGTGAGATGTGTATTGGAATACTGTGTTTCGGCCTCCGTTGATGAAGGGGCGAGACATGGCAAATACACACAGCTGCCGGGTGGAAAACTCTATCTGAGTTTTATTTCTTTTTGTCAATGCGCCTACCCGCGACCCCACTTTGGGTCACAACCCATAGTTTGAGAACCGCTGCTCTAGCAGATCCAGGCTCTGCTGTAGGCCGTCTGCTGTGGGGGACAGCAGAACCAGGTCATCTGCAAAGAGCAGTCATTTCACTTCCTGATTGTGGAGACGTACACTCTCTGGCTCTCTCTCTTGCTCTCTCCTCCCATTCTCTCCCTCCTACATTATACATCTCTCTACATCTGGCTCTGTGTGAAACCACGCTTGTTCTCCAGCAGCCCTGCTTTCACTTATTCATTCTTTGGGGAGGGTAAAACTCTCTCTCTGGTTCTCTCTCTCTCTCTCTCTCTCTCTCTCTCTCTCTCTCTCTCTCTCTCTCTCTCTCTCTCTCTCTCTCTCTCTCTCTCTCTCTCTCTCTCTCTCGCTCTCTCTCTCTCTCTCTCTTCTGCCAAAAGTGCTCCATCACAATGCCTGACGACATTTCTTTGGAACCAGTTTCAGAAAGATATGATGGAAAAAGAGGACAGGGGGGGAGGACAGAGGGGGAGGGGGAGGAGGAGGAGGAGAAGACGAGGGGGGTCTGACGTTGTGACAGCTATTTGGCTCCAAAATGTGTTTTTTATACTGTATATTATACAAGGAATGAGCTCTGCCTTTTGGGGGAGGTAGATGTTATGTTTATACACCCACCCCCATCTCTGCCCCTCGCCCTGTGCCAGTGGTCGGAGAAGACTGGGAGAAGGAGAAATTTGACATATTTGTTGACTAAACATTTGTACGACGAAAGCGACTGTGAAGTTGAAATCTGGCCGTGACAAATGTGGGAAGAATGCAGCTTGTGATGCCATGAAGTGAGACACACTGAAGTGGAACAGGCCCCCAACCTCCACACAATCAGAACCAGACCCACAGAGGCACGCATGCACGCACAGCACCCCCGTGCCACAGACCCCATGGGTGTGCTTGACGCTGTCGCCCTTATGATATGGTGGTGTGTGTGTGTGCGTGTGTGTGTGTGTGTGTGTGTGTGTGTGTGTGTGTGTGTGTGTGTGTGTGTGTGTGTGTGTGTGTGTGTGTGTGTGTGTGTGTGTGTGTGTGTGTGTGTGTGTGTGTGTGTGTGTGTGTGTGTGTGTGTGTGTGCGTGCGTGCGTGCGTACGTGCGTGCGTGCGTGCGTGTGTGTGTGTGTGCGTGCGTGTGTGTGTCATGGGGCTGATGCAAACCAATAGAGTGATGATCTAACCAGGGTGGAGAGGCCCCTTGTCATTATAACCGTCTCAAAGGAATGACTAATTGATGTGAGACTTAGGTCGCTTTCACATATAGTTTTGGTGGACTCGGTGTGGTTCTGGTGGTGAAGTTGCAACATTGTTGCATTCTTCATTTGGTTCGCCTGCGTTCACATAGCAATCTGTCAGGCGCACCAAACTATCTGAACAATGTCACACGGTCGAAAAGGGCGCTCGTCTATTGGACAGTGGAAATGTGTGTGTGGCTGCGAGCCTGTGTGTGCGCGCGCGCGCGTGTGTGTGTGTGTCTGTGTGTGGACTGCGAGCTCTGTCTGACTCCAGATCAGCGGAGGCGAGTTGTTCTATTGAAGCCGATTACCACCATCCTCTCGCTAAACAACTTGTACACCACGTTGTTATATATATATATAATAATAACAATATAATAAGCCGCGTTTTTTCTTCCTTCTTCCCAAGATGCACAGTTAGATATATAGATAGATAGATAGAGAGATAGATGCAGTGTGCTTGTTTTGCATTGAATGCTGCGAGCAGTGGTAATAATAAGCACTTCCTATATTTGGTTCGTGTTTGGTCCGATGAAGCGAACCGAGACCTACGTTTTCAGGCGCACCAGAGTTCGCCTGTTTGGTCCGGCGGACCGAGTTCGACCGCATTCACACAAACCCGAAAAACCGGACTATCGAATTCTGGTCCGATAATCCGGACCAAACAGCCCCTGTGTGAAAGCGACCTTAGGGTTGGGTATCAAATCAAATCAAAGCAAATTTATTTATAGGGCCCGACAACACACGTTAATGTCCCCATGGGCCGTACAGATCTTCTTTAAACAAGTCAAGAAGAAAACATAACAATAAGTCAAGAACAGAACAAGAACACCATAAGGTCCAAACATTTTTAGATGAATGCAAATAAATTAAAGAATGCAAGCACTCCCAGACATACCCCACGCGAAGGTAAGGAAAAACTCACTAAAACCTAACAATAGGGAAAAAAGCTCCACAGGCAGTGTGGAGGAGAGAAACCTTAGAAGGGCCATTCAAGGGGGGATCTCCCTTCTTAGATGTTGGTGATAGTAGTGTTGCAGACGGACAGTTGGTAAGCATGCACTCATGTGTGTAGTGGAACACAGATGAGTGCATGCAATAGCAACTGTACATTTTGAAAAATTAAAGATAGAGCTAATAGCGATAGCAACTGAACATTTTGAAAGATTAAAGATAGAGCTGATAGCGAATCTATTTGAGGCACAGGGGCGGCGCAAAGAGGGTCACGTCCTCCCCGTCTTAGTCAAGGGACATTGAACACTCCGGTCGTTGCTCAGGGACAGCCGGAGACAGGGAGATAGGGGCGGCGCAGAGAGGGTCACGAACTCCCCGACATCATCGCGGGACATCCGGCACTCCGGTCACCACTACGAGACCTCCGGAGACAGGGGGGCACGCAGAGGGGGTCGCAACCTCCCGGCCTTCGTCACGGGACGTCCAACACTCCGGTCAACACTCCAGGACAGCAAGTCATAGGGAGACAGGGAGACGGGACAGGCGTTAGACAGCTCATGAGATTGTAGTAGGCGGACATAGCAATAGATACAAGTGGTAGGCATATATGTGAATGGAGTAGATATATGAAGTAGGCGTATTATGTGAATAGAATAGAAGTACTTAACCCAGCAATGAAACCGCGTTGACTGTTAATCTGTTAACAGTCTGTTAATACTGTTAATCAGTTGACAGGACCACGGACAGACGGCGGTGAATAACTGATCCAAGGCCTCGGAGGTGCATGTAGAGCAGTCACTACAATCTTGGCCAAGACCCCGAGGCATCCATCACCTTAGTCAGCGCCAGGAGACGGGCACTCAGAGAGAAGGGGGAGGGGGGGGGGGGGTTTGAGAGGGGGGGGGGGGGGGGGAGAGTTAGAGAGTTCCCATGTTTGTGGTGCTGCAAAGGAGCAGACATGTAGTACCCTGTAGTGCCATGTAGTACCATGTAGTACCCTGTAGTGCCATGTAGTACCCTATAGTACCCTGTAGTGCCATGTAGTACCCTGTAGTACCCTGTAGTACCCTGTAGTACCCTGTAGTGTCATGTAGTACCCTGTAGTGCCCTGTGGTACCCTGTAGTGCCATGTAGTGCCACGTAGAGCCATGTAGAGCCATGTAGTACCCTGTAGTGCCATGTAGTACCATGTAGTACCATGTAGTACCATGTAGTACCCTGTACCCTAACTAAACTACCCTGTAGTAAACTACCCAGTGGTACCATGTAGTACCCTGTACCATAACTAAACTACACAGATTAATCTAAAGGTCAGTCCCCGACCAGGTGAGATCAGGGTAGGTTGAAGGAGAGAGAGAAAAGATGAGTCTTAAGCAGGGATTTAAAAGCTTTGACAGAGCAGGCGCCCCTGATGACGGCAGGTAATTTGTTCCACAGGTAGGGAGCACGGTAGACAAAGGCTCTGTGGCCGGCGGATTTCTTTTTAACCCTAGGGGTCGATAGAAGCCCCGCATTTTGTGAGCGCAGAGCACGAGCGGGCGAGTATCGGGAGATGAGATCGGATAGATAGAGCGGTGCAAGCCCATTTAAAATTTTGTAGGTGAGGAGTAGCACTTTAAAGTCAGAACGGGCTTGGATAGGAAGCCAGTGTAGGGCGGACAAAACTGGTGTGATGTGATCAAATTTTCTAGTTCTAGTTAGTATCCGTGCAGCCGCATTTTGCACGAGTTGAAGATTTTTGATGCTTGAATTAGGTAGGCCTGAAAAAAGTGCATTACAGTAGTCCAGACGTGATGAGACAAAAGCATGAATCAGGGTTTCAGCATCAGCCAGAGTTAAAATGGGGCGTATTTTTGCGATATTACGAAGATGGAAGAATGCAATTTTGGTGAAATTTTTTATATGTGCATTAAATGAGAGGGAGGAATAAAAAATTACTCAGAGGTTTTTTATGGTGGAGCTCTGGGATACATGACAGGTATCAAAGTTGAGGGAGATGTCCTGAAACAGGCCTCTGTGGTTTGGGGGGCCAACAATTAACATCTCAGTTTTATCTGCATTAAGGAGTAGAAAGTTTTGCGACATCCATTTTTTGACAGCAAGCAAGCAGGCCTCAAGGTTTTGTAGTTGGGAGGAATCGTTTGGCTTAATAGGTATATATAATTGGGTGTCATCAGCGTAAAAATGAAAGTTTATGCCAAATTTGCGTATGATATCGCCGAGGGGTAGCATGTAAATCGAAAATAG
The DNA here is from genome assembly GCF_963971535.1 of Notolepis coatsorum. NCBI lineage: Eukaryota > Metazoa > Chordata > Actinopteri > Aulopiformes > Paralepididae > Notolepis > Notolepis coatsorum. Next base: position 59,672,837 of record NC_140184.1, on the reverse strand, counting down.
CAAAGGGCCCAGGACAGAGCCTTGTGGGACACCACATTGCACTGGGAGGGTCTCAGATGTTAAATCATTATAGACCACGCAGTGTGTTCTATCAGTTAAATAGGATTTAAACCAAGCTAGTGCGAGACCCCGAATGCCAACATGATTCTCAAGCCGACCTAGAAGAATCGAGTGATCGATAGTGTCAAAGGCTGCACTGAGATCAAGCAATAAGAGCACAGAAGTGAGGTTTGAGTCAAGAGAGAGCAGTAAGTCATTTGTGACTTTGGTAACCGCCGTTTCGGTGGAGTGTAAGGCTCTAAAGCCAGATTGAAATGATTCATTAAGATTATTGTTTGATAAATGGTCAGTAAGTTGCGTTGCGACGATCCGTTCTAACACTTTGGATAGGAATGTAAGATTGGAGATTGGTCTGTAATTTTTCAAGATTAGAGGGTCGAGGTTCGGTTTTTTAAGTAGTGGTTTAATGACGGCTGATTTAAAGGCCAGGGGCACCACGCCAGTAGACAAAGAGGTGTTGAAGATATTGAGTAGGGCAGGGCCTAGAGTTGGGAAGAGTTTTTTGATGAGAGTTGCTGGGAGAGGGTCAAACAGACAGGTTGAAGGTTTACCAGTTTAGAGAGGGCACTAAGTGAGACGTTTTCAAGGCAGCATAGCGTATGACTGGAATCAAAGTCAGGGGGAATGCCCGTCAAAGGTTGGGAGGGACTCTGATTGTTGAGTAAAGCAACAATTTCATCTCTAATGAGGTCAATTTTCGTGGTAAAAAATTTCATGAATTCGTTAGCCGAGAACGCATGGTTTAGGGCACTTGGTTGTTTCTGCGTAAGTTTTGCAACTGTGTCAAACAGAAACTTTGAGTTGTTTTTGTTTTCATTTATGAGCCTGGAAAAATAAGAGGTTTTGGCAAGTGAGAGTGCCTTTTTGTAGTTACGTAAACTATCATTCCAGGCGAGGCGGAATACTTCGAGTTTGGTCGAACGCCATTTATGTTCAAGTTTGCGACAAGCCTTTTTAAAGGAGCGCGTTTCCTCCGTAAACCAGGGAGTTAGTTTTTGCGGAGCACGTTTAATTTTAGGTTTAAGGGGAGCGACAATGTCGAGCGTGCTACGAAGGGCGGCATTAAGTTTGTCTGTAAAGAGATCAAGGGGGCCAGAGTAAGAGAGGAAGGGAGAGAGGGTGTCTGGTAGGCAGTTAACTAGAATTGGGACAGTTGAGGCGTTAATACGACGGCTCATGTAGGATTCTACACTGTCTGGGCGAGAAACCGTCAGATCAATTTGAAATTTGATGAGGTAGTAGTCTGAGAAAGCAGGAACATAGGGGGAGACGGTCAAATTTGACACAGTGAGACCGCGGGCTAGGACTAGGTCAAGGGTGTTCCCACCACTGTGAGTGGGTTGGTCAACGATTTGAATGAGACCGACAGAGTCAATGATGTCGGTAAAAGCCTTATTTAGGGGATCTAGAGTTTTATTGGAATGAATGTTAAAATCACCAACAATTAAAATGTTATCTGAGCGCATAACAAGCTCAGAGATGAAAGTTGAAAATTCATCTAGGAAGAGGGTGTAAGGGCCTGGGGGGCGGTATAGGACAGCCATTACAAAGGATGCAGTGGAGGTAGGAATCAGACCGCCACACTTTCTGTTGGGTGGAGAGGGATGCAACAGGAGCACCTCAAACGAGGAAAACTTACAGTTTGCGTTGGATGTAAAGTTGTGCTTAGAGTCATAAATTAGAGCAACTCCGCCTCCTTTCTTGGAGGTGGGTGCGATGTGGGAGCTACTAAAATTAGGGGGTGAGGCCTCGTTTAAGGGCAGAAAGTCATTAGGTTTAAGCCATGTCTCAGTGAGGCCCAATAGGTCGAGACTATGGTCTGTTATCAGTTCATTCAAATTTATTGTTTGAATCTTTTCGATTCCGATGCCAAAATAACGCTTCTTAAAGAAATATATATAAATACCATTCAAACACTGAATCACCAATCGCCATAAATGTCAAGTATGTTGTGTATGTCATAAATGTCTATATGAATTGAAAATGGGGGACCCTGATGGAAACAAGACAAACGTCTTTTTCAGGTCTGCATCCCCTTAACAATTGTGAGTATTGAGCCGTACTGTATTGTACCCATTCTGCAATCTGTTAAATAAAGTTTTCATTCATTCATTCATTCATTCATCTTGGTGAATGACATTATTCTATGAGAGCCGTTGTTCCAGCTGTAACTCTCTGAGATGCGTCATTTACGGGGGCCAGTTGCGAAATGCAGTCTCCCGTAGGTGCTCTTTGAGGGCGGTTTTGAAGGTGGGTAGGGATTATTTTACGGCTGTGGGTAGGGCGTTCCACATTGTTGTGGCATAATTGCAAAACGTGTTTAGTCCCTTGTTTGTGCAGAATCTGGGTTGAACATGAGTTGTGGAACTCCCTCTGGTGGTGTTGTGGTCGTGGGATTCACTGACCGTTGGGAAGTATTTCGACATGTACATGGGTACCTTAGTCCTGTAGTCTATCTTGTAGACATGTTGGATCTCAGATAGTGATGCATCGATGTGAAAATTGTGGCCGATACGATAACCGATATTAATATTACTGTTCTGGCCGATACCGATATTTACTGATGTCGATATCTCTGTATAGAAAACACTTTTTTATGATAATCAAATAAAGCGCTATTTTCCAAAACATTTTTTTTTTACTTTTGTAACTTATTTTCAGAAACTATTTCAGATCAAAACATGTAAAAAAAAAAAATAATAATAATTAAAAAAGAAAAATTTATGACCATATCGGCCGATATTATATCAGCGGCCGATATATCGTGCATCACTAATCTCAGATCCAAAGGTCATACTGCGTACAGTATTTGTGCATTTAATTACTTTCATTATTGTACGTGAAGTTTAGCCGTGGAAACTGCCGGGCAAAAACACCTCTGCTAGCCATTCCATTCGGAGGACCAATTCTATTTCTTCTTCACCCTGGCTGTCGCCAAAGCCTCACCATTTCTGTGCCTCATGTCAGTGGCGCGCGGTCTGGGTAGAACTATCAACCATGTCGGAAGTTCGGAACCGGTGCCGCTCGTTACTCGGTTCCCCATTGGACCCAACCGTACAGCCTGGCTGTTCTAGGAAGAAGGGGATATTATGAGGTAAAACACTCCCACATGGGCTCAGCTGTTGGATCCTTGTGTGATCACGTCAGGTCATGCAGAGCCGTGCAGGAGAGCTGTGCTGGACAGAGAGAGAGAGAGACAGGGTCAGTAAATAAACATGTTCTCTATGGTTTCGTGAATAATCACAAACATCCTTCCAGATAATTGACTGGCATTCTGGGACCATCTGTTTAAGGGGGGGGTGGTGGTGGTGTGTGTGTGTGTGTGTGTGTGTGTGTGTGTGTGTGTGTGTGTGTGTGTGTGTGTGTGTGTGTGTGTGTGTGTGTGTGTGTGTGTGTGTGTGTGTGTGTGTGTGTGTGTGTGTGTGTGTGTGTGTGTGTGTGTGTGTGTGTGTGTGTGTGTGTGTGTGTGTGTGTGTGTGTGTGTGTGTGTGTGTGTGTGTGTGTGTGTGTGTGTGTGTGTGTGTGTGTGTGTGTGTGTGTGTGTGTGTGTGTGTGTGTGTGTGTGTGTGTGTGTGTGTGTGTGTGTGTGTGTGTGTGTGTGTTTGGTAAACACATGGATGCATATATGTGTGTGTGTGCATGTGCTTTGCATCATAAAACCTCAGCCAAGCGGCTTGCTCCTCCAGGTGCGGTCTGCAGCTACATCAATCTGATGACCTGTAGGGCCAAAAGGTTGTGTGTTATTCCGGGCCACAACCTCCTACCCCAGGGTGTTGTTGAGGTCACAGGGGTCAAGCGTCCCTCAGTTGTGGAAGTGCTTTCAGGTCGGCACGGATGAAAACAGAGAGGTCTGAAATCAAGAGTGGGACTGTGCAGCCTGGCTATAGAGCCACAGCACACACTTATTATTACATAATACGTGGAATAACCTGAAGACCTCCAGACCTGAGGCTTCAGATAGATATTCAGATAAATCTATGGTGGTGGTAGAGGGCCATTGGGACTTGCTCTGTCACTTTCAGTCACACTGAAATTTGCTGACGATACAGTAGTGGTGGGCCTGATCTCTGCAAACGATGAGAGGGCCTACCTGGAAGAGGTAGAGGATCTGGCGCGGTGGTGTCAGGATAACTGCCTCTCCCTGAACGTCAGCAAAACAAAAGAGATGATTGTGGACTTTAGGAGGTCGGGGGTCAGGGACTACAGCCCCCTCAGCATCGACGGGGCACCGGTTGAGAGAGTGAACAGTTTTAAAAAAAAAATAATAATAATAATAATAATAATTAAAAAAGAAAAATGTATGACCATATCGGCCGATATTATATCAGCGGCCGATATATCGTGCATCACTAATCTCAGATCCAAAGGTCATACTGCGTACAGTATTTGTGCATTTAATTACTTTCATTATTGTACGTGAAGTTTAGCCATGGAAACTGCCGGCAAAAACACCTCTGCTAGCCATTCCATTCGGAGGACCAATTCTATTTCTTCTTCACCCTTCACAAGAGATGATTGTGGACTTTAGGAGGTCGGGGGTCAGGGACTACAGCCCCCTCAGCATCGACGAGGCACCGGTTGAGAGAGTGAACAGTCTTAAGTACCTCGGAGTCCACATATCCGAGGACTTGACATGGACCACACACATTGACAGTGTAGTCAAGAAGGCACAGCAACGCCTCTACTTCCTTAGGAGCCTAAGGAAGTTCAAAGTGAGTCAGAAGATCCTTAAGAACTTCTGCGTTCTACTCATGCACAATAGAGAGCATCCTGACTGGCAATATCACCTCCTGGTTTGGGAATAGCACCGCACAAGACCGTAGCAGACTACAGAGAGTGGCCCGTTCAGCCGAACGCACAATTGGAGGTGGGCTTCCCACTCTCCAAGACATTTACAACAAGCGTTGCAGGGGAAAGGCTAATAGAATAATCAAAGACTCTAGCCACCCAAATAACTGCCTTTGAACTGCTGTGGTCAGGCAAGCGATACCGGAGTCTCATGGCAAGCACAGAGAGACTCAGAAGGAGCTTCTAACCCCAGGCAGTTAAGGATGCTCAACCACAATAACACTATGTAACAAACCATCAAATACACTCACAGCACACACCACACACATCCACATGTACACACTCACTTTAAATAAACAACTCACTGTAGCACCCACTTTACCCACTTTAGACACTTTAACTCATTCAGCGCCGTCCCCGCATATATACGCGTTTGTCCGCCAATCGAATAACGGCAACCACGTATACAGGTGCAGCTCGATAAATTTGAATATCGTGGAAAAGTTATTTGGAATGACTCTGAGATCGCAAAAGTACAATACCGCCACCTGGTGGTATGCAGACGATATTGCACTCCCTTTGTGACTGTGTGTGTGGCTGTGTATCATTGAAAGTTTTCGAGTAGCCTGGACAGAGGGGTCTCCCCGATCGCATTGAATCGCTTTCGGGACGCTTCATTATGCTGTGGGGGGTTATGTCGTGGCCCAAATGGACATACTATCTAGCAGATGGCAATCAAATAATTGGAATATTCTTTTTGGAATCTCATCTGCCACTTAATCGGCAATTTAATGTCAATTTCAGCTTGGTTGTTTATTGTTTTTGTAGCCATCGCCCTGATCAGCGTATGCTGTTGTACTAACGAATGCCGTTATTGACAATCAATTAATCAGAAACGCCCCCCCCCCCCCCCCCCCTTTCATGCATGCATGATGGAAAATAATATACCAATCATATGCATTTGAATTTGTTATTGTAGCGTGTATAGGGACGAAATGCCAATGGATTAAGTATAATATGCGTCGCGGCCTAATACTAGCCTCCCAGGAATTACACTAAACCGCTATAAAACCATACTTATATTCACCACGGTATAAAACGACAATGTATGGATGGAAAAAATATTCCGTTTTCACATCTTGAACGATAGATACTCGATGTCAAATGGGCCATAGTATTGCATCCATAGCTAATGCTATAATATTTAAATAGTTATAGCCCTGTAAACAAGGTGAGCGACTCCCATTGTTTACAGCGGTGGCGGTAGCTACTACAGGATGAGGCTAATCCCCGGTGCTGAATGAGTTAACACACTTTATATTTATTGCTAAAGAGATTTGCACTACAACTCATACCTCATTGCACCTTACCTTAAGTTGTACCTCATCCCATTTCTGCATTGTACTGTATATTGTATTGTAACTCAGTTACAAATTTTTTCTACTCTGTATTTTATATTGTATATCGAACACTTTTGTTTACACTTGTTTACGTACTTTTGACTTTCTATTTTATACTTATCTATTTTTATCTAGCACACTCTCAGGAGCGAAACAGAAAAAGCCAGTACCACTGCCTTCCTGGATGATTTATGAATGGAAATAGCGAATAAAAGAAATAACGATCCAATAGCGTATTGGCGTTATTTGATTGGCGGACAAACACGTATATATGCGTGAACGGCGCTGAATGAGTTAATTAACACTTTCAGTGCCGGGCCGTGTTTTCCTATTTACCCCGTTGAGTGCCACCATCCACGGCCAATGTTAACGTTAATATCGCCTAATCTATGTTTTAAATGATGGCTATGTGTCTAATCTGCCCGTCGCTTATCAAAGACTCATTTTCCAGTCAACATTGGCAAGGCAGATTGTATTTTTATCGCTTCATTTCCGTTTGATTTTGAAAATCACCCGTTTTCCGGGGGAAAACAACCCATGTCTATGATAATCGCCTTTTACTGGAATATTCCAGAACGTTGTCATTTGTCTGCCTATTTATGAATCGTTTTCAAATAAACGCTAGATGATCGATAGTATATGTGTGCGCAAGCACGCTCGTGCCGTGCGCTGATAATCGCTGCTGTTATTTCCTCATGGCTTTTACAGTCAAAACAGCCATATCACATATCACATAAACGCTTATATCTCTGTGAAAACGAGTCTGATTATCCTAACACTGATAACATAGATTCCTTACCTGAGGTCAGATGGTATCCAAATGGTTTATTCCAATTTCCGATCGCCATTCGAAACAATCGATAAATGTATTGATCCATCGTGTGTACAGTATAACCCATATTCGTATAACCCATCTGAGCGTGGCTCAGCGGCTCCAGAATGAACTCTGGTAGACCCCGGCTGCATCAGTGAGAAGTAAAATGTGGAGTCAGAAATCCGTTCTCCCATTCACTTTCATTGAGTCCACTCCAAAACGGTGATTTACCATCTGGGAGACGATAGGGGGCGCTTTTTTCACATCTGATCGCCGGCGGTCCCTGGATCTCCAACGGTAGGCTCGCGTGATGCAATATGATATAATATTTCAGATTGCTAATAAAAAAAATAAAAAAAACACCAGAGAATAGCCGTGACGTGGCATTCAACGGTCGGGTTGTAAACCCGAGAAAAGCCGTGAGTGGCGCTCAAAGTGTTAAAGGGGCAGCGCTCCAACAAATACAACCTCTATTAACACATTCATGGCCATTTGGATCCGTCTAAAATCACTGTAGCCGGCCAGCATTTCTAAACAGACTTGCATAGTCTGTGGGGCTGTTTGTAGAGCTAAATCTATACTTTATAGTATTGCTATCTGTCCATTCTCATTGTCAATTGAGACCATAAACCGTCCCTTCAAAATGGCTTAAAGAAATAATTTTTTCATCAATACGTTCTCATTTTATAGCGTCTTGAATATAAGCAGTATAAGGGATTTCGGCTGGGATATTTCCTGGAACGCGAGATACAGGGCTAATAGCTACTAACGTTAAAGCCAATGGCATTTCGGATATACAGAAGCTACAGTTAAAACTCAAACTGCATATGATCGGTATGATGGTCCACCACGAATGCATGAAAGGGGGGGGGGGGGGGGGGCGGGGGATGTCGTTTCTGATTATTGATTATTACCAATAACCGCGTTAGCCTCATTAGCCTCATTCGCTGATCGGGTGGATGGCTATCAAAACAAGCCCTGATCAGCATGTCATTTACGTGAAAAAGATCTTACCGTGGGCCGGTTGGATCCCCCAGAGCATTTCTCAGTTATCGATTGCCATCTGGTAGATCGATATGTCCATTGGCTGATGATATATTCCTTTACTGCATAGTGAATTCGGCGTCGCAAAAGGTATTCCAAGCTTCTATGCTGCACATCCAGAATCCAGCTAACTGGAAACTCCATTGAAAGTAAAAAAAATAGTGCACCGCACACTGCATTATCGTGGCAGCGCCCCTAAGAGGATCTGGCCGGTAATGCACTTTTCAGAATTTGAAGAGGAGGGTAGATCTTCAGTGCAGCTCGGTGACATCGAGTAGGTTAATACAATGGAATAAAAGCCAAAACAACCTTGCCACGGACATGTCCGTGGTTGGTCCTCAACCGTTGGATTCGAAACACGGATTTATACGTGGCCGGCCCCGAATGTGTTAACAACCTATGGCACCCTCATAGCTATGTGATGGCAAGCATATACACAGAAATATTACTGGAATAAAAAATATATAATTCCAATATAACATCAATACAAAGCAATCTCTTTGTCAGTTTTTGTTCTAGGTTGCAATACACAGGTTCATACACTGGAATAAGGTCATTGTAAATACAATAGTGTTATATATATTATATATTCAGAATTTAAAGGTGCTATTTGTACGATTGTTTTGGTCATTTGGAAAGAGGACCATGTAGACTAAACCATGCACATTTTGATGAAAAACATCACAGTATCTATAGGAGCTATTGTGATTTAGGAGAAATGATCGTCACATACACGTCCCATAGTGTATTGACAGAGGGAGAGGTTGTGTAGGCCCATATAGTAACACAAGATCAAAGCAAATGCATTTAGCAATTAGCTGTTTCATTCACACATAGAAACCAATACAACAATCATGTCTTGTGATTCATAGTTGTCCTGCGCGCCAGCGGATTTAACACCTATTGCATTGGACAAAATGGGAAGAGATGCTGTTTACAGACTAGCTGTTTACAGATCTACAATGGGTGTTTTTGCTAGTTTTGGCAGGATCCAAGATGGCCACTAACAGAATGGCAGTTTCACCCCGGAGCAGCATGATTTATACCAATGAGTCAACCCTCTTCCAGCCACACAGCACACATTCACAAGGGTGTTGTTGAACTGACAGATTGAGAGAGACTTTTTAAGATCCCCTCCTCTCAATAACATGTTATTTAACTCCTCTTGGAGGCGTGACTTTGACTAGATACAGATTGTTATTTGTTAAGAGGGAGAGCTTCATTCATTCATTCAGCTTCTCTGTACTCCCCTTAAATCTGAGTTGCGTGTGTGATGTCACTAATTGCTCAAACCTCTCACGGTCCAATATGTTGTAACTTGACACCTTTAGCTTCAGCAAACACATCAAGCTGAGGAGGTATTGACATGTCTTGAGAGAATATGAGCTGCTGACATTAAATTCCTGGTAAATATCAATGGGTGCTTGTTGTTAATTAGCATATTCATTCATAGATACTTGCATTCTCAATGAGGGTGATGTGTAATTTTCTTGGTGGAAAAAAATATTGTTTCAACATACAAATTGTTATAACAATATATATAAAATACATATTAAAATATTTAAAATACACATCTGGAGGGGATCTTTAACTGAGAAATGGAAGAGAGGAAGAGAAGAGAGAGAGAGAGAGAGAGAGAGAGAGAGAGAGAGAGAGAGAGAGAGAGAGAGAGAGAGAGAGAGAGAGAGAGAGAGAGAGAGAGAGAGGGAGGAAGGGATAGAGAGAGGGATTGATTGAGGTGATGACATCATTGGCATGGGTTTAGGGAGACACAGGAAAACCTTTGTGCGGGTGACCACATACACAACAGGGAAGAATGCTGATTCTAACAACTCAATCAAGAGGAGAGCGTGATGTAGCTGGGGTCTGCTGGTTGGTTGGTAGCCTATTACATCTACAGTGGCTATCGTCGCTGCCAACATGCCGTTGAGCAAGGCACTAACGCTCAATCTGCTCCAGGGATGTTGCATTGCTGGCGGTAACACAGGAGAATGGAGTTGTTAAATTATTCAAAAACTCATTAAAACAACTTTTCACTGACCGATTGAACTCGCCCGGTGGAATGAGAGCCAAAATTAATTCGCATAGTAGTGTAAAAAGTCTTTCCATCTTCCACTCCAGACAGGCCAGAACCATTGCTCAAAGTAATAGCAGTTTCCCTTCCAGTTGTACTCAGGTCTGTGGCACAGATGGAACATAGAGAGAGAGAGAGAGAGAGAGAGAGAGAGAGAGAGAGAGAGAGAGAGAGAGAGAGAGAGAGAGAGAGAGAGAGAGATGCTGAGAAAGAACAAGGACAAGCATGCACGCACTCACACACAGACACACACACACACACACACACAAATATATACATATACGCACACACTCTGATGCTCATGAGAATGTATTGAGCTTCAACCGTATAGTTCCGGTATGGGGGAGGGCTACGTCTTTGTTGCCTCTGCTGTATCACAGATGTATTACATGCAGTGTTTCATATGACTTCAATCAGGACCATTTTTGAACCGTGATGCGACAACGAGTCCACAATGACAAGTGACATCAAGCGGCAGAGCAGGACGACCGCAGCCTGTGATCCAGGCGTGTCACCTTTCATGTGGTTCCTGTTAAAAGCCAGCTGATCCTCTCACTCTCACACGGCTGATCCCAGTAGAGTCCGACCGGGACTGGGATTGCATTCCAAGTGCAATAAAATAGTCGTTTTTGTCAGAATGGTACAGCACCCTGTTCAAGATCCGGTTGATGTACTTCATTCGCCTTTTAGGCACGCTGTCTCTCCCAAGAGACCACCCACTTCGTCTTATCATATGACAATATATATCCAACACATGTTGTCATTTGTCAGAGTGGGAGCCAGAACAACATTAGTGCATTAATACAGCAGGGCAGACAGTGCCGTCCCTCCCCACCATGTGGGGCCAGTTAGCTCCAACTGATGTCCCCTCCTTCCCTCCCAGTGTGGTCTGTTTATTGATGTTGTCAGCAGACTAAAACCTAACAGGGCCTGAAATCTGAGACACTGTTTTCCCAGACGGGGAAGGTAGTGGTGTGATATTGGGCCTTCCTGAATTCTCTCTGTGTCCAGTGTTTGGTCTACTGTGTGGTATAGGTTACGACTACGGACGACAGAGGCCTGTGTAACTGTGTCATTGCCCGAGTTGGCGTCGGCGGTGAGTGTGTTGCGTGTTCTGTTGGGCTGGTGTGTGATCTGGAGAGGGTCGGAGTCGTATAGAACTTGATTGGATAGAAGGGGCCTTCTTAGTGTATTATTGTGATTACTGATTTCCTTCGGTACGTACACCTAAGAGAGCTGCCATAGGAAGTTTGATGACGATGTCATTAAAATGAGTGTTGTTTCACACGTGGACAGACAAACACACCTGTCACTGGAATGTTCATCCAAACACACAAAATGTCTGACACTCATAACAGTTTATAATATTTTGTATTTGTTTTATTACAGCATACATGTAGCTGTACATTTAAGGTGTACCAAATGGCCATTCAAGAATATAGATTTGAATGGGGAACGGACATTCTATAAATTCTAGCTCTATGGTGGAAGCACAGTGTTGGTGGGTTCTACTGGGGGCTATGGCTGCTGCATGGTGAATCAACAGCTCATTAAACTACAACCCTCAGATTCTTTATGAGGCTCACGGACCACTGCACCTTCCTTCCTGCAGCCCCCCCACCCCCCCACCCCCACACACACACACACCCTTCTCCCTTCCTGGCATGGGAGCTGAACTGGGTGGGTCACGGTTTCCCACAAACCACCAAAGAATAAATTTTTTCTCTCTCTTGTTTCATTTGACAAATGTTTTGCATGACCACAAGACAGAAACCACTGTAGGACATGTACTTGACAGTCAGCGTTCTTTATGAGCAGAGGCAGTGAAATGACTCCCTTCATATTTCTAGGAATGAAATATGAGAGTCGTTTTCAAGGGGTGAAGGGCAAAGAACTACAACAAAATGTTGGGCCAACACAGCCTTGCTGAGAGCTAACCCACTAGGATACCCAGAGCTAACCTACTAGGATACCCAGAGCTAACCCACTAGGATACCCAGAGCTAACCCACTACCCAGAGCTAACCCACTACCCAGAGCTAACTCACTACCCAGAGCTAACCCACTACCCAGAGCTAACCCACTACCCAGAGCTAACCCACTACCCAGAGCTAACTCACTACCCAGAGCTAACCCACTACCCAGAGCTAACCCACTACCCAGAGCTAACCCACTACCCAGAGCTAACACACTAGCCAGAGCTACCCACACCTCTACCCAGAGCTAACCCACTACCCAGAGCTAACCCACTAGCCAGAGCTACCAACACCTCTACCCAGAGCTAACCCACCCAGAGCTAACCCACTACCCAGAGCTAACCCACTACCCAGAGCTAACCCACTACCCAGAGCTACCAACTCCTCTACCCAGAGCTACCCACTCCTCTACCCAGAGCTACCCACCCCTCTACCCAGAGCTAGCCACCCATCTACCCAGAGCTACCCACTCCTCTACCCAGAGCTACCCACTCCGCTACCCAGAAACATCCCACTTTTTTGAAAATGATACACTTTCAAAGTTCAAGTTCAAGTTTAAAGGTAGAATCTGTAATGTCGTCAAGCAGCGACCTCTAGGACAAAGAGCCCCTCTTGGTACTGCACTTTGTTTACATTTTATTGGTCTGATGTGTGGGTTGGAGTTGAGTGGGGATAGGGTTGCTGATGCTGGCCACACCCCATGATCTATATAGCTATATAATATCTATAGCTATAGTAACTTCTTATATAGTTTTAGTTAAAGGATTTATGTAGTGATGCACCGATGTGAAAATTGTGGCCGATACCGATAACCGATATTAATATTGCTGTTCTGGCCGATACCGATATTTACCGATGTCGATATCTCTGTATAGAAAACACTTTTTTATGATAATCAAATAAAGAGCTATTTTCCAAAACGCATAATTATTTTACTTTACTACATCTAAAAAGAAAAAAGAAAAAATTATTTTTATCAGCCCATATCGACCCTATCTTGATATCGGACCGATACCGATGTGTAAAAAAACAGCCATATCGGCCGATATTATATCTGCGATTTATGTAATTGCTCCAGAACCGCAGACCAGCCCTGTTGTACTATAAATTCACCTCTACACTGTCATTACCTACCCTAATAGTAACAGTAGAAATGGCGAAATGGGAAACCGTCTATAAAATCAGTCAACCATGATTGCCATGAACTGTATTTCGCATTTTTTTTTATGTAAACTGTACTTTTTTATATGGCTTCTTGAATGTGTATTTCGCCAAATTGTGATGAGGACATGTGAGGATCAGAGATAACTCACCAACGTGTTCTGTGTCTCGGGAGCTCAGCCACATCAGCACCCCAACCTCTGGGTAACGTTAGCGAGAGGAGAGCAGACCTCTAGCGAACTGCAGACAGTATTTCCTCAACCATTTCTTCAACTTTCCTTGAGTTGGGCCTCTACTACAGTTAAAAAATAATTGAGGAAATACTGTCTGCAGTTCACTAGAGAGCGTCTTTCCTTTCAGTGATGTCACCCAGAGGATGTGCAGGGTGCAGATGTGGCTGAGCTCTGACATAGAACACATTGCTGAGTTGCATGTCCAATTATCACATCCTCACAACAGAACCATAGATTTAAATGCCCCTTTAAGACATGATGTGTGTGTTAAATCATGCAAATGTTTTGATAACTGAAACACCTTTCTCTCTCTCTCTCTCTCTCTCTCTCTCTCCTTCAGGAACTGGTGTGCGTATGTGGTGACAAAGACAGTGAGTTGTGTGGTGGAGGACGGGGTTGAGACATACGTGAAGCCTGACTACCAGGCCTGTGCCTGGGGCAACGTGCAGTGCAGCCGTATAGTAGCGTGAGTGCCCCAACACACACACATACACACACACACACACACACACACACACACACACACACACACACACACACACACACACACACACACACACACACACACACACACACACACACACACACACACACACACACGCACACACACACACACACACACACACACACATACACACACACACATACATACACACACACACACACACACACCACACACACAAACACACACACACACACGCACACACACACACACACAATAGTATTGTATAGAGTATTGCTTGCCTTGCTATTGTCCGGTAAATACGCTGATGTTATTGAACGTATAACTATATAATGTTAATGCCACAAAACGAATGCCTTTATTATAAAGTAGTAACTTTATAGTAATAATAATAAGAAAGGGTCGGGGGGGTTAGGGGTAACCACCCCTGCCCGCGACACCGAGTGAACGGCGCACGACCAGAGTGGAAACTTCGAATCCGTGTTTCACTTTCAATAACTAATGCGTGCTTGCCGAATCCCAAACAATATTCATGCTGCAAAGTCATCCTCTAAAAATAGACATTTAGACTAGAGGCAGGCTATATGCTATAAAGAGTAGACTACTACTAAAAAAAAAATGCATTCAAACTTTTTTTTAAAAATTTTTGTGTGCATGCGGTAATAACCGCGGCGGTAGGAAATATTTTGCAAATTTGTGCGGTAAGGAAATAATCAATACCGCGGCAGCTCTACTCACACACACACACACCCACCAGCTGGAAATTATTAGGCGATACCACACAAGCTTACACCTTTTAAAACGTGCATGCACACACACAAACACAGATAAATATACAAATATTAACATGCATGCACACACAAGTACACACACACACACACGCACGCACGCACGCACGCACGCACGCACGCACGCACGCACGCACACACACACACACACACACACACACACACACACACACACACACACACACACACACACACACACACACACACACACACACACACACACACACACACACACACACACACACACACACAGACTGACTAGGTTACATAAACAACAAGAGACTTGCTTCAATCCAAGCATCACAACCAATGTACCACAGAAATGGGGCCTGAAAGCCTACAGAAATACCACTCTCACTCATCATAACCCTTCTGTCTCTCTCTCTATTCCCTCCCTCCCTCCCTCCCTCCCTCCCTCCCCCTCCCTCCCTCCCTCCCTCCCTCCCTCCCTCCCTCCCTCCCTCCCTCCCTCCCTCCCTCATGCTACTTATGAAATGAACAGAGTAGGAACACAGACAGACCAGCCACTCCAGAAATGTAACAAATATTCCTGGGGAAAAAGGACATTAATTTTTGTCTGTTAAGCCTTAAGGTCCCCCTATAGGACCCCCTGCTTTTCTTTATCATAAATCGATCAATAGAGAGCGTATTAGATCCCCAATTATCATATATTGGGGTATCATTGGAAAGCCACACTCATTGGCTATAACCCTGTGCAAAGATCTTCGAGATCGCCAAATGATTGACGGAACTAGAGCCCCGGGAGTCGGGGGTGGTAATGTGTACTTTTGCGTACTTTGGGGCATGCCTCACATATCGGCATGTAACTCGAGAACCGCTGAACGGATTGTGTCACCTGAAAGGGCAATCGACAGGCAACAAATAGGGCTTTAATCTATATATTGTATTAAAAGAAATGCACACCCGAGCCACTAGAGGTCGGCAAAGAATCGTGTGGGCCCTTGGATGTTAAGAGGTTAATGTTTTTAAATATTTTTTTGTAGCAAAGAGTAAAGACCATAACCCTATCAAAAACAGTAGTCAAAGTATATATTTTCATTTTACCGATGTTTTATACGATTTATCGGAAATACGAATTTATCAGAAAATGCTAATTATCGTAAAAACCGCAAGGAAATGACTAAATCCAGATTCAGATTCAGATTACTTTATTCGCCATTTCATACAGGTACAAAATGGAACGTGTTTTGACATTACAGTGCATACTTTTTTCACAATTAAGAACAATACAACTGTAAATAAATAATTTTAAGTAAAGTGCAAGACAGGACAGAACAGTGAGACAACAATAAGACTGTGAAAGTGCGTGGTTGGGGACATGGATACAGTGCAACACAAAGTTCAAGTCCAGAAGTCCAGCCCTAGCAGCTCGCCATCGAGGGGGGGGGGGAGCAGGGGGACACCTGACTCGTTTACCAGGCGAGCTGCTGAGGGGAAGAAACTCAGTCTGTGGCGGGATTTTAGTGTCTTGGGCAGCCGTAGCCGCCTGTCGTGGGGGAGCATGGTGAAGAGGTTGTGACCCGGGTGGGCGGGGTCTGCCATGATCTTCCTCGCCCTCCTCAAGGCCCTGGTGGAATGTAGGGACTCGAGGGAGGGAAGGGGGCAGCCGATCACCCTCTCCGCCGAGCGTATCACCCGCTGCAGCTTGGCCTTGGCTCTGACCGTGGCCGCAGGGAACCAGGTGATGATGGAGAGGGTGAGGATGGACTGGATGATGGCAGTGTAAAACTGGACCATCATGGTCCTCGGCAGCCTGAACTTCCTCAGCTGACGTAGGAAGTACATCCTCTTCCGGGCCTTTTTAATGAGAGCGATGGTGTTCAGCTCCCATTTTAGGTCCCGGGAGAGTGTCATGCCGAGGAAGCGGCAGGACTCCACAGAGGCCACCGGGGTGCCTCCCAGAATGATCGGGGTGGGGGGGGCTGCCTTCCGCCTGAAGTCCACTACCATCTCCACTGTTTTCTGGGCGTTGAGGTCCAGGTTGTTGCAGCTGCACCAGCTCAGCAGCCTCTCGATCTCCCTCCTGTAGGCGGACTCGTCCCCCCTGGATATGAGACCCACCAGGGTGGTGTCGTCCGCAAACTTCAGGAGTTTGACCGAGGGGTGCAGAGAGACGCAGCTGTTGGTGTACAGGGAGAATAGTAGTGGGGACAGAACACAGCCCTGTGGGGAGCCAGTGCTGATGGACTTGGGATCGGAGATGTTGATTCCCAACTTCACCCGCTGTGACCTGTTAGTCAGGAAGTCCGTGATCCACCTGCAGGTAGAGTGGTGTTGAAGGCCGAGCTGAAGTCCACCAACAGAATCCTGGCGTAGGTCCCTGCAGTGTCCAACCCTGCCATTGGAAAGAGGAGCATTTTCCCTATCCATAGATGTATGATTTGGCCATAATAAGGTCAAGGTCAAGTTCAAGGTCAAATATGAATTTATAATTAAAATCGATTATCATTAATTACTGTATCTACAAATCCTTCTGTTTAATCATCTTCCCTTTATTAATTAGCTTAGATCTCAATAAGGTGGTGAATGAGCTCAGTGAGCATTTTCTCCTACCCGTATACATTTTTGATCAAAGATGCAAAAATCATAAATCATAATTTATATTCTCCTTTTCTTCATTACAATTGACTCAGCCTAGTAACAGACACAATATTTCTGACACTGGAAAGTGGAAATACATACCCACAGGTCCCTAGATGTTCCTAGATACCAAGAACATGCAAATTGACCTTGCAGAAGTGGAGCAATCTTCCATTTACTTAGGCATGTACCTTTAGGCGAAAACGGTCTACAGATTAACAGGTTAATGTGAAAGCCAGAATATTCCACTTTATAAAGTATTGAAATTCATTTTTCTTTCATTTAAGTTTTTTCTTTTCTTATATTCTAGTTGAAGTTTTTTAATCTTTTTTTAATAATCGTTTTAAATGGATGGAGATATTTGGGGTTTTCCTCGCAAGGGCCCAGCTACCTTATATGACCAACATTTGCAATTTTGCAAAAGTATTCAACATACGCCATTCTTCATTCTAGTCCAGTTTTACTCTTTGTCGATTTTGGTCATGTGCTTTTGGATTAATTCGATCTCACCATGAACATTGATTTGATTAACCTAAGGTTTTGTTAAAAAAAGAAATTTACCATGCACCTTTTTGACCCCAAGCCGTCATTATATTAAAGGGGAACTATCTTATAAATGGCCTTTTTGAGTGTTTAGCATTGTTTCCTAGCTATGTGAACTTATATTAATATGATCTATGTCTCTAATTCTCATATTGGCGCATTCTTCCAATTCTCCTCTCACAATATTCACCCTCACTGAACTGAGTCATCTGAAAATGTGCTGATTTGTGATGTCAGAGAGACACCGCTGCATGATAATGTGGCTGTGTGGCATCAGGTACATGATGAGCTGCACACAGTGGTTGGAGCCCAGCCTCAAAACGGCTCGAGATCTTGAGGTAGAAAAATGCTGTTTTTGAGGACTTGATTAGAAATACAAAACAATGAATAAAAAAAAAGATAAATTACAGAGGTGTTCCATAGACTCACAGGAATTGTGTAAAAGTGCCCAAATAGTGAAAGAAATAGTAAAATAGTTCCCCTTTAAATATAACATCAGCACATTCTATTCCAATTTTCCCACAGTTTTCTACTTCCTTCAAAACAGTAGGCTCTCTTTGACAAAGTCAAAGTCATTATGATTATGTTGACAAAAGTAGATTTTATGAATACATTTGTAAAATTGTGTATACAGATGTAAATGTTGTAAATGTTGAATGCAAAAACGTTTTAAAATCCAGCACTTAATAAAAACCTAAGCGTATGTGTGAATATCATTGGACTTAATGCTCGAACAGACTTACAAGAAAGTTACCAACAAATTTGACTTACTGGGGCCGATTTTAGCATGATCGAATTTCATAGCTACGAAGAGGATTTACGAACTCGAAATGGCAGTCGTATGTCAGACAGACTGGTGTGCGGTAATATTCCATATACCGTCTTGTTCTTTATGATATTATTATTGTTGGTTTATTTATTTCTTACATTTCTTAGTGTGCACATCATAAGAGCCAGTGGAGAAACGGCTTGGTGAGGATGCATAAGGCAGCTGCGCTCAGCGCACAGACACACACACACACATACTGTATAATGTGCGTAATGAATCGTTCCTGCAACAGTAGGCTTCTATTATTCGAATGACTTGTTTCATTAGGAGATTGTGGATATGCGCTGCCCTATAGTAGTACAGTAAATCATACTGTAGAACATGACATCTTAGCGTGACATCTAATTTAGTAGTCTCTATATGAAACGACTGTGCGCTTGGCTCTCAAGGCCACCTCCTGCAGTCATGAACCATATCCGCGATATCCATCATTATTAGAATAATAGAAGCCTACTGTTGCTGGAACGTTGCATTACTTACATAGGTAACACTTTATAATAACACTCAGTTATAAGAACTTTATAAGGTATTTGTAGATAATGAACTAATCATGAACAAACCATTTATATACATTTGTAAATTATTATTAAATAATTTATAACAATATTTGTATACATTTACAAATTAGTTCTACATTATTTATAACTCATTATCAACATTGTTTGTACTTGATTTGTTCATCATTAAATAATGATATTTAATGTGTAGTAACACATTTGTAGATGCTGGAAAAATGGATATGAACAAAAAACGACTATACCTCCATTTATTTGTACATGTTCAACAAATGATTTGTAAAACATTCTTAAAATATCTATAAATCATTTGCAGATGTTATTGTGTGCCCTAATCTAAAGTGAAGACTATTCATCATTAACAAATGTCTAATAGTTTATTATTTGTGGACATTTATTAATACACATGAAGCAATTACCAGACTTGTCTTTTCATGTTTAACAAATTATTTGTTAAGACATTCATAAAACATCTATAAATCATTTGCAGATGCTAGTGCGTGCCCTAATCTAAAGTGAAGACTATTCATCATTAACAAATGTCTAATAAAGTTAATTATTTGTTGACTTTTTCATCACATTACAAATGTTGTTGACAGCATTCGGATCCACCCTTCTTTGTGACAGCAAACAGTGAATTAGGACTATAGATAAATGCAATTTTATTAACATTTAAAATACATGTGCACACATAACATATAGTGTAACGTAGGGGACA
Organism: Notolepis coatsorum; assembly: GCF_963971535.1. Lineage (NCBI taxonomy): Eukaryota > Metazoa > Chordata > Actinopteri > Aulopiformes > Paralepididae > Notolepis > Notolepis coatsorum. The sequence continues at coordinate 59,652,831 of NC_140184.1, read as the reverse complement.
CTAGGACCCAGGAGTTCCCTGGCCAGGTATTGCCAGAGTATGTAGAGGGAGTCTCACGCGAGTGAGACTTCCCGTTTGTTCCCGTCTGTTTGAATGGAAGCTACATACATGTTATACATTAGCAGAGCCAAGGAATGCGTGCTGCCCCACGTTTTTAAGGTATGAGCAGTCTAAACACCTTTTTTGTTGGTAAATCTATTCCATCATTTCCGACCTACAACTACTATATTTTGTGTAGACGTACTTGATGTGGTGGGCGCTAACGTTACATTTGAATTATGTGTTTGTTCCTAATGTGTGCTCAGGTATGTGATGATGACATGAGGGTAATAATTATTTGTATTTTCAGGCTGTATCGGCGCCTATACAGCCTGAAAATACATAATTATTACCCACATGTAGCATACAAATCGGCCCACATACTCCATACATATACTGAGCGCAGATTAGCCAGCCAGCAACTGCATTCACAGGAATGAGGAAAGGTCCAACCACATCAAGTACATCTACACAAAATATAGGACTATTAAGTTGTAGGTCGGAAATGATGGAATAATTTTACCAACAAAAAAGGTGTTTAGCCTGCTCATACCTTAACACTTTCTGCGCCAAACTCGAGTATAGTCGGGTTTCGCCGCCAGCGGTTGAGCACCAAACCCGAATATACTCGCCTCAAACCTAACGTTTCCCGTATACACAAGTATTTTCTGGCTAAGGTAAGATATATTCTATGTCTATTTTACCGAACCTGAAACATGTTTCTGTACCGATCACAGTGTCGTATTTTACCGGACCTAAACCATGCTTTAGGTAACGATCGCATTTTCGGTACCCCCTTCGAATGAATTAATTGAATTGAATGAATGAAGTTTATTTTCTGTCTTTGTTTACAACAAATCAAAAACACACTTGTGATTGGCTAGAATGAACATGTTTCAACAAATGTGCATTGTTTGTATTAATTTAGGGTTGTGCCATTATTGCTATACAAATGTAATAATTGTGAATGATTAACTGTAATGAGTTAAATGTGTTGTTTCAAGCATCCTTGACTTCCAGGGACAACGATGTAAATAAGTCATTGCGCCTTTTTCGTTTCTATCCTTGACAAAAGCAAATATGTGATGTAATAATCTGTATATGTTTTTACTGTCTAAAATAAATAAAATAAAATAAAATCATCCTTCACAATTCTTAAAAACTAAATATATTTTAATATAAAATAAAATAAAAACGTGGATTAAATTGTATTTTTTTGGAGAGAAAAAATGTAACAATGGGTATCGGATCGGATTCGGTATTGGCCGATACCCAAACCCAGGTATCGGTATCGGGACTGAAAAAGTCGGATCGGTGCACACCTATAGTAATAGCACACAAACTACAGTATGTAGAAATTAACTGGTTAGTCAGTGATGGACTATGAACAATGCCTGTCAAATGAGCCATACTATTGTCTCCATAGCTATAATACAGAACACACGATGGGTCAGCAAAACATCGCTAAAATGGTCAATAACGCTGGCGCAATTGCGTAAACGATGGGAAAATAGTGTGGCGGTCAATGAGTTAAGAGAGCCCTACGAGGCAGAATGTTGTTTTTCGACCAGAACGACCAGGGCTAAAGAACATGAAAGCCTGGTGGCAAAACGCACACCAAAAGTCTGCACTGCCCCAACAGACCTGTGCTTTCCTGATGTCCTTCAGTTGAAGAATTACCTGTCAGCTGATTGCACGTCTGAGAGATGAAAGAGGTGTTAAATACACCAGGCCAGGTGAGGGAGGTAGCTGTAAACTATTCACTCTAGTGGTACGTGTTGCTGTGCGCAACCTGGAGCCCTTTCACTGCTGGTCTGCCTGTCTGTATCCCACAGCTGGTCTGCAGATGCCTGGGGGTGGGGGTGAGGGGGTGGGCGGATGGGGGAATGAGAAAGTCTAAATTGTCTAGCTCATACAATACAACAGGATCTGGGACAATATCCAGTACGTGTCTCTGCATGTAGTAGAGATCCATTGTCATTTATCTATTTCCCTTTCTCCAGCAGGGGAGAAGAAAGTGTTTCCTTCTGGACTGCTTCCAAGTTAAATGTTAAATGCACAGGAGGATGCGTGTGTGTGTGTGTGTGTGTGTGTGTGTGTGTGTGTGTGTGTGTGTGTGTGTGTGTGTGTGTGTGTGTGTGTGTGTGTGTGTGTGTGTGTGTGTGTGTGTGTGTGTGTGTGTGTGTGTGTGTGTGTGTGTGTGTGTGTGTGTGTGTGTGTGTGTGTGTGTGTGTGTGTGTGTGTGTGTGTGTGTGTGTGTGTGTGTGTGTGTGTGTGTGCGTGCGTGATAGAGCGAGAGAGAGAGAGAGAGAGAGAGAGGGGGTGAGAGCGATGAGGAGGGGCAAGAGAGAAACAGAGCTGGGAGAGTGTGTGAGAGAGAGAGAGGGGGGGGGGGTGAGTACTCAGCCCTTGTGTGGGTGAATGTAACAAGTTCCTAACGTTTTCTTTCCCCTATTATTTCATGCACACTTCATTCATTGTTTATATTGAAATTATTATTTTCTTTTAAGTTATTTTGTGCATCACTCTGTTTTGAATTTGATGCAAATTTGCAATGCATGAGGGTCATCCTTTTGTGTTAAATGGCTGCATAAAGCAAGCATTTGTTGACTCTCATGTTGATAAGAGTATTAAAACTTGGAACTTGAAAAAGATCCATTTAAGGTAAAAGAAAAATGCGATTAATTTGCGATAGCGAGTTAACTTAATAGCGAGTTAACTATGGGCAATCATGCGATTAATCAGATTAAATATTTTAATCGATTGACAGCACTAGTGTAAATGGCTCCGAGACGAGTGACAGAGAGGGAGGAGAGATGCGTCCCGAAAACACACACACACAGTTGGGTTTGTGTGTAAATGCTCCGTATCCCTCTCTCCCTCTGCACCCGCGCAACCCGTTTGAGGAAGTAATTCCACTCGCTCTGTTGTTGAGCGATGTGGGCTGTGACTACAACCAGTGCCTTATTCACGTCAGCAAAACAGTCAAATCAGAACAGCTTAGTTGACTGAGGGAGGATCTCGTGACGTGAACTTGAGACTAGACTGATGAGTCAAAATGAGGATTAGCGACACAGACCACATTGATATAATCCCCCATTGCTAGGAAACAATGCTAAACACTGGAAAGGGCCATTTATAAGTAGGGTTGGGCACCAAAAACGTCCTAACTTCCGGTTCTGGATTTTTTTTTTTAAATCTCCTGCGAAATAAGCTGTGACCTGTTTTGACCTGCACCTCAAAGAATCGGAATCGAGAATCGTTTAGAACAGGAATCGATATGGAGAATCGGAATCGGAACCGAAATCGTTCAAATCCAAAACGATGCCCAACCCTATTTATAAGACACAGGACCTTTAATGATGCCTAAATAACTCAATATTAAGTTTTGGCATGAATGCCCTACATCTTACATCACAATATCTCCACTCCTTGCTGTAGCTGGAGAATATTTAGCTGAGGATGCGATTACAATACCAGACCGGGGTAAAATACTCTTAAGCTTCAACTATTCAAACCCACAAATACCATATTTTCTATTGCTCAGACACTTGGACAGCCTCAGAGAGAAACCTCTAATCCAGTCACAGAGCAGGGTCGGGTTCCACCACCTATTTGTGGCCATGCAGAAAGAAACTCTACCAAATAACATATTATGTGTAATTTAGTGGAGCCTTGGGCGAACATGGAAGTGTCAGGGTTATTTCACCAACACTGCATGGACAACTCTGGTTTGGATTTCAGGATTAAACTGCATCAAAATTATGTCATCAGTCCTGAGGTAATCATTTTGAATTAGAAAGGTTTACATTATACAATCTATGTGCTCATGTATAAAGAGTAGCCTATAATGTAGGCTAATGGGTTGCTTGTACAATAAACAATTTAGTAATTTAGCTGACGCTTGTAGGTGGCTATTACTGTGCGATTACTTGTGGTGGCAAGGTTATTGCTATAATGTTACTAGGTGGTTGCTAGGGTGTTACTATGTAGTTGCTAAGTGATTACTAGTGGTTACTAGTGTGTTGATGGGTACCAAATGGTTGCTAGGCGGTTGCTAGGGTGTTACAAAATAGTTAGGTAGGTACTACATTTTTGCTAGTTGTTTGCTAGGGTGTTACCAAGTGGTTGCTAGGTTATTACTAGTGGTTGCTAAGTGGTTGCTAGGGTGTTCCACTGTTACTTCGTCTTGCAGAAAGAACAACTTCAGCTACCAGTTTTGGAAAGCCAGCCCCAGGTTATTGAATGTAGCATAATTACAGCTGGACCCAGGTTGAAGTTATACGTCAGTCGTCTGACCAACGAAAACAACACTTTGACTTAAGAATAGGCAGCTGGAGAGTATCTAAGGGTTGTGTAAATGCCCTCTCGGACCGCTCTGTTCCAGCATATATTGCTCCTATTCATGCAGTAACTGTATCTGCTTTGACAGCCTCACAGATGTGAGCAATAAGCGACAGAGCAATCTGCCGAAGGTTTGGTTCTGTTTTTAGATGAGGATGATTGGGTAAGAAGAGATTGCTTCACATACATACCAACCATGCCAACCAACAGTCTCTCGCAACACAGAGGAAAGAGGAAACACACAGCAGACTCTGATTTATAAAAGGAGAGGACTGGAGAGAGGAGATGATGAATTAACTGGAGAAAGGAGACGATGTATTAATTGCTAGCATGTTGAGGTCTTCCTGTAAATCATTTGATCAAGGTTGGTATTCTGAATGCAGGCACTAGAGTTACCTCACATCGCTACATTGGGCCGGAAACCTGCCAGCTTTATGTTTTGTGTCTGTGCCTCCAAGCTCACAGCAACAAACTGAAAACCTAAAATATACTACAAATGTAATTAGAAAACGCTCATTACGCTGACTTTGTGGCCTGTAATTACTTGTTTGGATTTCTGAGAGGTAAACACCGGCTTCACGTACACAAGGCTTTTGGTGGGAAGGACAGTTTCAACACAACCAGAAGATCAGCCAATATGTTACGGTGGTTACACCATTTAAACAAACGGAGCAAATGGATATTTCTGTCAACAACAAAAACGTAATATCATGCGCACACTGTAGCCTATGGATACACATTGATTGATTGATTGATTGAGTAACTGACTGGCTGATGTCTCTCCAGCTACCGCACCTTCATGAGACCCAGGTACAAGGTGGCCTACAAGATGGTGACAGAGATGGAGTGGAAGTGTTGCCATGGTTACAGCGGAGACGACTGCAACGAGGGTCCAGTTGGCGGGTCAGGGACTCAGACCGCCAGGCCACGGCCCCGACTGGGACAGGGTGGCGGTGGAACTGGACATGGACAGGGTGGCGGTGGAACTATACATGGACAGGGTGGTGGTGGAACTGGACATGGACAGGGTGGCAGTGGAACTGGACATGGACAGAGTGGTGGAGCTAGTGGTGGGTATACCGAGACACTTCACATTACATTGCTGTGCTATTAATATGATTTATTTTTTTACAAGCGGAGGTAGAACCGTGGTTTGGAAGTAACTGCCCATTGTGTTGCATCACAGTATTTTGCTAATGTTAGCAATTTATCAGCCATAGGATAGATTGTTTGGTGCATTATGTTATTGCACTTTGGCAGTATTTGGCAATGTTGGTATGGGGCATTGAACCAGCAACTCTTTGACTACTGATCTCCCTAACCCACCTGTCAACCTGCCACCCCAAAGTTGTTGTTTCTACAACAACTGCTACATGATTACACGTCACCGCTAATGCATTAGTAGGCTTTTTCTTTTAAATTGGCTTGCTTGTTTCATGATAGCTATGGTTATGGACTGAAAGACCATTGCATGCATTTGTGTTTCCATGTGCGCAGTGATAGTGAGACTTACCGGACGTGGTCACTCATGAAGTCAACACAATGTTTTCAAACTTTATTATCTAACTTAAAGGGGACATGCATTGCTATTCCTAGCACTATTTGGGCAACTTTACACAATTCCTGTGAGTCTATGGAACACCTCTGTAAGGTTTTATTAAAAAAAAATGATTGTTTTATATTTATATATATTTATATTTAAGTACTCAAAAGCATAATTTTTCTCACTTTGGATTTCAGGCTGTGTTGGCCTGGCTCCGCCCATAAGCACTTTGAGTGACAGTCATCCACACAGTCTGCGACTGGCAGAGAGAGAGAGATAGAGAGAGACTGAGGGGGATACTAATTAATTTCGCCGCAGGGGGCATAATCCCACGGGACAATGCATTGGTAACTTGTTTCAAATGACAATATATACCCCTGTGATTATTATTGTACGGATCGGAATACGGGCGTGCATGTGGGAGCATGCACAAAGATATTACAGTGATATGCTGCTCCCGAGTCCGACTGCCTGCGAGAGAGAGAGAGAGAGAGAGAGAGAGAGAGAGAGAGAGAGAGAGAGAGAGAGAGAGAGGGGAGAGAGGCACTGTGTAAACAAACGCTGCGTGTGTGAGATAAAGACAGGTCCCCTTCTCTATCTCTCTCTCTCTCCCTCTCTCTCGCTCGCTCTGCCTCTCCCGTTTGAGGAAGTGTCGGGTTTCACTGTGCGCTACAACCATAGAGGGGGCGTTAGTTATGCAAATCAATGCTATGTCGACGTCACAGAAACCGTCAAATCAGAACAGTTTAGTTGAGTGAGGGAAGATCTCGTGAACTCGAGACTAGACTGATGAGTCAATATGGTAATTAGAGACACAGACCCATTGATACTAACTCCTATTACTATAAAACAATGGTAAATACTGAAAAAAGCCATTTATAATGCATGTCCCCTTTAAAATAAGAATGAATCATAATTAAAGACAGTAGAGGTTGAGTACTGTTTGGTGATGTATAATATTCACACTCCAAGGGATTTACAACCACAAATACATGGGCTTACATGGTTCTTCAGGGCAAGGGTGCAATTAAGAATAAAGTTGTGTGTGTGTGTGTGTGTGTGTGTGTGTGTGTGTGTGTGTGTGTGTGTGTGTGTGTGTGTGTGTGTGTGTGTGTGTGTGTGTGTGTGTGTGTGTGTGTGTGTGTGTGTGTGTGTGTGTGTGTGTGTGTGTGTGTGTGTGTGTGTGTGTGTGTGTGTGTGTGTGTGTGTGTGTGTGTGTCCAGGGCGAGGAGACAGTGACAAGATGAGGCAGATGGAGGAGAAGATTCGGAGTCTGACGAAGGACCTCCAGGACATGCAGTCCACTGTGAGGGGCATGAACGAGCGCTTCCAGGAGGAGATGAGCAAACCGGGCTTCGGTGGCGGTGCCACCGGCGATGGTGGGCGGAACCCTGCGGACGCGGCCCAGCCCGAAATCAAAGAGACAATACACAGTATCCAGACCAAGCTGGACCAGCTGGACAACCGCACTCAGGTAAAGACAAGAGTCTGGCGAGAGGGGAATGTGGAAACATTAGGGAACAATCATTCCTTAAATGCCTTAATCTATGCACACATCCCTTAATAAAAATCATGGGGTACTTAAAACATTGCAGACCCCTTAAACATGCCTTACTTTCAGCCAGGCATTAAATCACCTTAATCAGTAATGTCAGGGTAAATTAAGGTGCTTAAGGGGTTGTAATGGTACAAACGTTTTTTTTCCCATACATTTGACTTATTCCATGCTACTTCATCCTAATTCATTTAGTTCTTAATTTATCTTAATTCTTATTTAACTAATTATAGTTATATTTTAACTTTATATTTGAACAGTTATTAACAGGGCTGTACACTGCGACGAGATGGTTGCGAATTGCCCCTTTAATTGGCCGTTGCGATTGGTAAATATTATCTGGGGGCGGGCTTGCGAGTAGTGCTTTCAAGCCTTGCATTCGCATTTCACTCCTAAATTATCCAAGGCGTGTGATGACGCCACTCACGCGAGCTGAGCAGTGAGCACTCAGCAGGTATGATCAGCGGGAACAATCGACTGAGCACTCACTCTGATAGACTGGCTGATTTAGCTATGAAGAAAAGTAAAGTTAGTATTGCTTCATATTTTCGACGCGTTCGACCTCCTATAGTGAGCCGAACTGAACTGAACTCGGACACACGGAGAGAGCTGCGGCGTCTGCTGCTCCTCCTCCCTCCCGCACCCGTGGCTGTTGTAAACACTAGTCTCTAGTGGGACACTGGGACCTCGTGAGCCTGCCAGCCGGCTAGCTACTGATATCAACAAATGCTTCAGCAAGTCTAGTAGTGCATGATAGCTCGCGTTAGCTTACTGTTCAAAACGAAACGTCCCATTAAACTAAATAGTTCAGATAGCTCCTGATATCAATGTCTTATAACACTGAGTCGATGCGTATTCGAGCTGAGGGCACGCTGAATATAGTCAATAAGGTCCAGCTGCAGCGCCGGAGAATCCTGGCCGTAGCTGGAGGCTACAGTATAGGGTCCAGCTGCAGCTCCGGAGAATCCTGGCCGTAGCTGGAGGCTACTCGAGTACACACAGACAGTGGAGCTGGTTGCATATAGCGAGCATTTTGACTTGTTGCGTGGTGGCGATGTCTCGCAGATAATACAACTACAAGTATGATTATATAATATATATATTTTATTAAAAAAAAATTATATAAAATAATTTTCTTTTCTTTTTTTTTTAAATCAAAAACAATCGATATAAATAATGGTAAATTGTTATTTAAAAATGTGCCCCTAAAAAAAGTGTGCCCCTAGTGAAAAAGCTTAGCGTACAGCCCTGATTAACACGTGACATTAAGGGACTGGAACTTTAGTTTACCAAACTGTTGTTTAAAGTATATCTTAACTCAATCTTATCTTCTCCCAATAAATGTAATTTGTCAAACTTAGTTAAACTTGTTTGATTCAGTATCTCACTTGGGCATGAAGAGGACAAAAAGTTGAGGTTGAATCAGTCAATTATTAAAACAAAATGGTGTTAATAACTTCATTGACTATATGACAAAAGGTACAACTACTAATACAAATGCATTGCACCTCAGGTCTTGAACTGACTCTCATTACTATTATCATTTGGCGATGACGTGCAGCAGTCCTGGTGAAAGTCCCAGTGCAGCAGTGTGACCTTGATGTGTGTTCTCCAGGCCCACGACAAGACCCTGGTCAGCATCAACAACCACCTGGTGAACGGGAAGGGCAACGAGCTGGAAGGAGGCGCAGCAGGAGGAGGTGTCAACGGAGGGAAACTGAATACGCTCAAGGAGGAGATCTTGAGGGAGCTAGAGAGGAGGGTGTCTCTGTCCTGCTCCTCCTGCCAGGTAACAAACTAACTCCACCCCTGTCCTGCTCCTCCTCCTGTAACAAACTAACTCCACCTCTCTGTCCTGCTCCTCCTCCTGTAACAAACTAACTCCACCTCTCTGTCCTGCTCCTCCTCCTGTAACAAACTAACTCCACCTCTCTGTCCTGCTCCTCCTCCTGTAACAAACTAACTCCACCCCTGTCCTGCTCCTCCTGTAACAAACTAACTCCACCCCTGTCCTGCTCCTCCTGCCAGGTAACAAACTAACTCCACCCCTGTCCTGCTCCTCCTGCCAGGTAACAAACTAACTCCACCTCTCTGTCCTGCTCCTCCTGCCAGGTAACAAACTAACTCCACCCCTGTCCTGCTCCTCCTGCCAGGTAACAAACTAACTCCACCCCTGTCCTGCTCCTCCTGCCAGGTAACAAACTAACTCCACCCCTGTCCTGCTCCTCCTGTAACAAACTAACTCCACCTCTCTGTCCTGCTCCTCCTCCTGTAACAAACTAACTCCCTCTCTGTCCTGCTCCTCCTCCTGTAACAAACTAACTCCACCTCTCTGTCCTGCTCCTCCTCCTGTAACAAACTAACTCCACCCCTCTGTCCTGCTCCTCCTGTAACAAACTAACTCCCTCTCTGTCCTGCTCCTCCTCCTGTAACAAACTAACTCCCTCTCTGTCCTGCTCCTCCTGTAACAAACTAACTCCACCCCTCTGTCCTGCTCCTCCTGTAACAAACTAACTCCCTCTCTGTCCTGCTCCTCCTCCTGTAACAAACTAACTCCACCTCTCTGTCCTGCTCCTCCTGTAACAAACTAACTCCACCCCTCTGTCCTGCTCCTCCTGTAACAAACTAACTCCACCCCTCTGTCCTGCTCCTCCTGTAACAAACTAACTCCACCTCTCTGTCCTGCTCCTCCTCCTGTAACAAACTAACTCCACCTCTCTGTCCTGCTCCTCCTCCTGTAACAAACTAACTCCACCTCTCTGTCCTGCTCCTCCTCCTGTAACAAACTAACTCCACCTCTCTGTCCTGCTCCTCCTCCTGTAACAAACTAACTCCACCCCTCTGTCCTGCTCCTCCTCCTGTAACAAACTAACTCCACCTCTCTGTCCTGCTCCTCCTCCTGTAACAAACTAACTCCACCTCTCTGTCCTGCTCCTCCTCCTGTAACAAACTAACTCCACCTCTCTGTCCTGCTCCTCCTCCTGTAACAAACTAACTCCACCTCTCTGTCCTGCTCCTCCTCCTGTAACAAACTAACTCCACCTCTCTGTCCTGCTCCTCCTCCTGTAACAAACTAACTCCACCTCTCTGTCCTGCTCCTCCTCCTGTAACAAACTAACTCCACCTCTCTGTCCTGCTCCTCCTCCTGTAACAAACTAACTCCACCTCTCTGTCCTGCTCCTCCTCCTGTAACAAACTAACTCCACCTCTCTGTCCTGCTCCTCCTCCTGTAACAAACTAACTCCACCTCTCTGTCCTGCTCCTCCTCCTGTAACAAACTAACTCCACCTCTCTGTCCTGCTCCTCCTGTAACAAACTAACTCCACCTCTCTGTCCTGCTCCTCCTCCTGTAACAAACTAACTCCACCTCTCTGTCCTGCTCCTCCTCCTGTAACAAACTAACTCCACCTCTCTGTCCTGCTCCTCCTGTAACAAACTAACTCCACCTCTCTGTCCTGCTCCTCCTCCTGTAACAAACTAACTCCACCTCTCTGTCCTCCTCCTCCTGTAACAAACTAACTCCACCTCTCTGTCCTCCTCCTCCTGTAACAAACTAACTCCACCTCTCTGTCCTGCTCCTCCTCCTGTAACAAACTAACTCCACCCCTCTGTCCTGCTCCTCCTCCTGTAACAAACTAACTCCACCTCTCTGTCCTGCTCCTCCTCCTGTAACAAACTAACTCCACCTCTCTGTCCTGCTCCTCCTCCTGTAACAAACTAACTCCACCTCTCTGTCCTGCTCCTCCTCCTGTAACAAACTAACTCCACCTCTCTGTCCTGCTCCTCCTCCTGTAACAAACTAACTCCACCTCTCTGTCCTGCTCCTCCTGTAACAAACTAACTCCACCTCTCTGTCCTGCTCCTCCTCCTGTAACAAACTAACTCCACCTCTCTGTCCTGCTCCTCCTCCTGTAACAAACTAACTCCACCCCTCTGTCCTGCTCCTCCTCCTGTAACAAACTAACTCCACCTCTCTGTCCTGCTCCTCCTCCTGTAACAAACTAACTCCACCTCTCTGTCCTGCTCCTCCTCCTGTAACAAACTAACTCCACCTCTCTGTCCTGCTCCTCCTCCTGTAACAAACTAACTCCACCTCTCTGTCCTCCTCCTCCTGTAACAAACTAACTCCACCTCTCTGTCCTCCTCCTCCTCCTGTAACAAACTAACTCCACCTCTCTGTCCTCCTCCTCCTGTAACAAACTAACTCCACCTCTCTGTCCTGCTCCTCCTCCTGTAACAAACTAACTCCACCTCTCTGTCCTCCTCCTCCTCCTGTAACAAACTAACTCCACCTCTCTGTCCTGCTCCTCCTCCTGTAACAAACTAACTCCACCCCTCTGTCCTGCTCCTCCTCCTGTAACAAACTAACTCCACCTCTCTGTCCTGCTCCTCCTCCTGTAACAAACTAACTCCACCTCTCTGTCCTCCTCCTCCTCCTGTAACAAACTAACTCCACCTCTCTGTCCTCCTCCTCCTGTAACAAACTAACTCCACCTCTCTGTCCTCCTCCTCCTGTAACAAACTAACTCCACCTCTCTGTCCTGCTCCTCCTGTAACAAACTAACTCCACCTCTCTGTCCTGCTCCTCCTCCTGTAACAAACTAACTCCACCTCTCTGTCCTGCTCCTCCTCCTGTAACAAACTAACTCCACCTCTCTGTCCTGCTCCTCCTCCTGTAACAAACTAACTCCACCTCTCTGTCCTGCTCCTCCTCCTGTAACAAACTAACTCCACCTCTCTGTCCTGCTCCTCCTCCTGTAACAAACTAACTCCACCCCTCTGTCCTGCTCCTCCTGTAACAAACTAACTCCACCTCTCTGTCCTGCTCCTCCTCCTGTAACAAACTAACTCCACCTCTCTGTCCTCCTCCTCCTGTAACAAACTAACTCCACCTCTCTGTCCTGCTCCTCCTCCTGTAACAAACTAACTCCACCTCTCTGTCCTCCTCCTCCTGTAACAAACTAACTCCACCTCTCTGTCCTGCTCCTCCTCCTGTAACAAACTAACTCCACCTCTCTGTCCTGCTCCTCCTCCTGTAACAAACTAACTCCACCTCTCTGTCCTGCTCCTCCTCCTGTAACAAACTAACTCCACCTCTCTGTCCTGCTCCTCCTCCTGTAACAAACTAACTCCACCCCTCTGTCCTGCTCCTCCTGTAACAAACTAACTCCACCCCTCTGTCCTGCTCCTCCTGTAACAAACTAACTCCACCCCTCTGTCCTGCTCCTCCTGTAACAAACTAACTCCACCTCTCTGTCCTGCTCCTCCTGTAACAAACTAACTCCACCTCTCTGTCCTGCTCCTCCTGTAACAAACTAACTCCACCCCTCTGTCCTGCTCCTCCTCCTGTAACAAACTAACTCCACCCCTCTGTCCTGCTCCTCCTGTAACAAACTAACTCCACCCCTCTGTCCTGCTCCTCCTCCTGTAACAAACTAACTCCACCTCTCTGTCCTGCTCCTCCTCCTGTAACAAACTAACTCCACCTCTCTGTCCTGCTCCTCCTGTAACAAACTAACTCCACCTCTCTGTCCTCCTCCTCCTGTAACAAACTAACTCCACCTCTGTCCTGCTCCTGCTGCCAGGTAACAAACTAACTCCACCTCTGTCCTGCTCCTGCTGCCAGGTAGCAAACTAAATTCACAGAGTTATTGTTTGTTGTTTTCTGTGATCCATGTACACAAGCTAACAAATGAAAACAAATCCAATCAAAATCCAGTTGGCAACATTTCAGTTTACATTGTAGGAACTGAGGTGATGCTCTTATGTGATTAGAATGAAGACTGAACTTCCATTCTTATATCACCGACAAAATACCAAAGGAATTAGCTGCAAATTACCCTAAAGTACCCTACGGTGAATACATTTAAAATCATGATAACTACCTGGGGAATACTCTAGAAAAGCAAGTAGAGGACCTTTGTCCTTATCATGTCACAAATATACCTTGTACTGTATCAAAATGAATCCTGCTTTTCATCGTCATGCTTTCAGTGTGATACATTTTGGGAGCACAAGGCTTCATATGGAAACTGTGTTTCTCCCCAAGGCCGGGGTGGAGGACCTCCGTGGGCAGCAGCAGGAGGACCGGGAGAGGATCCGTGCACTGGAGAAGCAGCTGAATGCCATGGACGGACGCTACCGGCAGAGCCTGGACAGCCTGCGGCGGGAGGTGGTGCGCTCCCAGGGCTGCTGTGACACCGTCACCGACCTCAGGACCCGGGTTACAGACGCCGAGCGCAAAATCAGCTCCGCCTCCGAGAACTTTGACGTGATCCAGACGCGTCTGGATAAAGAGCTGGGTGAGGAGGGTGGGGGGAGGGGGGGCGACAATGGCAGTTTTGGCGGCAGAGGTGGAGGAATCGGAGGCGGGGGCAGTCACGGTGGAAGCACCGGTGGCGGCGGGGACACCGTGGTGACGGAGGACAGGCTGGACGGCCGGCTGAGGGACCTGGAGCGGCGAGTGAACGGCACCGTGCAGCGCACCGAGGAGAGCTGCTCCTACCTGGAGGGCGACCTGAAAGACTACTTCCACCGTGAGCTGGGAGACCTGCGCACCGTCTTCCTCGACCGCTTTGACGACCAGGCCTTCCGGATCGGAGACGTGGAGCTGGACGTGGGCCTGGTGAAGGACCGGGTGACCGACCACGACAAGCGGCTGGCACGGCTGGAGAACGCCACCTCCACCCTGGACCGGAGGCTGGAGGAGTGTGGGTGCGGAGGTGCGGTGGTGGGAGGAGGAGGGTCGAACGGAGGAGCAGGGGGCAGTGGAGGAAGACGCGACGGAGGAGCAGGTGGAAATGGAGGAGCGGGAGGAAGAGGAGACGGAGGAGGGAACTTCGGGTCGGGAGGGAGAGGAGACGGAGGAGGGAACGTCGGGTCGGGAGGGAGAGGAGACGGAGGAGGGAACGTCGGGTCAGGAGGGAGAGGAGACGGAGGAGGGAACGTCGGGTCAGGAGGGAGAGGAGACGGAGGAGGGAACGTCGGGTCGGGAGGGAGAGGAGACGGAGGAGGGAACGTCGGGTCAGGAGGGAGAGGAGACGGAGGAGGGAACGTCGGGTCAGGAGGGAGAGGAGACGGAGGAGGGAACGTCGGGTCAGGAGGGAGAGAAGACGGAGGAAGAGGGGGAGCGGGCAGTGGAGGGGATGGAGGGGATGGAGGAAGGGGAGCGGGCAGCGGAGGGGATGGAGGAAGGGGAGGGACTTGGGGGACGGGAGGAGGGAGAGGAGGTACGGGTGGAGGAGGGCTCTCGGGCGCGGGAGGGGATGACACGGAGAAGTCCCTGGAATGGAGGGTTGTCGCCAATGAGGACCAGATCCGTCACTTCAACACGCAAATCAAAGACCTCTCCGTGTCTGGGGATTCCCTGCAGAACAAGGTAAGTGGTTTTTGCAAAAATCAGTCACTACAAGACGGCCCCTTTCTAATCATTCTGACAAAGCCTGTGTCAGTTATGTCCAGAATGATTGTTTTACTGTTTATTATGTGCCCAAAAATAAAATACTCAAGTAAAAGTAGAAGCGACTTTCCACCTCTGCATTTAACCTTAAATTACCTTAAAGTAATTGTTATATTATCGTATAACGCTCTCTAGTGGAACTATCCCTTTATCCAATCTAACAATGAATAATTTTTCTCCACATGTACACACCCATCCGCCTGGCCACACCCACATCCGCTCCTCTACATAAGCGGGGGTCGTGGCCACACTAACAGCTCCTTCCCTATTTTCACCACCGTAAAGTGCCTATATACACCACTTTAGTTTAGTGCCGAAATAGTTATTGGAAAGGAGTTACGTTATTGGAGAAAAGGAGCTGCGTTGACATTATATCTTTGTTTTCTCTCTCACTATTTTTCGAGAAAATACAGCGATAATGTCTTCGCCACCGGAGTGTCTAGAAGATGATGATCATTCTGACCTCCACCGGCGCTTCGCATTAGGGGCACGCGTCGCTGAGCAATCCCCGCCGGCATTGCCTCCGGCTCTGCAGCTGGACACTTTGCTTGGGAGGCGATCGGCCGCGTGAGGGCTGACGGCCTCTCTGGGCGGGTGATGTTTTTTGCGACGCGGGCGCCAGGTGTGTCAGTTGTGGGGGGACAACTGCACAGCTTACGAAGGTCGGCTCCAGGCTAGGATCCTTTTCGCTGCCCCTTAGCGGCGTGGAGGGGGTTCTAGTCTGATGCCCCACGATAACATTAGCTCCTCTTCAAGTGAAGTCGTAGCTTTGTTTTCCTGGGACTGTGATTCCGAATCTGCAGTTCAATACCCCGGGTCTCTGGACAAATGGATACCCTCTGTCGCCGTGCTGGCCCCGCTTTTCGAGATGAAAAAACCCAATGCGAGGGAGGTGAGCTTGGTGTTCCTTATGAGAAATATCTCCAAGCTCAGGTCGGCTACAGCACGCGTACAACGAGGGGCTTGCTGCCGACACCGCTGTGTCTGGTAAACACCTTTTCTGAAGAGGGGCGTGTGTTGCCTTTTTCCCTTTTTTCTTCGGATAAGAAGAGGAAAAGACAGCGGCTGTCTGAAGTGTTGGCCTGTATTGCTTTTCTCACGTTGTACAGTTTTCAGTAGTAGCCGCTTAGCTTGCTTCTGTGTTAGCTAGTGGCTAGCGATAGCCGGTATGAGCTAACTGTTAGCCAGTTAGCTGTTTAGCTACGACGTTAGCTGCCGGCTGCACTCGGCTGGGAACGTTAGCTTGATGCTATCAGTTAGCCTAGAGTTAGCTGTTTAGCTTGTGCTACAACCATTGGCGTAGCCGTGAGAATAGCAGGCCCTGGCACTCTGACTACGACGTCATCTTTGGCAAGGCTCCGGCCATTGCTTCTTCTGGTCTTGCCAGCGAGAGGCCTTCGTCAACGTGGTGGACCAACCTGTGTTGCGGCCTTTCGTCCTGCATTCGTTGGTGCAGGTAAGGTGTCCATTGGACATTACCCCACTCTTCCTTCCTCCCCCTCCCGAATGTTTTTTGTTAATAACGATGTTTTTGTTTAACAAAACATATGTTACTTCACTACATTTGGAGATACGACGTGTGCTGTGTGAACATTTTCTTGGTCGCTTTGTATAGCTTGGGTTAGCGTTGGCCAAGGCTTATGCCTTTCTCTCTACCTAGGAACAGCGTTGTTTTTTACGTGAGTAAAAATGAACTGGGTTTTTGTTGTATGATGAGAAGTTGTGTGTCTTCATGTAACGTTTAGACCAGTGGTTCCCAACCTTTTTTCCCCCAGGGACCCCCAAACATCTCTGATGAAATTCGTGGACCCCCTCCTAATAAGATACCATAAAATTTTTTTTTTTTTCATTTTAATAACAAACTGCTTATACACAGGCATATGCATCATAATTAGACCCACTATGCTTCTTTGACTTGTGCCTTCAATCAACAAATCTCATCTTGCACCATATGCATTTCAAAATGTTTGGCCAATATTCAAATCCTGTATTCATCCTCTCAAATCAGGCCCTAATGGTGAACGGTTTGCATTTATGGAACAAATCAATGCAACAAATTAAACTAAATATGAGACAGGAAATTCGAATCAGTAGCAGAGAGAATCTGTCCTAGCTGGGTGTGACGAAGGTTCATTAATGTGAACCTTGGGCTGCATGTGCGCTGCCAGGCCTGAGATGCAGGTGTAATGTGCACATTGCATGTGCGCTGCCAGGCCTGAGATGCAGGTGTAATGTGCACCTTGCATGTGCGCTGCCAGGCCTGAGATGCAGGTGTAATGTGCACCTTGCATGTGCGCTGCCAGGCCTGAGATGCAGGTGTAATGTGCGTGACAGCCATTCTGAAGTCATTGTGTACGTCAAGTCTGTTGCGCGCTTTTGTCTTGATGGCGACAAGTGCACTGAAAGCCGTTTCCGATAGATATGTGGTACTGAACGGGAGTATAATCCTGGTGGTGGCATGCAGTGCGAGCCTCGGAGCAATGATGGATCCCTTCACTATCCAGAACTTCTTAAATCCGTGCTCCTGTAATGGAGGAATGGATGAAATATTTTTAGGCTAAATGTGTCCAACACTCATGTCCACATTATTATTATTATTATTATTATTATTATTACAGGGCCTAGCCTACATTAGACGCAGAATAGCCTATACATCCAATACGATATCAACGGTAGAACGGTGACACAGACACACGCACAGGCACAAACACTCACACAGACAGACCACACACACATGCACACACGCATTACATACATTATCATACCTGGAAATACTTCTTTGAGACAGAGTCGACCTGGATGTCCGTGAGCTCATCTTCGCAATCAAGGTATTCCACATCCTCAACTTTGGCAATGAAGGGATCCAATACCCACGCTTCCTTGGATAGATATTCATCTGTGTCAGCGAACCGTGATTTAATCTCTTTTTGCAATGCGATCATATGGCTGGTAAACTCACGACGAAGAGACACGGGAACAGTGTTATCTCTGCATTGCTTCTGCAGTAAGGGGAACTGTTGCAGCTCTCCCTTATCCATTTTCCCGACTCTATACTCCAGTTTACGCACGAATGCGTCGAGCGCCTCTTTACATTGCATGATGTTGGCCTCTGCGCCTTGGAGACGCTTGTTCGTTTCATTGTAGAGAGTGAAGATGTCAGCCAGGTATGCCGTTTTGATCCAGAATGACTCTGTCATTTTCTCTGAAAGCGCGGGGTTATTCGTTTCAAGAAATCCTTCTATTTTCTCTTGTAGTTCCATGAAGCGCACAAGCACTCGGCCCCGTGATAGCCAACGCACCTCTGTGTGCAGCAGGAGCGTCTGGTGTGCCTCATCCTCGCATTACTGCGCAAATAGACGCTTGTTGGTGGGGCGTCCTTTGATGAAATTAACAACTTTGACTACAGTTGCGAGTGTTTCACTGAGGTCGTCAGACAGTTTTTTGCTGGCCAGTGCCTGGCGATGGATCATACAGTGAAATATTATGCAGTGGGGGGCCTTCTGTTTCAAGCGACTGTTAAATCCCTTGTTTTTTCCCATCATTGAGGCAGCTCCATCGGAACAGCATGCAACTAAATTATCATAAGAGAGGTTTTGGGACATGAAGTAAGAATCTACTGCGGTAAAAATATCCTCACCTCGAGTGGTGGTAGTGAGGTTGACTGACATGAGAATGTCCTGCTTCAGATCCTCATTTTCGATATATTGCACATAAACGATGAGCACAGCCTCGTCTGCGACAGTTGTAGTTTCATCAAGTTGTATGGCAAATTGACCCTTTCTAAGCTTTTCTGACAGCTGCTGCTCACAATCACTTGACATCTTATCAAGTCGGTCTTTCACTACATTGTTCGAGAGTGGTACTGACTTTAGTTTATCCGCCACCTGTGGGCCGCACAGTTTCTCAACCATTTTGATGCAGGCTGGTTTGATGAGCTCCTCGCCAATATTGTGCGGTTTCTTTGCTTTTGCAATTAAAAGCGAACACTCAAAGGAGGCTTCGGTAGCCTTCTGTAAATCACTGCCACCCCTGCTCCACGCTACTCTAACATCAATAGGCTTGTTCGCCTTGAGAGACTGTTCTTTCCTCAGAAAAAAGTCTGCATCCTTCCCAACTGTTTCTGGGTGCTTTGTCGCCTGATGTCTCTTCAGCTTGCTGGGCTTCAGGCTCGAGGTTGCCAACTTTTCTCCACAAATCACACACTCAGGTCGTTTGTCTGGTCCCTCAGTGAAGCCCATGGTTATGTAATTATCGCGATTCCTAATCTTTTTTGCAGATGACGAGCTGCCGTCATCTCCTTTTCGTTTGTCACACATGTTGCTGCTGTTCGCGTGTTGCTTATTGACAGCGGATGCAGCGTGCTACGGAAAGTGATACAGTCAACTGATTCGCGTACTGTTAACGTTCAAAAATCATGTCTAGATGTTTATTTATTTATCTTTTTTTTTTATTGTAGTAGAGAGACTATTCATGCTTCTGATGATAAAAAATATGCTAATTAAATATTTCTCTGAAAGAAAGAAAAAATTACAGAAAAACTTGTGAAAATAGACCTCAAATCATCTGCGGTCTGGCGGACCCCCTGCGGTTCCTGGCGGACCCCAGGTTGGGAATCGCTGGTTTAGACAACGTGGCTGAGCCCACAACTGGCTGGGTTACCCTACAATGCTGTGCATAGTGGCATATGATCGAGGGCTGAGTCCCTCTCTTAGCTTGTTATTCTTTACTTGAGGGTAATGATGAAAATAACAAGTGGCAAGTTTTTTTCACACATAAGCAGAGCTGTGGGAAACCTGTTTCAAACAAGGTTTTCGGCTGTGCTGGCGTGCATGATGTAAAACTTTTACTCTACACATTTGGCGTCGTATCAGGGGTAAGGTGGAGGGGTGGGTGAAATTATTCCCCGGTTGGCCCCTGCCCCCCCCCCCCCCCCCCCCCCCCCCTCAAATATGATTTTGTTTACAAAATGTGTGTTGATTCACTATATTTTTGGGGATACGGTGTAAATCCCTCAGCTTCTGCTGGGGTTGTGCTCTTGCTTAGAGAGAGGCAATTTCTCTGAAAATTGTTTGGTCGCTGTCATGTAGACTTAGCAAGGCCTGTGGCCAGCACTTGATCGAGGACTTATGTCTTCTCTCATCATAAAAAACGGCGTTCCTCTTACAGTAGTGAGAGTGAACTTTTGCCCTTTTTTATTGTGATAGAGGGTTGTGTGTATCGTATTCACGTTTAAGTAAACGTGGCTTTGAATCCACAACTGGGTTAGGTGTTGGCCTACAGAAGTTACATGTGTAGCTCTTGTACCAGGGCCCTTGGCCCCTCTCTTGGTCTGTGTTTTTCTTACTTTAGGGTAAAGGTGTAAAAATTCAGGTGGCAAGTTCGCACATGAGCCTGAAGCCATGTATAAAACCAGTTTTTGCACAGACGAGGTTATTGTCTGTGGCTGGCATGCAGAATGTGAAGCTGTTACTCTAACAGGTATAATGCGCTTTCATGTAGCACCCTATGACTGGTGTCATGGCTCTGCTTTGTCGTTGCATCGTATCAGGGGTGAGGGGTCATGAGGGGTGGGCTGATAACCCCCCCCCTTTACTGATTGGCCGGGAGGTGGAACCTCCTGCCTGCCAGTTTTCCCTGTCGGCTGAGGGGCAGCGCGTCACAGGGAGGGGGAAGGGGGGGGTTCCCTGGTTCCACTCCATGTTAGGATGGGTGGGTCACGGGATTTCCCCCCGGCCATGGGATACGTCACTGGGCGCGTTTCCTATTGGCCAGGAGACATCTGTGAGGTTACAGGCTCTGTGCTGCAGACCGCTGTCTTTGTCAAAGTTGGATGATGCGATGCATTAGAAAACTGTTCGTTTTCTGCTCTGCTCTCTATTACAGTGTGTATTGGGCCGTTGGTCACTTGGCCCAATTATTATTGCATGTATCTTTTTCAATTGTACTCAAGTGGAGGTCTCTCTGGGGGAACTTCTGTCTTCCCCTCTTATGTGAGGAGCAGAATTGACGGCGTTGCCCTCAGTCGCGTCATATAAGGCCTGTGTCTGTGTCTTATTGACCGGCTTCCTGCTGCTCGTCCCAGACAGCATGGAGGGAACGTTGTTTGGTGTTTCTTATTAGAATTCACCATTGATGTGTTTCGGGTTCTTGACGTGCATATAGCGCTGGCCCTGGGTGCTTCCAATGTGGAACCACGTTATGGGCCGGTGCGCCTTGGTTGCCCAATTCATAGAAACAGCGTTTTTTATGCGGGCGACTAGGAAGGAGATTTTTTATCTCTACCGAGTGCCAGTGCACTAGGTTAGACTCGATGACTCACATGCATCTCCGGGGGGAGATGACGGAGTAGATCATTACATTGGCGGAGGGGTCTCACACCCATGAGGTGGGCCGCCAGGAGCAGCGCATTCACGTTCTGTCCATCTTGGTGGCGCCCTCTGTGATGTTTTGGATCGACACGCATACCTACCCCCCTCTTAGGACTGGGGTTGGCGGCATGACTAGGGCGCGGTACTGGTTCTGGTCACGCCGGACCAGGTCAGTTAACCCGTTGTCCGCCGGGGCGCAGTTCTGCTGTTCTGGTACCCCGAAGGACTTTGTGCTTTTCCGGGGGGAAAATGCCGGGTCGGTCCGGGCTTCGCAGGGATTGATGTTGTGGATGTGTGTGTCATATGTATGCCACTACGACTTGCCCATAACAGTGACGTGCTTGGTCCATACTGTGTTGTACCTTGTGCTGTGTTAGGGGGTCTGGTCCTTCTCCATTGTTTCACTCCTCCCTCCCCCTGCTAGGCAGGGATGGGAGGGGGCTGTCGAGGTGGTTGCTGTCAACCCCTCTAGGCATCCCTGTGTAGGTCCCGGTCCGCCAGGCCCAGGTCCGGACTCATTCTCGTCGACCTGTTGGCCTGGGTTAAAACCCTTTGAAAACTGAAACACTTTGTTTCTAGGTTTTTCTTGGTGGGTTAAGGGAACAACCGCCTCCTGTTAAACTAAACATAGGGAGGTGGTTGGTTCTCCGGTGTGTTGGTAGCAGAGTCGACTCTCGGGTTGAGGCCGGGCTTGACCCCGTCTGCCCGAGAGTGTGCCCCCGCATCTTTTATGACGTCTGCCAATTGTGTCTGCCTCTCCTTTGAACATCATACCGAACACCCCTTCCGCCGGGTACTGTTCTCACAGTAGACCCTTTAGGCGCCTGTCTAGTCCGCAGTGCTCCAGGCACAGGTCAAGTTCTGGCCTGTTGCCTGGATTGAGGGCTCAACCCCCTTGGGGGTTGTCTCCCCGGCTCGCCGTCTGGCCCCACAGTATTGTGGGGGGGTAGCCTCTTGGGGCTTACGGCCATGCCAACCTGGAGCGGATGTGGGTGTGGCCAGGCGGATGGGTGTGTACATGTGGAGAAAAATTATTCATTGTTAGATTGGATAAAGGGATAGTTCCACTAGAGAGCAGAGCGCTCGCTATACTCATATAACTATGGTTATAGGATAAGCGTATGTTTGCCTTTTAACCTAATTAAATCAACTCCACCAAAGGTGGTCGACTTGAGCCAGGACGTCCACAAGATCAAGGCCTTGACGGGTGACCAGGGGCAGCACTTCAACCGCATCGTCACCGAGATTGAAACGCTGGGCCACGGCTGCGACGCGTGCAGCCGGGTGGAGGAGGAGCTGAAGAAGCTGAGGAACCACACGCAACACACGCTGGAGCGCTTCCAGAGCCACATCAGCAGCGGCGGAGGCAGAGCAGACTCAGACCAGGGCCCCTGTTCTCAGAGCTGCTCCGTCCTGCGGGAGGAGGTGGGCAAGCTCAGGGAGGATGTGCAGAGGTGCACCAGCCAGTGTAACATCAGACCAGACACAGGTTAGTTAGTTCATCCATTGATCAATCGATCAATCAACCAATCAATGTGTCTTGTCTATATATCTGTCTGTCTGTCTGTCTGTATATCAATTTCTTTAATCAATCAATTTCTTTAATGACCACCCAGCCAGGCTGGTGGAATTTGGTTTCAGTGCATTGCAGTTCCAACATAAAACATATAACATATAACATCACTTACAACGTACATACTACATGCAGTTAAAAGAAAACACAATTACATAGATTACAGTTCAGAGTTGTCCATGTCAGCAGAGGTAAGGGGGGTTGCGGGGGTACTACAGGGAGGGGGGGGGGGGTACTACAGGGAGTTCAGTGTCCGTATGGCAGTGGGGAAGAAGCTGTTTTTGAACCGGGATGTTTTGGTGGTCAGGGATCTGTAGCGCCTCCCGGAGGGCAGCAGCTGGAAGATGTGGTGTGCTGGGTGAGTGGGGTCAGAGATGATTTTTCTGGCTCTCCTGATTGTGATATCCTTGTTTTTGTATAATATCCATGCTTATAGCCTAGACGATTCATTCATATTCATTCTTGAGCAGACCAACTAAATGTCTGGTCTAAATGTCCCTACAGGTGGCCGTGGTGGTAGCGGTGGTGGTAGCGGTGGTGCAGGGGGCATGGGGGGTGTAAGTGGGGGTCTGGGCGACCCTCAGAGGCCACTGGATGGCCACAGTGTGATAGGAGGCACCCTCAACAACAACCACTTGAAGTCACTCCAGGGAGAGCTGTCAGGCATCATCCTCACCTTCAGCTCCATCAATGACACCCTGAAGGGCCTCGAACACACGGTGCAGAAACACGGCAGTGTCATCACCGACCTGGGTGAGAGAGCCAGTGTTGAACTGAACTCCATGTCACTGATGATGTCATCAGGTGTAATAGATCACACCACATGAAATCAGAGTTGTTATTGTTTTCTTTTCATATACTGTAAATGTTAGGTATATTCACATACCTTCATGTCTTGAAGAGTTTGATTTGTAGATGGCAACCATTGTTAACACTTTGAGCGCCACGCCTGGTTTTCCGTTTTACCGGCTGAATGCCACCATCGACGCCAATGTTAACGTTAATATCGCCTAATCTATGTTTTAAATTATGGCTATGTGTCTAATCTGCCCATCGCATTATCAAATACTATTTTCCAGTCAGTGCTGTGAAGGCAGATTGTTTTTTTATCGCGTCGTTTCCGTTTCAGAGCAGTTAGAAAAGCCCCCGTTTTGATATAAAAAACAGCTCATTCTGGAGCATTCTATGAAAATCGTCTTTTAGTGGAATATTCCACAACGTTGATATTCGTCGGCCTTTTTATGAATCGTTTTCAAATAAACGCTAGATGATCAATATTATACGTGCACGCAAGCACATTACGGCCGCGCACTGATAATCGCTCCGTTGATTTCCTCACGGACTTTTACAGTGAAACCGAAAGAGGACATTTCACAAAACAGATTATAACTTCATCAAACTTACTCTGATTATCCTAACACTGATAACATAGAGTCCTTACCTGACATCAGATGGTATCCAACTGGTATATTCCAATTCCTGATCACCATTCGAAAAAATCGATACGTGTATGGATCCAACGCAATACTGTAGATCTCCATGATCAACGGGGATCTGAGGTTCCAGAATGAACTGTGGTAACCCCGGCTGGATCAGTGAACTGGAAAATGTGGAGTACCGGATTTTCATACATGGAAGGGTCATGAGTTGGATTTTAACTTGAGCCACAGAGCCACCAGAACACCTAAGAATCACAGCTAAAATCTGTATGAAATCAATGAAATCACCACAGATTTTGTGGCTAGGATTCACTCACATCTTTCTTTTGTGTTATATGCTCCCCAAAAGGATAGTTGAAAAGTTGCACTTCATCAAATCACCATAAAACCACCAGGAGGCATGATTTCAACATATGTCTCTCAGTGTCGTCATCTGAAATTTGGATCTGACACACATCTCTGTGTAAATGTGCTACTTTTTGGGTTATTTTGCTAATCAATATAAAACCCGCCTAACAGGGAACACCAAGGACAAGATCATCTCGGAGCTGGACAAGATTCAGCAGGACGTGACGGAGCACATCGAGGACAGCCGTGAGCGCTTGGACGGGATGGACCGGGACGTGCGGCGGTTCGAGAGCACCCTGGTGGTGGAGGTGGGAGACTGCAAGAGGTCCGGTGACGGGCTGGAGAAGAGACTGTCCAAGCTGGAGGGAGTATGCAGCAGGCTGGACGGCGTGTCTGACTCCCTCCAGAGGATCAAAGAAGGTATTCAGGCCATGCAGTATCTATCTATCTATCTATCTATCTATCTATCTATCTATCTATCTATCTATCTATCTATCTATCTATCTATCTATCTATCTATCTATCTATCTATCTATCTATCTATCTATCTATCTATCTATCTGTCTGTCTGTCTGTCTGTCTGTCTGTCTGTCTGTCTGTCTGTCTGTCTGTCTGTCTGTCTGTCTGTCTGTCTGTCTGTCTGTCTGTGTCTGTCTGTCTGTCTGTCTGTCTGTCTGTCTGTCTGTCTATCTAGGTATCTAGGTATTCAAGGTATTCAGATGTAAAATGAGTAATACATATTCATCACAGTATGATTAATTAAATAACATACGGTATGAGTGCTATACCCTTGTTTTTGGCACAAGTGCACTGCATTCATAGGAAGAGGTCATATGCCATGTTCTATAGAAAGCACCAGTGACAATAAACCAGCGTATATCATGACTTTGAGCATGTTATTATTTACATAATCCTTTCAAATTTAAGGTTAATCAAACACCAAAAGCACCATAAGTACTTGTGGAATGTATCTTGTGTATAATATAGAAATATAACAATGTATAAAATAAATAAATTACATTGTATAATATAAAAATATTACATTGAATTTTCAGGTCTGAACAAGCACGTGTCCGGGCTGTGGAACTGTGTGAGCGGGCTGAACGCCACTGTGATTTCCCACGGAGGAACCATCGATTACATCCAGACCACACAGCTGGATGGAGTCCACGGCAAGATCAAGAGTCTCAACTCCTCCGTCAACCACATTCTTAAAGAGTTCCAGGGCTTCACAGAGCAAGACCTGACCGGTGAGCGTTTGGAAAGATAATGTTCAAACGGGTGACATTGCCTTACATTATTTTCATGTGAAATATATCCACTGTGCAGTGTGCACACTATATGAATCCATCCAGATTAATGAATGATATGAGTAGTCATAATTCGGTATCCATTAGGTAAGGATAATAAGAGTTAGGTAAGGATAATTGGAGTTAGGTAAGGATAATAACAGTTAGGTAAGGATAATAACAGTTAGGTAAGGATAATAACAGTTAGGTAAGGATAATAACTTAGGTAAGGATAATAACAGTTCGGTAAGGATATTTAGAGTTAGGTAAGGATAATAACAGTTAGGTAAGGATAATTAGAGTTAGGTAAGGATACTTAGAGTTAGGTAAGGATAATAAGAGTTAGGTAAGGATAATAACAGTTAGGTAAGGTACAGTACAGTATAGTAAGTGACTGAGTAGAAGTTTAACTGAGGTATGAATGACAAATAATTGTCTGTCTGAGAATTTGAAGAGACAATATCTTACCTAAGATATTTAAAACATCACTCCTCCATTTAGAATTGTTGGACATTGGGCGGCTACGTGGCGTAGTGGGCAAGGCGCTCGCCACAAATGCGGAGACGCTGGGCTCGCCTGTTCGAGCCCAGCGTTCCACATTGCTTTCAGTTTAGCTGGTCGTTCATACTAATACACATTGGCCGTATTAGGGGTTGGGAAACTGATGGGTGGGGATCGGGCATTGTGGACAGTGACTCCTACAGGTCGGTTGGTGCGCCTGCGCAGTAGAATCAGGAAGTGTCGGGGGCAGCGTGAGCCTCCCACGCGTTACTCCTCGCCACTGAGAGATCGAGCTGCGCAGGTGAAAAGATGCGACTGCTGTTACCTCAAGTACCGGAGGGGACTTGTGCTATGTATGACTTAGTCCACATTGCAGCCGGCTTGTGGGAGGCAAGAAACAGCGTTCGTGACAGGGGAGGGTTGAATTGGATGATACGAAATTGGGATGGAAGAAAAATATAGAAAATGGGAGAAAAAGTGGATAAAAAAAATGAATTGTTGGACATTGGTTATGTAATGCCCCGTCGTTGGGATTTTAACAAGGCATTCATGGTGTTGGATATCATGGGACAACCTGTCTATCTCTTGTAAATTTAGCACTGGATGGATTCATAACGAAAAATATTTTCTTGCCAGTATTATAAGACATTCTATTTAGGCCTCTAGCGATTTACATGACAGATATTGTACATTTTGGATGCAGTGGTGTGTATAACTCACTTTTGGCTCATGTTTACTGACATTTACTTACATAACCATCATTGCACACGGTCCGTGTGCTTTGTGTGACACTTAACCGAACCCTTGAGATGAAGAACCATATAAGTGTGTTTTTAAACTATTTTTGGACACAGCCCATAACAGTATATTTGCTGTTCTAAACGCAATTCAAATCGCTGTGATACGACACCCAGAAGTACCTCTACACACAACCCACAAACTGACCAGTCTTTAGAACCTATGAAGTGTAGATAGTTAGAGTTGAAAGGTAGAACTGACCAGTCTTTAGAATCTATGAAGTGTATATAGTTAGAGTTGAAAGGTAGAACTGACCAGTCTTTAGAACCTATGAAGTGTAGATAGTTAGAGTTGAAAGGTAGAACTGACCAGTCTTTAGAATCTATGAAGTGTATATAGTTAGAGTTGAAAGGTAGAACTGACCAGTCTTTAGAATCTATGAAGTGTATATATTGTGACGAGGCTGGTGGTGTTCAGACTTGTCACAGTTCAAAAACAAACAAATTCAACTGTCCACACAAGTGCAATATCAATCAATAAGAATATTTATTGATTAAAGGCAGAATATAGTCCGATGGGCAGATAGAATGGTCGTAATACAGTCTAATGTCCAAAACACAAAAACAGGATTGTTCAATACTCAGAGTAGTCTTCCGGTCCAGGGTCAGTACACAAGGGAGGTTCTCAGCCAGTCCAGGGTCCAGTACACAATGAACACCTTCTCGCCTTCACCTCTCCTCTCACTACCTCTCACCTCACAACACTCCGTTAACCACAACCTCTTTCTCTACGTACTCAGCTCCAACCGCACCTCCTCACAACAATACTCTATCTGACCTATAGTGTTTTATGGTATGTGTGTCTGGTGTGTGTGTGCGGGATGTGGGTGATCTAATGGTGCACAGGTGTGTTCTATCAGTCCTAATCAGCTACATAATTGCTTCCACTCCTCCCGTGGCAGTAGTATCCCCCATCCTTCACATATCCATGAGACGGGGGTGATATCTGCCACAATAGTTAGAGTTGAAAGGTAGAACTGACCGGTCTTTAGAACCTATGAAGTCTATATAGTTGGAGTTGAAAGGTAGAACTGACCGGTCTTTAGAACCTATGAAGTGTATATAGTTGGAGTTGAAAGGTAGAACTGACCGGTCTTTAGAAGTGTATATAGTTGGAGTTGAAAGATAGAACTGACCGGTCTTTAGAACCTATGAAGTGTATATAGTTGGAGTTGAAAGGTAGAACTGACCGGTCTTTAGAACCTATGAAGTCTATATAGTTGGAGTTGAAAGATAGAACTGACCGGTCTTTACAATCTATAACGTTGAGATAGTTAGAGTTGAAGGGACTTGTATGGTTTTTGGTCTGATGGATTCCTGCTGTGAATCAACATGTTGATGACTCTGATCCACTTCCTCCCATCTGCTCTGCTTTGTAGGCCCCGTGCTGCAGCATAGAGGTTTGACTGCTTGTCTTGTGTCGTGTACTGTATATAAACTAACCATGTCCTGCCTGAGAAGTTCCAACTATGAGATACAGCACCGTGTGTGTGTGTATGAGTGTGTATGAGTGTGTGTGTGTGTGTGTGTGTGTGTGTGTGTGTGTGTGTGTGTGTGTGTGTGTGTGTGTGTGTGTGTGTGTGTGTGTGTGTGTGTGTGTGTGTGTGTGTGTGTGTGTGTGTGTGTGTGTGTGTGTGTGTGTGTGTGTGTGCGTGTGTGCGTGCGTGCGTGCGTGCGTGCGTGTGTGTGTGCACGCATGTGTGTTTTGTGTGTAAACAGTCTCAAATATCACATTTGCAACCAAGGGTCAATATACACAGCCGAGCTACGCAAGTTTCAATAAACGTATCAAACGTGACCAAAGCAGGAGAATGATTCAACTGAAAGAACACAAATATTCCTGTGATTAAAACTAACATTGTCTTGTTTGTGTGATGGTTCGAGTCTTGGCACATCATGTGATGCGTCGCGTTGCTATTAGTCACTGCAGTATTTCATTGTATAAGAATTCCAAGCACTGGGAAAGCCTTAGCATGACTTCAGCAGACTTCAGCAGCCTCATACACACACACACACACACACACACACACACACACACGGTATAAAGTCAAAGTATAAAGGCAACGTGACTTTGTAATGTCCTAACTTGTGTGTTTCCTGCTGTACTTGTCCTCAGACTGTCTGCGTTTGTTTCATGTGTCTTATTTCATGTTCTATGGTGTCTATTGTCGTTGACCTACTGTATGGAGTCTTGTGTGTTAAGAATAGGTGTTGTGTGCCCAGGTGATCACATGTTTCCTTTTCTTTGGACATGTTATGCAATTAGAAGAGACATGTTAATTTCTATGCAGATGGCCAATGTTATTATCTTCTTCTTCAATATACTGTGTAATATCTATTATGACAAATGTTTCCCATTATTAAATTTTATCATTCGTCCACATCTCCACCTCCACAGGCCCCCCTGGCCCCCCAGGTCAACCAGGAGAGAGAGGCTACAATGGGCTGCCGGGGCCAAAGGGCCCCTCCGGACCCCCGGGGAGGCAAGGAGAGAACGGACCACGGGGGGCACCAGGTGAAAAAGGCACACAGTCATTATTGGATTAATTGAAGTTGAAAAAAGATACATATGGTGGGGAGAAAATTAGGGATGCACGATAATTATCGGGCCGATATCAGCAATTATGACGTCATCCCGATAAACCCGATAACGTTATTAATAGCTCCGATAATATAATATATTTTTTGGTAAAAAAAAAATGCGGTGCGGGTGAATTGGGATGAAGGGCGTTTGTTTTTACTGTAGGCTCCTCCCGTTTTGCCAGTACTGTGGTACGACTGATAGCATGTGGTTTAGGAAGAGGGCGTTTTACACAAATCCAGCGCTCCCTTTCTTGGCTGTGACGTAGCCACGTACGTTTCTGAAGCAGCGCGGATGTAAACAAAGATGGCGTCGGTAGTGTGGCAATAGTTTCAGAGGAAAAAAGTTTGCTTGCTATTTGTAACAAATGCAATGCAGAAGGGCAACAACTTATAATACATCCAACCTAACAAGTCACCTGCAACATCACCACCCCTACGATGGTGTGTTATTGTGTTAAAAGCCTACGACGACGTGCAAGCAGCTAAAGCTGCTGCAAATCTAGCCCCTTTCATGACTGTGATGCAACCCTTGGTTGAATACGCAGTCACTTATTGCTCCGTAGTAGCCAGGTTAATTTGCACCACCAAGCACTGCTTAAAAGCTAGCGGCTTGAGCCCTTGGGTCATTTCTGTCAAACTTCTTTAATT
This sequence comes from Notolepis coatsorum, assembly GCF_963971535.1. Classification (NCBI taxonomy): domain Eukaryota; kingdom Metazoa; phylum Chordata; class Actinopteri; order Aulopiformes; family Paralepididae; genus Notolepis; species Notolepis coatsorum. The sequence continues at coordinate 59,622,345 of NC_140184.1, read as the reverse complement.
TAGCAAAGCCTCGTCAATAGGTACAAGCGCCGCAGGTTCCTTTGTAGCTGGCTTTGGATTCACAGCAGCTTTAGCTGCTCGCGCGTCGTCGTAGGCTTTTAACACACCATCGTAGCGGTGGTGATGTTGCAGGTGACTTGTTAGGTTGGATGTATTATAAGTCATTGACGGATTGTGAATTTTCTGATTCAAATTATATTTATTTGGAAAAATAAATATGGTCACTTTATCAGTCAAAACTGTTGTCTTAGCTTTGTTTTGTTCATAGTAGTAACGCTCATGTCATGATAAATCTGGTTAGGTCAAAACTACAGGAATATACATTTAAAAAAAAATTGTATAATACAATAAATATCGGTTATCGGGGGGGGGGGGGGGTTGTTGGACCTTTACGTTGGCCAGTTTCGAATTGCAACTTCCCGTAGGTGCTCTTTGAGAGCGGTTTTGAATGTGGGTAGGGATTCACATCTTTACGGCTGTGGGTAGGGCGTTCCACATTGATGTGGCATAATTGCTAAATGTGTTTAGTCCCTTGTTTGTGCCGAATCTGGGTTGCACATGATTTGTGGAACTCCCTCTGGTGTTGTGGTCTTGACCTTTGGGAAGTATTTCGACATGTACATGGGTACCTGTGTGGTGTAGTGTATCTTGTAGACCAGGCCCATTGCAAGTTGCTGTACTCTGTACCATTCACTCCCTATTGTGTGTGTTTTTCCTTCTAAAAGCCAGTCTAGTTATTATCTAGCTCTCATTCTTCTGCGGCTTCCCTGTTTTTTTTCCCTTGGTGTTATTGCAGACTTTTCAGCAACACAGCACATATTATTGAGGCATGGTACACGGTCAGCAAGACCTGAAAGAGTGCAAGAGATACGATAGACAGTGGACTATACATAACGCACTCTGCTGGCAGGCACCGGACCGACCTCCAACTGCAAACCCTCCAGCACCACGTGACCCTGAAGTTTAATACCTCTGTCTTATCCAGGAATGAGTTTACACCAATGTGCTACTACTAGCTACTAGCTGGGCTCAACCATACTATCTGAGACAACAGGCACCATTAAAAGCAGTGGTTACGAGCTACTGGCATGCACTTCACGCTCACCCTCCGACCAATGTATGTCAATGTGTCCCACGTTTGTATAGTCAAATGATTTGGGGGTTTAATGAAATTAATGAATGACCTAATGCATGAATAATACCTGCTGCCTCTTACAACGTTCCTCTGTGTATAGTGAACTAAAAACATACCTGCCAAAAGAAAACACACTTTTGTGCTGTAATTATTACAGTAATTCTTACTGTACTTCTTTCTTTTCTTTTAGGTACCAGAGGTGAACAAGGTATGTGTGTGTAATTTTAAATTTTAGTATTATTATTATTATTATTATTATTATTATTATTATTATTATTATTATTATTATTATTATTATTATTATTATTATTATTATTATTATTATTATTATTATTATTATTATTATTATTATTATTATTATTATTATTATTATTATTATGTTATTTAACACTTTGATTGCCTAAGGCTAAATTCATGATATACCATCCGTTGCCAGCTCTATTTAACATGGAGAAGTTCCCCTTCTTTGCAGGGCTATAACTTTTTAAATTCTATTGCTAGATTGCCATTATTAGGGCCCATTCAAGGTCCTATATGTATTGTTCATTGTGTAGCAACGTTAAACTTTTTCATTCACATATTCATAGTAAAATATGGTCTAAAGTATAAGGGCCCGCGTCCACCTAGCGCATATTTCTCCGTGAAACATGCTGGGAGTGCGCCCGGTAGAATGGGGCGGGGCGCATGCATGCGGTGACAGAGACAAAAACGTAGATGACAGAAAGAAATCTACAGCCATGCCGCGGTTTTGCACATATTATAGCATATTTGAATAACTTTATTGTATATTAATTATATATATAGTTATTGCCTGACACCACAGTTCGCCCTTTGCTTTTTATTCGCTTTTTAGTAGTGTATTCGTGTAGTTATTATTATTAGTTTTGTCGCGAATCTCAATGGTCTGTGGGAGACAGCCAGACAGGCAGGCAGCTCCGGTGTCAGGTTACAAACAGAGTGGTAGATGAATGGCTGTGATTGGTTGTCTGAAAATGAGCCCAGCGCATCGCTCTGAAAGTTGAGAAAGTTTCAACTTTCGTCCGCACAAAAAAGCTGAGAAAAGAAGCCGACGGCAGCGCACTTCCTAGAGGCGGCCGCATGCGGCCGCATGCGCTCCCTCCCCATTGGAATACATTGAAAACAGATGCGTGCGGTCAGAAATATGCGCCAAGTGGACGCGGGCCCTAAGTATGTTTTCATCTCTTTCTGCAGCTTTCTCCAGAATGTGATTTATAGCCCCAAATGCATTATATTGATGATGAAATACAGTTTGATAGCGATCGGTGCCAGATGAAAAATTTCAAATGGACGTGCTTCTAGGAGTTTCTACGTATCATCTGATGATGACCGGATGGGCGGGGGATCGTTTATAATTCCGTGGGCAACGTTATACCATTCATCTAATGTGGGTCAAATGTTCATCATAGCAGTTAGTATCGAACACGGTAATAATAAACGCTAAAACTCACCCCAGTCTCCGCGGGCCGTTGGGCGATCAGCGTGGAGAAGACAGTTTTCAATTATGGGATGTCGAAATACCGGATCTATTTCCAGGTTGTATAATAGTATATACGTCCAAATAACGTTGTTTATTGAGTTAGGGCGAGCGATCTATTATCCAGTGTTTCAAGATGGAGTCGCGGGAGCTATAGAGAGTGCCCGGAAGTAATATGGGTGATCACCACTTCAGCTTCTGCCGATCGGCCACCAGATGGCGCTCTTGAACCGCTAGAGGGTTGAGAGGAGGCCAGCACTGTGTCTCAGGGCTGCGGAGGAAAAATATGATTTCGATCACAGATTTTTGAAATATTGATATTAAAGACGAGTTAGGGCGTCCTCGGCAACTTTAGCATGGCTAGGAAAGACGCCTAAACACGTTTTCGGCACTTAAAGTGTTAACATCAGTGTCAGGAGTTTGGGGCTTCAAATCTTCACTAGTAATTATCAGCTAATAATCAAACCTTCAATCTTCCTGCACGCAAAGTTTCCATTCCAACAGTGATGTGATGTAAGGGGGAAGTTTACCAATAAGGGCTTTAAAAATAAACAAATACCAATGATAGTTACACCTTTCAACCAGAGAAGGCCATCCAACCTTTTCATGTCAACAGTAATACATCTTAGATTTATTAGACAGAGTCCAGAGGTTTAAGAGTTGAAGCTGCAGCATGCCTATAAATCACATCACCATAGTCCAAAATGTATAAGAAAACAGATTCAACAATCCTCTTTCTTCTAATCACGGGAATGCTGGATCTACATGTATTTCTGTACATGAAGCCAATTTTCTGTCGCAGCTTGGAAGCAAGAATATCCACATGAAACAAGAAAATCCCTTAAACAAGCCAAGATATTTATACTCCGCTTACGGTAGATATATGTCCTTCATCATAATCAACATTTCTGGCTCTGGCGAACAGCATACATTTAGTTTTACTAGCATTGAGGACTAATTTAAGATTGATAAAAGCCTCTTGAAGAACATGAGAACATTAATTTATTGTAACACAGAGCAGAAGAATTTTCCACAACAAACACATTCCCTTTAATTTACACCGTTGCACGACAGTGACGTATGCCGAATCCCTCAAGAGACCTACACGCTCACAACAACGCGTCGCTCCCGAAACACGGTTATCCACTGACTTGAGCAGCTAGACACAAATGTCAGAGGTTTGGAAGCATTTTAAAATAGAAAGTCAAGCCAGTCCAACAGCCACTTGCAATGTTTGCAAGGAGGACATTCCGCGTGGAGGAAAAACTCATGAAGCAGCAGGCTGGAGGCGTCATTGTGCTCGGGGAGGTAGGAGGCGGAGTTTTTAGACTAGGTGCAATCCCTTGCTTGAATGAAGTTAACTTTTCACCTGGATAACGTCAATTATTTGCTGTGACTGAGGATTATCGTCTGCGTTTCAGACCAAAATGGAGCAAATCAATACGTAAGTCGAACACTGAATGTATACTAATGTGCAAACATATATTGAAACTTTGAATATTTCTCATATGAAGCACATTTCTCAGGGTGAATGTAATAAGAGCCGCCGCGCTCGCGCCCCTCGAGGGACTATTAGGCAACAGAGGGGCTTGTTGCCTAATAGTTTCTGACAAAAATGCGTCAAAATTGATTACTAATGTGAAAGATCGGATCGGGAAAGATCGGGATCGGTAGATACTCAAAATCACATGATCTGGATCGGATCGGGAGCAAAAAAAGGTGATCGGGACGCGTCTATTCGAATCCTAACTGTAACTGAGGGGTACAATTCCCTGACTGTATTGATAAGTATGGTATTATTAAACCACTACCGCTTGTACTTTAACTTCTGGCCATCCAGTACATGATATAGATATGATGAACACTTTCCCACCTGATGAAACGAAGTCCACACAAATGTATAAATCGAATATTTTATATAGCAAAGGGTATATACAACGTTCACTTAATGACATTTATGATTTGAAATGCACTTGTAAGGCAAATGAGTATTCGTAGGTAAATCAACATTGAATGTCCAGTCTCTGGTTACGCAGGGAGCAAGTATACAACCTGGTTCTTTAGGGAACTATAGCGATGGTACTTAAATGATTATAGCTGGATACACTAAAGGGGGGTCCCGCTGGTTGTAAGACAGTAGGGGGGGGGGTTAGGAGAGCCGCTGGCGGTATCCCATCTGGCCGACGATTTCTTGGGAGAATTCAGAGTGCTGAACACGGTGCCCACAGAACCTCGGTCCACAGATGAATACAGCTGGGCCCTCTGGTGGACGGTAGCTGCCGGTCCACAACGAAGAGACGTGAGGCGACCTCACTCGGGGTAGAGCGCCGTCTCACCTGGACTCCTCTCGGGGGGGTAGTTCCAACACTCAGCAGTGTTGGCTGTTATCCATGGAATAATCAAAGCACCCAAAGCACGTAGATAATCCAAGCCGTGTAGGGCTCGACGTCGTCCGGGTGAAGTAATCCAATGTACAGGTCCACTCGTCCTGGCCCGGAGCTCCTCGGATGCAAGCACCACACGTGGTCTGCCCAGCCTGGTTAAGACTCCAGATAACGTCAGGAACGATGGGGGTACTGCTCACTTTATAACTCTAACCGAACGATGCACCATACATAATAGACTATTATTAACTTAATAGAAATACGTCCCACTCGACGGTATAGTGCCAAACTATGACAATTCAACTATTAATCCACACGATGTCTCAATGCCTATTCTGAGGCCAAGTAGGCCATACTGCACCACACGTGCGTCGTGGGTGAGGCTTCACATCTGTTACTAGGTTGGAGGGTAAAAGACTAATGGACTAAAAGAAAGTTCTACTTTACTTGCGCCATATATATATGCGCTGTGAACAAATAGTACCATTCGTATTTCGCCAGACGTATTCCTACGCGGAACCGGGCTTGTAACGACATGTTCGTCGGCACGATTGAACTTGAACCAAGGGGCTTGGCTGCTGGCGCCAGGTTCTCGTCCAATGGTAGAATGAAACTATTATGGGCTGTTAGTAGACTAAAGGGATATTCAGTGTATATGTACAAGGAATATACAGGGGATATCAAACGATATACAAATACTATTAAATATATATCCATAAATAAATATATATATTCGGTTTAATCTGATCCTTCACAACAGCCGCCCCCTAATTAGTCCCACCTAATTAGCTAAGCAGAGACAGATTAACCGCACTGTCTACCACTCAAGGTCCGCTGTAAGGGTCAGTCAACTCACAAAGTCATGGGGTCATGGTCGTCATCGATAGTGTCTGGGAGTCTGGGCAGTTCTATTAGCCTCGCCACGGGTCGTGTGTAAGTTCGCCCTTGGACGAGCACCTCGGCTGCTCGGACCTTGCCATCGGCACCGGTGATCACTTTGCTTACGCGGCCAGCCGGCCACATAGCTCTGGGTAGTGACTGGTCGATAATCATGACGACTGTTCCTTCTGTCAAATTGTCTCTCTCTTTTACCCACTTCTGGCGGGTCTGTAGAGACGGTAGATAGTGGAGTAGGAAGCTGTTCCAAAACTTGTCAGCTAGTACTTGACTGTACCTCCACATTCTTCGGCCGTTCGCTTCTTCAGGCCTGTACATTGTCTGGGGTAGCGCGGGGTCTAGCCGCCTCATCAAGAGTGTGTTGGGGGTGACTGGGTCGACATCTGCTACATCACTGGAGACGTAGCCGAGGGGCTTGGAGTTCAATACTCCCTCGATCTCCGTGAGGACTGTCATTAGGACTTCTTCCGCCACAGTCTGGGCCCCAAGCACGGCGTACAGGGCTGTCTTTATAGAACGTACTTCTCGTTCCCAGGTTCCACCGAAGTGGGGTGCGTTTGGGGGATTAAACTGGAAGTCAATCTGAGATGGAGCGAGGTGGGTCTTAAGTTCTGGGCCCATAGCTTGGAAGCTCTCTCTCAGCTCTCTTTCTCCGCCTTTGAAGTTTGTCCCGTGATCAGACAACAATGTAGACGGTTTTCCTTTCCGTGATGTGAATCTTCGGAAGGCCATAAGGAATGAGTCTGTGCTCATGGTCGGAAGGAGTTCGATATGTATCGCTCTGGTGGTCATGCATTTGAATACAATACCCCACCGCTTCTCGGTTCCTCTTCCTCTCTTTATATACAACGGGCCAAAACAGTCCATGCCTGTGGAGTGGAATGGCTTGTCGCCGAGTCGGAGGCGACAGGGAGGTAGGTCAGCCATCCGGGGTATGCTGGGCTGCGCGCGCCACTTTCGGCAGTCTAGACAGGTTCGCTGGAAGCGTCGCACCGCTTCTCTTCCTTGAAGTATCCAATAGCGACGTCTGATCTCCGCGAAGACTCTCTCTGCTCCTGCGTGGTGTACATCCTCGTCGTATTTCTTTATGATCAGCTCTGTGACCTTGTGTCGGCTGTTCAAGACTATCGGGTACTTAACGTCATCCGGTAGATCGGGGGCTCTCCGCAGACGACCACCCACTCTGATGAGATTATGGGCGTCGCTCTCGGGTGCCAGGTGGAGCAGTCTGCTGTCTGATGGGACGGGCTTTCCTCCCTGTAGACAGTCTAGCTCATCGGGGAACGAGTCTCTCTGGGCTCGTTGTAGTAGAAGAAGTTCTGCTTCTTCGTAGTCAGCTGCTGAAATGTCAGTGGTGGACTGAATCTCTGGGTGGTGCCACAGGAATGTCTTTAGCTGCGCACTCTGTAGGGTAATGCAATCATCTATGTTGGGGTCTGTGGAGGCGACTGTGCTCAGTCCACAGAACATAGGTTTCTTGTTCTCAGCCTCCTCTTTACTTGCTTCCCGTGGGGTGGGCATAGGCCACTCTTCTTCCGGGAGCTTGAGGAATTCTGGTCCGTCACTGTAGATGTTGCGACGGGTGTGGCGGCTAGGTGGTGTAGTGGTCTAAGGCACTCGCCACCAGTGTGGAGACGCTAGGATTCGCGTGTTCGAATCCAGCTCTCCACATTGTTTTTCAGTTTGGCTGGTCGTCCGCAGTAATACACATTGGCCGTATTACGGGGAGGGAAAAACTGAAGGGTGGGGATCGAACGTTGTGAACAAGCGACTCCTACAAGTCGGTTGGTGCGCCTGCGCAGTAGAATCAGGAAGTGTCGGGGGCAGCGTGAGCCTCCCACGCGTTACTCCTCGACACTGAGAGGTCGAGCTGCGCAGGTGAAAAGATGCGACTGCTGTTACCTCAAGTACCGGAGGGGACTTGTGCTATGTATGACTTAGTCCTCACTGCAGCCGGCTTGTGGGAGGCAAGAAACAGCGTTCGTGACAGGGGAGGGTTGAATTGGATGATACGAAATTGGGATGGGAGAAAAATATAGAAAAATGGGAGAAAAAGTGGATCAAAAAAAAAAAAGATGTTGCGACGGGTGAGGTCATCTAGGGACATTCCCCGGGTGATGACGTCAGCTGGGTTGTGTTTGGTGTCCACATACCGCCAGCTGGCTGCTTCTGTTAACTCTTGAATCTCGGTGACTCTGACTCCCACGAAGACCTTGTATCTGCATGAATCAGACTTGATCCATGTGAGTACTGTCGTGGAATCTGACCACAAGATTGTTCTGTGCACCGGAATGGTGAGTTCACGTTGGATTAACGTGGCTAGATGCGCTCCTGCTAGGGCTGCGCAGAGCTCTAGACACGGGATAGATTGTTGCTTTCGTGGGGCTATTCTTGAGCGAGCCAGGATGAAAGCAGTGTGTATCTCTCCTCCCTTCTCTTGGGCACGCAAGTAGGCCACCGATCCATAGGCTACTTCGGAGGCGTCACTGAAGACGTGTAGATCCATCTTGCATGTCTCTGGCCTCACTGTGGGTGGGAAGTAGCTGCGGCGTATATTGACGCCTGGGAGTGAGCGGAGCTCCGTCTCCCACTCTCTCCATGTGGAGGCAAGGTGTGCGGGTATTGGGTCGTCCCAGCCCTGGTCCTTGTCCCATAGTGCTCGTACAATCATCTTTGCCCTGGTGGTGTAAGGTAGAATACATCCCAACGGGTCATATTGTCTGGCGAGTGTTCTGTACACACTCCGTCTGGTGGTCGGTGTGGCAATGTATGACGCCGTCGATGGCTGATACATCGGCGAGCGTTGGGGGAGAGACCTCCTAGGCGAGTCTCCTCTTGCGCCTCTCTGTGGGCTGGTACCGGCTGGGTACCATGGCCCGCTGGTCCAGGTGCTATTCCTCGGGGCTGGTCGTGCGTCGTGCTCACCCGTGAATAGAGTCGGGGGTCTGTAGCGCAGCGCCCCGGGGGTATAGCCTGGGCTGTACTGGACCTCCTGGTCCGGTGGAGTACTGTGCTGTCGTCGGGCTTTGTTCTCCTCCTCTCCCTCTTCTTCTTCTATCAGGTCCTCTAGATCCTGTAGTCGTTTATTTAGCTTCTCCGCAGTGTATGCTGCTCCTTCCTTGTAGCTGGGTCTCGCTTGGACCGGTCGGGGAAGGGGGTCTGCGGGGGGTATAGGCTTGGTCTGTTGGTCAAGTTCAGGGTCGCTTGCTCGGTTAGGAGACGCTGCCCTTGACTGTTGTCTCGACGAGTTCCTTGAACCCCTGGCGGAGGGAGAGGGTGTTGCCCTGGGGATCAGCCGCTCCATTAGCCGCGCACGTAACTTGTCGCGCTCGGCTTGTAGTCTGTCGCGCTCGCCCTGTAGTCTGTCACGCTCGGTTTTGCGCTGGATGAGATCGATGTTGCGCTCTGCTTCTCTTTGGGCACCGTCAGCGGCGCGCTGGGCTTCGGCGGCGGCGCGCTCTGCTTCTCTTTGGGCACCGTCAGCGGCGCGCTGGGCTTCGGCGGCGGCGCGCTCTGCTTCTCTTTGGGCACCGGCAGCGGCACGCTGGGTGTCTGCTCGGTCTCTTGCCATATTCTCTTCCGTCTGAAGGCGTCTCATCTCCAGGCGTATGCGCTCTTCTTCGCTCCGTTGCTGTGTCGAGTCGATCGCGTTCACCCTGAAGTCGATCGCGTTCACCCTGAAGTCGATCGCGTTCGGTAGAGGCTGTCAGGCTGGCGAGGAACGCCTGTGATAGCATCCTCTCCGCTTCGCTGGGGGAAGACGGTTGTAGAGGTGAGCCGCTCCTGGGTGAGCCGCTCCTGGCTGTACTCGTTGGGGAGTCCTGGAGCTCTATTTCCTCGGCGCTCTCCTCCTCTTCCTCCGTGCAGAGTTCTCTCTCTGTAGGGTTGTCTTCCTCCCGGGGCTGGTCGGGGACTACTTCTTCGGTATTGGCGGGGGGTAAAGGCATGTCAGCTCCCTCCTGGTCCCCACCATGAGCTTGGTCAGTTACATTAGAACCCACTAGGGCCTCTGTGGTCGCGGCAACCTGGTCGTTAAGGTCAGACATAATTTTACTTTCTACTTTTACCGCGTTTACCGTTTGTAGAAGGCTAGGTAGTTGACTGACAGCGTAATCCACTAAGTACTGAGGTGGCTGTCGTCTGCGCTGCGGGCGTTCTACGTTAGGAGGACCGTTTCATGGAGTGTTCATCATAGGCCATTTCAATATTAATAACACTATATTAATATTACACTAGTTACCCTCCGGCTCGAAGGACCAATTGTAACTGAGGGGTACAATTCCCTGACTGTATTGATAAGTATGGTATTATTAAACCACTACCGCTTGTACTTTAACTTCTGGCCATCCAGTACATGATATAGATATGATGAACACTTTCCCACCTGATGAAACGAAGTCCACACAAATGTATAAATCGAATATTTTATATAGCAAAGGGTATATACAACGTTCACTTAATGACATTTATGATTTGAAATGCACTTGTAAGGCAAATGAGTATTCGTAGGTAAATCAACATTGAATGTCCAGTCTCTGGTTACGCAGGGAGCAAGTATACAACCTGGTTCTTTAGGGAACTATAGCGATGGTACTTAAATGATTATAGCTGGATACACTAAAGGGGGGTCCCGCTGGTTGTAAGACAGTAGGGGGGGGGGGTTAGGAGAGCCACTGGCGGTATCCCATCTGGCCGACGATTTCTTGGGAGAATTCAGAGTGCTGAACACGGTGCCCACAGAACCTCGGTCCATAGATGAATACAGCTGGGCCCTCTGGTGGACGGTAGCTGCCGGTCCACAACGAAGAGACGTGAGGCGACCTCACTCGGGGTAGAGCGCCGTCTCACCTGGACTCCTCTCGGGGGGGTAGTTCCAACACTCAGCAGTGTTGGCTGTTATCCATGGAATAATCAAAGCACCCAAAGCACGTAGATAATCCAAGCCGTGTAGGGCTCGACGTCGTCCGGGTGAATTAATCCAATGTACAGGTCCACTCGTCCTGGCCCGGAGCTCCTCGGATGCAAGCACCACACGTGGTCTGCCCAGCCTGGTTAAGACTCCAGATAACGTCAGGAACGATGGGGGTACTGCTCACTTTATAACTCTAACCTAACGATGCACCATACATAATATTACTATTATTAACTTAATAGAAATACGTCCCACTCGACGGTATAGTGCCAAACTATGACAATTCAACTATTAATCCACACGATGTCTCAATGCCTATTCTGAGGCCAAGTAGGCCATACTGCACCACACGTGCGTCGTGGGTGAGGCTTCACGTCTGTTACTAGGTTGGAGGGTAAAAGACTAATGGACTAAAAGAAAGTTCTACTTTACTTGCGCCATATATATATGCGCTGTGAACAAATAGTACCATTCGTATTTCGCCAGACGTATTCCTACGCGGAACCGGGCTTGTAACGACATGTTCGTCGGCACGATTGAACTTGAACCAAGGGGCTTGGCTGCTGGCGCCAGGTTCTCGTCCAATGGTAGAATGAAACTATTATGGGCTGTTAGTAGACTAAAGGGATATTCAGTGTATATGTACAAGGAATATACAGGGGATATCAAACGATATACAAATACTATTAAATATATATCCATAAATAAATATATATATTCGGTTTAATCTGATCCTTCACAACACTAACGCATTTATGTTTCCGCGTTCGCGTTTTGCAAATCTGATTGGCCACTGCCGTTTCTGGTGCGATCTGATTGGCCACTGACGTTTCTGGTCATGTGACATGTGCGCCCAATCGCGTGAGGCGCCCATTTCCGCCTCAACCGGCAGCAAACGCCTAACGCCTAGTTTATCACTGGTTAAGCTTAGGCGACTCTTTTGAAGTTGGTTAAGGTTAGAGTTTGGAATCAGGGCTGGTGTTCTATCACCCTGCTCTAAGACAAACTCTAACCTTAACCAACTTCGAAAGAGTGCCTAAGCTTAACCGGCGAAAGAACTTGCCGTCACACGATTGGCGTGACCAGAAACGTCAGTGGCCAATCAGAGCGCAAAACGCGAACGCAGAAGCATAAATGCGTTAGGATTCTAATAGACACGATCGGGACATCCCTAGTATTTAGTATATACCGCCACCTATAGAGGCTCTGATGTATTCTGTAATGAGGTTACTGATCCCCATCACTCTAAAACACTAAGTGGCAGTAATGCTGAAAGATCTGTGTTCCAACCACCATTGGATATCAAATAAGGAAGAAGCAGTGTTGTCTTCTAGGTAGAAAACAGGTGGAGTTTTCTGAATTTGCCTCTAATGGCGCAAATAGCCATGGGATTAAACTGGGTTAAACTGTTTACATGTGCACAGTCCATACCCTACGTTTGAGTATCCCTGTTTATAGGAATATACCAATCAGCAGAATATTCCTGTCAACCTGTAGTGTCCCACCCACAGGAAACCAATAGTGATGAGAGTAACGCGTTTACAGTACATGCCTACATGTACTGTACATCAATGGGGAGCGACGACGCCTCCCTCGCGGACAAGCTCAACACCTTCTACGCTCGGTTTGGTGTAGACAGTGGCGCTGCTGGCTCTCCGGCTAGTGACGTCACTGGCGCGCCGGCTGTTGTGGAGGGGGGGGGGGCAACCGCGGGGGGGCGGGGACGCTCTCTCGTTGTCGGAACACAGTGTGAGAAGAGCATTTATGCAGGTGAACACCAGGAAGGCTGCTGGCCCAGATGGTATAACAGGACGCATACTCAAGTCCTGTGCCAACCAGCTGGCCCCGGTGTTCACCGCCATATTTAATCAATCCCTGGCGGAGTCAGTGGTCCCTGCTTGCTTCAAGATGTCTACCATCATCCCTGTACCGAAGAAACCCTCCCCAACATGTCCAAATGACTACAGACCGGTGGCACTCACCTCTGTGGTCATGAAATGTTTCGAGAGGCTGGTCAAGGACCACATTTGTGCCTCCCTCCCCAGTGATATGGACCCTATGCAATTTGCATACAGGACAAACAGGTCCACCTACGACGCGGTCTCCCAGGTACTGCACAGCACCCTCTCTCACCTTGACCGTCAGAAGGGGGGCTATGTGAGACTGTTGTTCATTGACTACAGCTCAGCGTTCAACACCATAGTCCCCACCAGACTGGTGGACAAGCTGATCGAGCTAGGTCTGAGCTCCGCCCTGAGCGCCTGGGTACTGGACTTTCTGAGCGAAAGACCCCAGGCGGTCAGGGTGGGGGGTCAGACCTCCAACACCATCACCCTGAGCATCGGGTCCCCCCAGGGCTGTGTTCTGAGCCCCCTGCTGTACTCACTCTACACACACGATTGTGTGGCCAAGTTCAGCTCCAACTCCATAGTGAAGTTCGCAGACGACACGGTGGTGGTGGGGCTGATCTCGGACAACGACGAGAAGGCCTACCGGGAGGAGGTTGAGGTACTGGAACGCTGGTGCCAGGACAACAGCCTGCTCCTGAACATTGGTAAAACCAAGGAGCTGATCGTGGATTATAGGAGAGGACAGCAGGAGACGCACACACCACTGATGATTAACGGGGCTACCGTGGACAGGGTGAGCAGCTTTAAGTACCTGGGGGTCCACATCTCAGAGGATCTGACATGGTCAACACACATAGACACAGTAGTAAAGAAGGCGAAACAGCGCCTCTACCACCTGAGACAGTTAAGGAAGTTCAGAGTATCGGGGAAGATACTCCAGTAGAGAGCATCCTGACCGGAAACATCACTGCCTGGTATGGAAACAGCACGGCACAGGACAAGAAGGCCCTACAGAGAGTGGTGCGCTCAGCCGAGCGTACCACGGGTATTGCACTACCTCCCCTGCAGGTTCTATACAACAAGAGGTGCAAATCCAGAGCCTGCAGAATAATGAAAGACCCCCACCACCCCAATAACAGCCTGTTTCAGCTGCTGATGTCAGGCAGACGCCTGCGAACCCCAGCTACTAGGACAGAGAGGCTTAGCTTCTTCCCCCAGGCCATCAGAGTCCTGAACAATGAACATTGAGTACCACAGAACATTGAACTATCCACACATAAGCACACATGAGCACACACACGACACGCACGCAGTGCACGCTCACACACTAGCAGCCACTTAACACTTTAACATGAGCGGGCACACACTCATGCGCACACACTCACACTTATTGCCAAAAGGAAAGGCCACTTTAAATCAGTAGTAGCAACAGTAACAGTGTATTGCACTACCAAAGCTACCTAGCATGTCCTATATGCTCTGTAAATAACTATGTACAGATACCGATTTTGATGTCACCATGTTACCTGTTACCTGTTACCTGTTATTGCACAATGTTTTTGTATTGGATTCTATTATATGTTGTACCCACTGTATTGCACATCGTTGCGGGCAAGACCACCCGCATTTCATTGTATACTCGTATGCCGTGACAAATAAAACTCTTGACTTGACTTGACTACATGCCACTGTAATCTGTTTAATATTGGAGCAAGCCAGTCATTTTAACTGGATTTCTCGTAACCAGAATACGAGCTTTAATGGTTTATAGTAGCCTGGTTAACACTAGGCATGTAAACATAGTCATTCACTGATGATAAATGACCACACCTAGTCTCAGATGCTTTTTTATTTCAAGCCTAACAGCGGTTTGTTACGTCTTGTCTCATTGCATCTTCAGGTCTGTCTGGCGCTGACGCCCATGTGCCCAAGCTGTCGTTCTCCGCTGCTCTCACCAACCCCATGGAGAGGCCTGGTACCATCATCTTTGATAAGATCTTTGTCAATGAAGGAGACTTCTTTGACACGAGGACAGGTGAGGCGCACGGGCACAATGAGTACAATAGGTGAAAAGAGGAGGAAGCAAGACATTCTTCCATTGGATACCATTGTCTTTGCAAATGCAAAACTGTTATTTCGTTTCCATACACTAACATTTTCTGGTTTCATATTATATCAAATATATTTATATTTCCTGCTCTGTCTTCCCCAGCACATAACCCTAATGACATGATCTTTCTATCAGCATTCTAGTGATGTCTTTCAACCAACTCGTTCTCTCTCTCTCTCTCTCTCTCTCTCTCTCTCTCTCTCTCTCTCTCTCTCTCTCTCTCTCTCTCTCTCTCTCTCTCTCTCTCTCTCTCTCTCTCAGGTATTTTCACAGCTCCCGTGGATGGCCGCTACTTCTTCAGTGCCACCCTGACGGGCCACAAGAACGAGAAGATTGAGGCAGTCCTGTCAAAATCCAACTACGGCATGGCCCGGGTGGACTCTGCGGGCTACCAGCCCGAGGGCCTGGAGAACAAGCCCGTGGCCGAGGCCAAGACCCCGCCTGGCTCCCTGGCCGTGTTCAACATCATCCTCCCCCTACAGGCCGGCGACACCGTCTGCATTGACCTGGTGATGGGCAAGCTGGCACACTCTGTGGAGCCCCTCACCATCTTCAATGGAATACTGCTCTACGAAGAGATGTGATTGGTGAGCGGGCGTGGGAGGGGAGTAATGAACGATCAATATCCCCCACCCATACTTCCCTGTGTTCCTAGACATGAAACTTTAAAAGAACACAAGGGAATGAAGGACAAGAAGGAAGGACAGGGGAACGGGAAGGAGGAGAGGAGTGATGGACGCAGGAAGGAAAGAGAGGAGTAGGGAAGGATGAACCCTCGACATGTTCATATCGATGTTTTGTAGACAAGGAAAACCAAACCCAAACGACGGGGCCAGAGAATGTTTGTTGAATGACTTTTTATTTGTGAAGGAAAAGGTAATCAGGAGCCAGTGGCATAAACAAAAATAGATATATATGACGCCTCTCCTCCTGTGTGTCATTCCTGGCCCTCAGAGTGCTGATGTGATGAGAAGTGATGAACTGCTTGACAACAGGATATAGTATATGAACTGAGCAGAGACGTTTTGCCCTCTGTATTCCAACCCACCGCCCGGCATTTCAAAACGTGTTTTCCCCGCACACACACACACATACACACACACACAGATTTGTACTACTGCAGGACCTTTCATATTGTTTTTTCTATGTTATTATTATTGTAATGATGATAATGCCTGAATTTGTTTAAGTCCCGAGTACAGCAAGTGCACCAAAGCCAACCACAAGGTCACGTAAGACTTCCCACAAATCATTGCCTTTTTGCTGCAAAGTGTTATCCTGCTAAAGAGCCAGGGCCTGTGTTAGGAAAGCATCTGAAAATGTAGAGGTCTGGTCTAGAATCAGTTTTGCCTTTTTAAGTAGGCTAAGAGTGAAGTCGGTGTGGTCACATGACACCAGCGTACCTCCACATGATTGGAGATGCTAGATCAGCACTGTTACTCTGAGGAACTTCATGAATGAATGCAGGCCAATACCAACAGTCAATGGTTTTGAGGTTAACCCAAAGTCCATTTCTGTCTGGTCATGGTGGAGTGTACTAGACATAAAGAAACATTGCTTTACAGATTGGTTTTCTATGGTTTGGTTTTGCTATTGAGATGAACTGAATTGAATTGTCAATGTTTTTATTTTATTTTTTATATCAAGGTGCACCTTTTCTCGCTCTTTCTACGTGTGTTTTGCTTCCTGCCATGTGCTTTTGTTATACACGTCCAATGTAAAGAATCCTCTTAACTCCAGCTGATGTGCCTTAACCGCCACATGACTGAAAGTGTTTTACCCCACTCTTGTCATTCACATCACAGATGTCATTTAGCTATAGCACAAGTATAGAACCTTTCCTCTGGGTCTCTGGGAGAATCTCAGACCCTATTCCTGCCTTCACAACATACTGAAAGCTCCTCGTGCAATCGCTTTGAACGAGCAAAGAACATTTTAAAGCCTTTTACAGGAACGGCCTTAAGGCGGAACCAAAGTGGAATTTCTGCCCTATAGCAGCTTGAAGGAATCATGGCCGCGGAGAAGAAAAACATGCTGTCTGACTTCTTTTATTTTCTCTGCCAGCCATTTTATCTGAACACGCAGTTACACAACTTCATTCTAGTCAATCCCTAATAGAACAAGAGGCGTATTTGCCACAAAGATGTGTGAGAAAGACCCTGCTCCAAATAAATTCCAGTATTATACAGTCTTGATCCAAACCAATAAAACAAGCGAGGACAGAGCTTGTCCCTCCTCCTTCCCCCCGTCCTCCCCATGTCCCCTCCGGCACACGATGAGCTCAGCCGCCGCCAAGGACAACAAGAAGCCGGCCAATTATAAACAAGAGGTGCTCCGCTCTCCATTTAAAGGGCCAATTTGCCGTCATTAATGGAGGTCGATTGGAGTGTGTTTACACGAGGAGGACACTCTTCCCCTCAGCATGTTGAGTCACACCAGACGTAGTCTTGACCCTCTGAACAAGAAGGATATCCACACACTGGATTATATCTCCCTCGACTGTTATTGTAAGCATCATTTTGACCGGTAAGGTCTTCGTCATGCAATCCGAGGCCTGATGAAGACCTTACCGGTTGAAACACTGCTTACAATAACAGTCCAGGGTTCTATAATAACCCAGGGTGTGGATATCCTTCTTCTTGTTCCTCATCATATTTTATCCAGAACTTGACCCGACAAAGGTTGAACATGCGCAAAAGCGGGGGGGGGGGGGGGGTCATGAGGGACCCAGCTCAAAGGTCGCTGGGAGCACTTTCCTCCCTCCCCTCACCCAATATATCTCAAGTTCAATGCCATGAACAACATCATGCATCCACATGTGGATTCATAATTACTCTACTGGGTTACTGTTAAGCAATCTGCCAACACTGTCATATTAAAATTCTCAACAACTGACAAACTAAATGAATGTGTGCAAAACTGTTTAGAGATTTAGGAATTATATGTATGGAATTATGTGCAAAATAAATCAGCATTGTTTTTCAGTGAAGTGCCCCTTTAAAAATGAACTGAACTGCCAGATGTGAGGGGGACTCTTTTTTAGAGAGAACTTGTTTGGTTTTATTGTGCCTAGCAGGTTGAGTCATTTACCAGTGTACTATGTATTATTCTATGTGTGCTGGCATGTGTTGACAAGTAGGAGGTGTAATTTTCACCAGGCCTGGTTAGGACAGTGATAAAAACACACACATAAACAAGACACATGAACTGATCTCAGTTCGACTGATCCTTACCGTGATCTTAACGTTGGCCAGATGGACAATCGTTATTTAACAGCACAGACAAAAGACATGGAGATGCTGTTTTATCTCCTACATCCTGTCAGTGTGTCCCGAGACACAGCTGCCATCAGAGCATCCTGTGTATTTGTGCAAGTTGTCGTCAGGCCTGAGTCAGACCACAGTATCTGCTCTGCTTAAAAAAAATAACCCTAAATTACTTGTATTTCTCAATACTCCCTCAACAGTACAAACAAATAAATACAATAAAATAAAATAAATAAAGATCATTCCACATTCAAAAGAGTTCAAAACAAGTTATGTTTTGCAAGTAGTCATACTTTGTGTTCTTCCATCTCCGGTTTCAGACGTTGTGTTTACCGTGAATGTGTGATTCGGCTACACGTGTGGTTCAAATAAAGGTATTTAATTTTACACAGCCATGCCCTCTCTCCTCTTTGCCTTTGTTTCCAGATGTAGCAGCATCAGCAGTTCAACGCTACACCCAGAAACAGCTGTGAACACCTTAAAAAAAAAAAAAAAAAATACACCTGTCAGAATATCATCATCCTGCTGTGATTTCTTGAGAAGTTGCCCAGAATTTCAAGTGATGGCACGACATCTCATAATCGGTGCTACCTTTTTTAATGAAAGAAGGTTTACCGAACTAATGAACAGGTTGGACTAAGAATCTTAATCACATCGTGAATCCACCCAAGACAATAAATCCTACCCACCGGCTGATTATGGCGGTGATGTCATCATCCAGTGATGTCACCTGTCAGCGCCTTTGTGTAGCTTGACTTGATTGATGCAGTTCCGTTCACGGGTGACTGCATCTACGAAATTCCTAGCCTGTGCTATAATGAATTTAGGATATTTACAGCCAGAAACAGGCCGTGCATAATTATGTGCAATTCTTCCTCAACATCGTGAATGATTTGTGAGTTAATGAAAGGAGTAGGTTGCCTTATGCCAAGTTTTGGTGCAAGAGTACATTCAATTCCTGGCAGTAGCTGCTAGCCAAATCAAGTGAGGTTAAGAAATGGTAGGAGCCAGATTATTTTCCAGTGTGCGAGCCAAAAGGACAATATTTAGGAGATTTGGCCTCATTTACATTTAGTCATTTAGCTGACGCTTTTATCCAAAGCGACTTACAAGTTCTGTACGACAAGTCATCAGGAAGGGCACAACTCTATCAGCTGAGTGACTGTTCATCAAAGTGTTGAGTGCTACAGTGTAGGTTAGTTTATTAGGACAAGTGCATAATAATAATAATAATAATTTAGGACCTGCGATGCATGCATGCGATTCATCTCTGCGATTAACCCATCCCATCGTCCTTCCCCCCAAGGGCAGCCGGGAGCAGACAGGCGTCAACGTGAGCCGCGCCAGGGGACCAATCCAAGTGCTCCTGTCCGTCTTCGTCAAGGACGCCACAGCGTTAGCGATCTTGTTGTTGTGCATGTTTTTCCATTGGGTTTATCTTATCGGGGGGGAAACCCTTGCGAGCACGGGGAGAACATGCAAACTCCACACAGAAAGGCCTGGGAGATACCCCACCTGGGTAACTGGCATCATGGAAACCTGGTCCCCAAGCGGGAATCGAACCCTGGACCTTCTTGCTGTGAGGCGACAGTGTTTGACCACTACACCACCGTGCCGCTAAGGCAGTAAGGTTAGTTAGGGTTAGATATTTTTTTCTTTTTAATTCAGATAATGGTTGAAGAAGTGCGTCTTTAGTCGACGGCGAAAGATTGGACGGGTTTCAGCTGTCCTAATTGGGGTGGGTAGTTCATTCCACCATTGTCGGCAAGGACTGAGAATAGGCGACTTCTCTTTGATGACCCGCCCGGAGCTTGAATAGGAGTAGGTCTGAGGCGGCCAGAAGATGCAGAGCGTAGGGGTCTTGAGGGTGTGTAGTTAGAGACCATTGACCGGAGGTAGGCGGGAGCGGTTCCCTTTGCCGCATGGTATGCTAGGTCGAGGGCCTTGAAGCGGATTCGTGCAGCAATGGGGAGCCAGTGCAGGTCCCTAAGAAGTGGGGTGACATGGGCCGACTTCGTTAGGTTTGAGATCAGGCGGGCCGCTGCGTTCTGAATGAGTTGAAGAGGCTTAGTGGCAGTGGCCGGGAGGCCAGCGAGCAGTGCGTTGCAGTAGTCGAGGCGGGAGATGACTGTTGATTGGACGAGGAGTTGGGTGGCTTCTTTTGTCAGGAAGGGGCGGATCCTTCTGACGTTGCTCAGGAGGAATCTGCAGGTTCTGGTTGTCGCTGCGATGTGAGCAGAGAAGTTCAACTGGTCGTCGAGGACAACACCAAGGTTCTTGGCGGTCGGGGACGCGGTCACAGCTGCGTTCTCGACTGTGATGGAAAGGTCTGTCAGGGGGGAGGATTTGGCCGGCAGGTGGAGCAATTCTGTTTTGCTTAGGTTCAGTTTGAGGTGGTTGGTCGTCATCCAGGCAGAGATGTCGGACAGACAGGCCGAGATCTGCTCAGAGACGTGGATATCTGAGGGAGGGAAGGAGAGGAAGAGTTGAGTATCGTCGGCATAACAATGATATGAGAAGCCATGAGACGTGATAATGTTACCCAGTGATTTAGTGTAGAGGGAGAAGAGAAGGGGTCCTAGAACCGAGCCCTGGGGGACACCCGTCCGCAGGGGGCGGGTGGCCGACAGGGTCCCTCTCCATGACACTTGGTAGGAGTGGTCATTGAGGTATGATGTCAGCGCAGAGCCAGCCACTCCCATTCCTGCGAGGGCCGCGAGGAGGATCTGATGGTTGACTGTGTCGAAGGCTGCAAATTAGGGGTGTAACGGTACGTGTATTCGTCCCGCGAATTTACGGTACGGCCGTCACGGTGCGGTACGCGCACCCATGCGACGAATATGCCTCACAGCGCAAACACACCCACATGCAGGCACTCGCGAGGTCCGTGCGAGAACAGCGCGCATGGCCAGGCACAATGAGTCAGACTTCAGAGCGGCGAAAGTGCACGGAGGAAAAAGGCACATTTACATTGGAACAGCTGCAGGATCATTACAGTTTTTTTTCGTTTTCTTGTGCGCCCAATAACGTTAACCAAATTAAACCAATGGAAAGAAACACACACGCGTCGCAGACACACATACACACACACACACACACGCGCCAACAAACACATCAACATTCTCCCCCGCTGGATTCACAGGCACAACACAATCAAATAAAAAGAAGAAACATACTTTTCCGGACAGATCATCTGAGCTCCACTGTGTTTAAATCCAAATAATCCTCTGCCATTGTTGTAATATGTCATCTGTTCTCTAGTATTCAGTCTGGCCGTGAAGTAAAATTCTCTCTGGAAGTGAAACTGAAACTTAGCAAGGATAAGTTTAAAGGGGCAAGTAGATGCCTGAACACAGAATGACACCAGTATCACTAATTACCACGGCAAGCCTATAGAAAATTATTATATTTAATAATAATTATTATAATAATTATCATAAATATAATATATAAATAAAAAAGAAAAGAAAAGTATATTAATAATAATCATTATAAATATTTTTTTTCTGTTGTACCGAACTCGTACCGAACCGTGACCCCAATACCGAGGTACATACCGAACCGTGGCTTCTGTGTACCGTTACACCCCTACTGCAGATAGATCTAGGAGAATCAGGACAGAGGAGAGGCCTTTCGCTTTTGTTAAGTGAAGTGCCTGTGACCGCAATGAGGGCCGTTTCTGTGGAGTGGCCAGTCCAGAAGTAAGAGATAAGCAGTAAGTAAGATACAGCACGTTCAAGTGTTTTAGAAAGGAAGGAGAGAAGAGAGACAGGACGATAGTTGCCTATGCCGGTGGGGTTCAGGGTTGGTTTTTTTATGAGTGGCGTGACTCTGGCTTGTTTTAGGGAGGTGGGGACCACCCCCGAGTTGAGTGAGGAGTTGATGGTTGCAGTTAGGAATGGGAGGATGTCTGGTGCTATGGTCTGGAGGAGTGGGGAGGGTAGCTGGTCCACCTGGCATGTAGTCGGACGGTTCGACGTTACCAGTGTCAGGGTCTCGGCTTCTGTAATGGGAGAGAAAGATGACAGAGTGAAGGATGAGGTTCTCGATTCAGCATTTGGAATGGGTGGGGGTTGGAAGAAGGAGCTGCGGATGTTCTCCACTTTTTCCTCAAAGAAGATCGCGAAGTCTTCGGCAGAGAAAGATGAGGGAGGAGGGGGTGGGGCAGGAGTGAGGAGGGAGGACATGGTAGCATGCAGTTTGCGAAGATTCTTGGCAGAGGCCTTGATCCTATGGTGAAAGAAAGAAGCTTTGGCATTAGTAATGGTTTTGGAGAATGTTAACAAGAGGTTGTGATATGTGTCGATGTCAGCAGTGAGGCGTGACTTTCTATACTTCCTCTCAGCCGCTCTCAGGACCTGTCTTTGTTCTCACACTGGATCTGTCAGCCATGGACTGGGTGGGGAACGGCGGGCAGGTTTCTCAACGAGGGGACAGAGCTTGTCGAAGGAGGTTGCAAGGGCTGAGAGGAGGGTGGAGGTTGCCATCTCTGTGGAGAGAGCAGAGAAGGTGTCACTCAAAGGTAGAGCGGATAGTCTGTCAGAGGAGAGGGTGGAGGGGGATAGGGTGGGCAGGTTGCGTCTGAGAGACGGTTTGAGTTGGGGTGAAGATCTTTCGGTTAAGCATGAGAGTTAGTGAGAAGGATATGAAGGAATGGTCAGATACAAGTAGGGGAGTTACCGTGGTATTAATGATGCCGGAGTTACGGGAAAATATGAGATCCAAGGAGTTGCCTGCTTTGTGGGTGGGAGGCATGGCAGTGGGAGTCAGGTCAAACGATTGTAGGAGGGAGACTACTATGACCGACTGAGATGAGTCAGGCAGGTTGAAGTCGCCCAATAGAAGGAGAGGGGTACCATCTTCCGGTAAGGAGCTTAGAAGCATGTCCAGCTCATCTGTGAAGTGATCGAGCGGACCTGGAGGGCGATAGTGTAACAATGGTGAGATTGAAAGGATTAGAGACAGATACTGCATGATATTCGAGAGAGGAGAGTGACAGTTCTGGGAGTGGTGTTAAGTTTGTAGCCCATGAAGGAGATGACATGAGGCCAGTGCCTCCACCCCGTCTGGAAGGTCGAGGTGTGTGAGTGAAGTTATAGTTTGTAGATAATGCTGCAGGTGTTGATGAGTTATTGGGGGTTATCCAGGTCTCAGTTAGAGCCAGGAGCTGCAGATTTAGACTAAGGCCTCATGTCCTGTCCATTAACATCAACGGCAATCTTAATTTATGATAAGAAAAGTCACATTTTCCTTCTCACCTGAAGCAAGGACAAACTGTTTAGACAAACGATGGATTTCTCTCTCCTCTTAACACACCTGTTCAATGTTTTCCCCTCTTCTAATGGTTGGTTGACTGCCACCTGGCTTTGTCTATGTTCTCAGTGTTATTGGTCCAGATCTAATATTAATCCCGGTGCTCCTTGTACCAGAAAGACTCCCGTTCCTGGAACAAGAGAAACCTGGACAACTCTCAAGCACTGATCTGGACAAGAGCAAAAATCCCTTTCAATTTGACAGACGAGATAGGAATAAAAACACAGTATCTTATGGCTGTGAGGGGCCTAGTAGTCATTCCTGTTGTGAAACTGTTAAGCCTTAAGGTCCCCCTATAGGGGGACCCTGCTTTTCTTTATCATAAATTGATCAATAGAGACCGTATTAGATACCCAATTATCATATCATGGGGTATCATTGGAAAGCCACACTCATTGGCTACAACCCTGTGCAAAGATTTTCGAGATCGCCAAATGATTGACGGAGCTAGAGCCCCCGGAGTCGGGGGTGGTAATGTGTACTTTTGCGTACTTTGGGGCACGCCTCACATATCGGCATGTAACTCGAGAACTGCTGAACAGATTTTGTCACCTGAAAGGGCAATCGCCAGGCAACAAATAGGGCTTTAATTCTATCTATATATTGTATTAAAAGAAATGCACACCCGAGCCACTAGAGGTCGGCAAAGAATCGTCCACATGTGGGCCCTTGGATGTTAAGAGGTCAATGTTTTTAAATATCTTTTTTGTAGCCAAGAGTAAAGACCATAACCCTATCAAAAACAGTAGTCAAAGTGTATATTTTCATTTTTACCGATGTTTTATACGTTTTACCGGAAATACAAATTTATCAGAAAATGCTAATTATCGTAAAAACCGCAAGAAATTACTAAATCCAGATTCAACCCTGCCATTGGAAAGAGGAGCATTTTCCCTATCCATAGATGTATGATTTGGCCATAATAAGGTCAAGGTCAAGTTCAAGGTCAAATATGAATTTATAATTAAAGTCGATTATCATTAATTACTGTATCTACAAATCCTTCTGTTTAATCATCTTCCCGCGGTTCATTTGCTTCGATTTTTTTGTACACATGATCTCAATAAGGTGGTGAATGAGCTCAGTGAGCATTTTCTCCTACCCGTATCAATTTTTGATCATCATCATCAAAATCATAATTAATCATAATTAATTTATTCATTACAATTTACTCAGCCTAGTAACAGACACAATATTTCTGACACTGGAAATACATACCCCCAGGTCCCTAGATGTTCCTAGATACCAAGAACATGCAAATTGACCTTGCAGAAGTGGAGCAATCTTCCATTTACTTAGGCATGTACCTTTAGGCGAAAACGGTCTACAGATTAAGGTCCCCAGAGAGGGTTTATCTGTAAAGGACTACAGATTAAGGTCCCGAGAGACCAGAGAGGGTTTATCTGTAAAGGATACTCACCAGCTCCACTGAACACCAGAGGGTTTATCTGTAGAGGATACTCACCAGCTCCACTGAACACCAGAGAGGGTTTATCTGTAAAGGAGACTCACCAGCTCCACTGAACACCAGAGGGTTTATCTGTAAAGGATACTCACCAGCTCCACTGAACACCAGAGAGGGTTTATCTGTAAAGGAGACTCACCAGCTCCACTGAACACCAGAGGGTTTATCTGTAAAGGATACTCACCAGCTCCACTGAACACCAGAGGGTTTATCTGTAAAGGATACTCACCAGCTCCACTGAACACCAGAGAGGGTTTATCTGTAAAGGATACTCACCAGCTCCACTGAACACCAGAGAGGGTTTATCTGTAAAGGAGACTCACCAGCTCCACTGAACACCAGAGAGGGTTGATCTGTAAAGGAGACTCACCAGCTCCACTGAACACCAGAGAGGGTTTATCTGTAAAGGATACTCACCAGCTCCACTGAACACCAGAGAGGGTTGATCTGTAAAGGAGACTCACCAGCTCCACTGAACACCAGAGAGGGTTGATCTGTAAAGGAGACTCACCAGCTCCACTGAACACCAGAGAGGGTTTATCTGTACAGGATACTCACCAGCTCCACTGAACACCAGAGAGGGTTTATCTGTAAAGGATACTCACCAGCTCCACTGAACACCAGAGGGTTTATCTGTAAAGGATACTCACCAGAGGGTTCATCTGTAAAGGATACTCACCAGAGGGTTCATCTGTAAAGGATACTCACCAGAGGGTTTATCTGTAAAGGATACTCACCAGAGGGTTCATCTGTAAAGGATACTCACCAGAGGGTTTATCTGTAAAGGATACTCACCAGAGGGTTCATCTGTAAAGGATACTCACCAGAGGGTTTATCTGTAAAGGATACTCACCAGAGGGTTCATCTGTAAAGGATACTCACCAGAGGGTTCATCTGTAAAGGATACTCACCAGAGGGTTCATCTGTAAAGGATACTCACCAGAGGGTTTATCTGTAAAGGAGACTCACCAGCTCCACTGAACACCAGAGAGGGTTTATCTGTAAAGGATACTCACCAGCTCCACTGAACACCAGAGAGGGTTTATCTGTAAAGGATACTCACCAGAGGGTTCATCTGTAAAGGATACTCACCAGAGGGTTCATCTGTAAAGGATACTCACCAGAGGGTTCATCTGTAAAGGATACTCACCAGAGGGTTCATCTGTAAAGGATACTCACCAGAGGGTTTATCTGTAAAGGATACTCACCAGAGGGTTCATCTGTAAAGGATACTCACCAGAGGGTTCATCTGTAAAGGATACTCACCAGAGGGTTCATCTGTAAAGGATACTCACCAGAGGGTTTATCTGTAAAGGATACTCACCAGAGGGTTCATCTGTAAAGGATACTCACCAGAGGGTTTATCTGTAAAGGAGACTCACCAGCTCCACTGAACACCAGAGAGGGTTTATCTGTAAAGGATACTCACCAGCTCCACTGAACACCAGAGAGGGTTGATCTGTAGAGGATCTCACCAGCTCCACTGAACACCAGAGAGGGTTGATCTGTAAAGGATACTCACCAGCTCCACTGAACACCAGAGAGGGTTTATCTGTAAAGGATACTCACCAGCTCCACTGAACACCAGAGAGGGTTTATCTGTAAAGGATACTCATCAGCTCCACTGAACACCAGAGAGGGTTTATCTGTAAAGGATACTCACCAGCTCCACTGAACACCAGAGAGGGTTTATCTGTACAGGATACTCACCAGCTCCACTGAACACCAGAGAGGGTTTATCTGTAAAGGATACTCACCAGCTCCACTGAACACCAGAGAGGGTTTATCTGTAAAGGAGACTCACCAGCTCCACTGAACACCAGAGAGGGTTTATCTGTACAGGATACTCACCAGCTCCACTGAACACCAGAGAGGGTTTATCTGTAAAGGATACTCACCAGAGGGTTCATCTGTAAAGGATACTCACCAGAGGGTTCATCTGTAAAGGATACTCACCAGAGGGTTCATCTGTAAAGGATACTCACCAGAGGGTTTATCTGTAAAGGATACTCACCAGCTCCACTGAACACCAGAGAGGGTTTATCTGTAAAGGATACTCACCAGCTCCACTGAACACCAGAGAGGGTTTATCTGTAAAGGATACTCACCAGCTCCACTGAACACCAGAGAGGGTTGATCTGTAAAGGATACTCACCAGCTCCACTGAACACTAGAGAGGGTTCATCTGTAAAGGAGACTCACCAGCTCCACTGAACACCAGAGAGGGTTTATCTGTAGAGGATACTCACCAGCTCCACTGAACACCAGAGAGGGTTTATCTGTAGAGGATACTCACCAGCTCCACTGAACACCAGAGAGGGTTCATCTGTAAAGGATACTCACCAGCTCCACTGAACACCAGAGGGTTTATCTGTAAAGGATACTCACCAGCTCCACTGAACACCAGAGAGGGTTCATCTGTAAAGGATACTCACCAGCTCCACTGAACACCAGAGGGTTTATCTGTAAAGGATACTCACCAGCTCCACTGAACACCAGAGGGTTTATCTGTAAAGGATACTCATCAGCTCCACTCAACACCAGCCAAAGCAACATCAAAGGGGAACACATTTCGCTGAGTTCACGTCCCTTGTTTTCATTAGAGAGGCTGGGTATGAGTTAACTTCCCTCATTGTCATTAGAGAGGCTGGGCACACGAGGAGGGTCAAGACGGTTTGGACTGTGGTGTGTTGAAGTGGAAAAGATGGATTTTTATAGATTTATCTATTTCAACTTTTATTAGACATTGCAATGAAGTCAAGTGTTTCTTTATAAATCCCCATGGGGAAATTAAGTTGTCATAGCAGCATGGGGAGGGGGGAGGGGAGGTACAGGCAGGAAGAAAGATAATAATAGAAATAGTATAATAATAACAGAGTAGAGCGGTCAGGTGGCATAACGGAGATTGCGTTCGTCACCAAACCCCGGAGCGGCTAGATTCGCCTGTTCGAATCCAGCTCACAGCTCCGGGGTTGTCACCAGCTTGGCTGGCCGTCTGCACTAATACAATTGGCAGTATTAGAGGGTGGGAGAAGCTGGCGGGGTGGGTCCGGGTCGTTGTAAACACCGACTCCTACAGTTCGGTCGGGGCGCCTGCTAAGCGGATAGGACTTGAGTGGGATAGTGTGATCCTTCCACACGCTACGCCCTCTCAATGAGAATCCGCGCTGCCAGGTGTAAAGAAGCCGTTGATTGGCTGGACGTGTGTCGGAGGAAGCACGTGGTAGCCTCCACTCTCCCAGACCGACTGTGGGGGGTAGAGTGCGCAGCGACCAGGAAGGGGATTGGGAATTGGCATAACGACTAAAATTGGGATGGGAGAAAATCGGAGGAAAATGGAGGGGGGAAAAGATAAAAAAAAAAAAAAACAGAGTAGAATATAATAACTACACAATGTGACTCTGAGGCAAACTGAGAGGTGGCTGAGCGAGAGAGAAAGTGTGTGTGTGAGGATGGAATATTTACAACGCCAGCTGTGTGTGGCTGGGACAGGGTGGGATACCAGACAGATATCCTGTTTATCTTTCATCTTCACATACACAGACTATAGACAGGTGTATAATTGATACATCTGTGAAGGAGGGTGCAAGCTTAATTATCTCTCTCTCTCGCTCTCTCTCTCACACACACACACACACACACCTACATGTATGTGCTTAAAGGAAAATCAGTCTTTGGCTTCATTCATTTATTTGTTTAGTTATACAATCCATTAAAGAGTATTACAATTAAAGACTACATTATCTATTCCAGTCATAGCTGTGAATTCATTCAATCAAAGCCGCCAAGCACAGCATTAGTTTAGTATTATTAATCAGCTGTTACTCATATAGTCTAGTCTAAAGACTCATCAACTAATTCCTATTGCACATGATTATCATAACAGTAGTCTACATATCTATTTGATTGCATCGAGAAAAAGAAAAGAGAAAAAAAAGTACAGTATACATATCAAATGTTTATTCAAGTTATCATTAGTCTGGCTTCCACTTTGGAAAAATAGGGCTTAACAAGGCGTGCTCACTGTAAATTGTCACTGAATTTGAAAGATAATTTTTGTATTGCGTCGCTAACAGACAGATTTGCCTAGATTGTACTTTCAAATAAACATTTCCATTCCCGTGATATAAATATTTTGAGTTGGCCGGGGCCCTAGCAGGTCCTGCTCAGCCCCACAGTGTAATTGTGGCTATTGGATCACATGATTAAAAAGTAAAGGTCAATTCACATTCAGCAGAGACATTTAACACTTCATGGTGAGCAGCACAAAAGAACACAGCATGACTCGCACACTACACAGCATCACTCCAACTTCTGAACAAAAAAATCAGGGTTCCTGCAGGTTTCAACAAGTTACATTTAAGACTTTTTAAGACCTTTTTAAGATCACTTTGAATAGAATTCAATACCTATTTCATGGCCATACTGGCAAAAAAGTATGAAGGAAAATGACTATGAAAAGTAATTCCATATGAATTGTTGGGGGGGGGGAACTGATTACTTTGCAGCCCGGATATTTCGCACAAAAGCATTTAAGCCCAATACAGAGAAGGTATTGCAACATAGAAGTAACCTCCAAGTCCAACAAGACATTTTTAAGGCCTAAAATTCGGATTATTAAATGTAAGCCCTTTTAAGACTCCGTGGGAACCATGACAAATATCAGTTTACGTGGAGAGCTTGGTGTGACCTGGGTGCAGCTCAGAACCAGAAGAGATACACATGTTTATTTGTAGATTCTTGGCCGGGAGCCTCTAGTTTATTCACACATTTATGTTCATGTGATGACAGGAGTAATTGTTCCGACTGGTAAGAAAACGAGGTGATCGTGAATTAACTTCTAATGAAGTCACGTGTGCCGCCAACAACAAGGCTCCCCAGTGCGCTCCAGACGGCTTCAAAAAGGCTCAGCCTGCGTGGGCCTGCGCCGGAATGCCAGACTGGAAGGGTTTACCCTTTTTTCAGGACAATTATATTTTTTCAATTGTGCCAGAGGTTTCCATCAATCACAACAAAGCTTCAAATAGTATTTTGTCTCGGTTTTGAATACTGTGGAATGCCTTCATCTCGGTTAGGAGTCTGGCTAATTTTGGCAGAAATAAACTAAACTGTGGCTCAGGCTGCAATTAATAGATGCTATTTATCGTCACACTCCTATGCAGGGCTGTCTCGTCTACGCCTGTGAGTCACAGCCTCCTAAACACCTCTGCCCTATAACGTTGAATTGGGCATATACAGAGTATCACTAATAACCAGAAATGAAGCTTGTCTGAGTATTTATGAGTTATGCAGTGATGTAGTTATCAGAAAAGTAAACAGACTATTGCTATGTCTTTTCTGTGTAAGGAAACCATACCTTTATGGCTGCGTTCATCGTCGTTTCCATGGACATAGTGAATAAACAAGGCTGCACAGACGCTGTGAAACACATTTTTCATTCTTATTTATAAAAGAGACAAAATGGGGGGGGGGGGTCACTAATATAATATTATTTATTCAATATGTTAAGAGGAAATAATAAAAGCAAAGGTAGCACCGGTTAGTTTACTTCCTGTCTGGGCAGAGTTGTTTGACAGTGGAACGTCGTCCAACTCCCTGCGTAGGAGTGTGATTTATTGTCAGAAACAAGGGGGATAAGAGACATTCCCTACTTTTTCCCCCAACAACTTTCGCCTGCTGTGTGTGTGTTTGTTTACGCATCTTTCCTCGTGCAACTCCCTCCTTCCCTTTTGCTTTTTTCCACCTCCAGTCCATCTCATTTTCCCTCTTCAGTCACTTGTCACTCATCACTTTGTTTTGCCATGATGCCATCGTAACCGTGGATACCACACTTCCTGCCAGCGACCTGGCAGCCGAACCTCAGGGCCTCCTTTAAACTTCCGCCTTAAAAAGAAAGAGAGAGAGATAAGCATAAACATACTTCTTCAATCAATATCTGAAAAAGAACTACTAACCTTTGACTAGTATATACACTTTGCTACTAAGGAATCGACCTTGCCTATATTACTACCTACTATGCTAATATGTCTATACTTCTATGTAGCACTCATGTTCAACATTTGCTAAATGTAAATGTATAAAGAGACATTTTAACATCCATCTCTTATTCCCCAGATGAATATCAGCAGAAGACCCTGTGGGCCAACAATCTCCTGGACACCGCTGGGAGCTGCCTGGCCTGGTTAGCTGACATAGATATAAGCTAGAATCCTGTATGTAAAATACTGTTTTAATGTAAACCCATATTGTGTAATATAAAGCATCACTGAAGGTTGAAAATAGAGAGGTCAGGGAGAGACTGCAGAGATTTAGTCCAAAGTAGAACACGGATTTAAGGCAATAAGCATTTCGACAAAGGGTGCGTCTTCATCAGTGTCTGAGTACTATGGAATGACGCACCCTTCATCAAAACGTTAGTTTAAAATAAAGTGTATTGCCTTAAATCCATGTGCGCCAGTATTCTACTTTGGAAATAAATCTCCGAAGTCTCTCCATGATTCAAGATTGCACTGCTCTGGGCGGCTAGGTGGCGCAGTGGGCAAGGCGCTCGCCACCAATGCAGGAGATGCTGGGTTCGAGCCCAGCTCTCTGCGTTGCTACCAGCTTGGCTGGTCGTTCATACTAATACAATTGGCAGTATTAGGGGGTGGGAAGCTGGTGGGTGGGGATCATCGGACGCTGTGGACAGCGCCTCCTACAGGTCGGTTGGTGCGCCTGCGCAGTAGAATCAGGAAGCGACGGGGGCGGCGTGTCCCTCCCACGCAGACCCTCGCCGCTGAGAGATCGCGCTGTGCAGGTGAAAAGATGCGACGGCTGCCTCCTCGTGTACCGGAGGGGACACGTGATGCAAGGCTTCGTCCACATTGCAGCCGGCTTGTGGGAGGCATGGCCTAACAACGTTCGAGACAGGGGAGGATAGAATTGGACAATACGAAATTGGACCGGGAGAAAAATAGAAAAATGGGGAGAAAAAGTAGATAATAAAAAAAAAAAAAATTGCACTGCTCTGAGAGCATTTCCTTTTTATGTGTTTCGGAAAGCGGTTATATGGTGGCATGCTGCCATGTGCTCACCATTAGATAGAGTGTAGATGACCGATGCATTGAAGGTGTCCCCTGCACCCAGCGTGTCCACTAGCACTTCCGGGGGAAAGGCGTCAGAGTGGACAACTGCGCCATCAGGACCCATAGCATCTGCCCCTTTCTCCGCCCAGGCACAGATCAAGACAGCCCTGTAACACGGGAGGACACCAACGCAATGTTAAGACACTGGAAGAGACAGAGAGCAGGTCAGCGCTGCCACAGCATTGAAATTAGAAAAAGCACACCATGGAATGACGTCCAATGACGTAGGGTATCGGTATCAGAGAATCCCCCCAATACTAATAGTAAAACCGACAGATTGGATCAGTACTCTGTATCAGCCGATACTGTACTTGTTTAGTTTAGTACTTGAAATCGTTATCAGCAATGAAAGAGTGGTATCGGTATACAGTATTCCAGCTGTAAGCTGATGACTACAGGGTACATACCCACCATCTCTGTCAAAGTGTCCTTGAGCCAGGCACTGAACCCCTGAGTGCTCCAGGGGACACTGTGTACCAGGTCTACAATGTGTCTCCCATACAACTTCAAATAAAAGCAGTCCAAAATAGATGCCTGTCCAAAATAAAGGCAGGGTGTTTTTACACTTTTGACAAATAAAGGCATGTCTCAATTAGAAGCCCGGTCTACATTAATTGTTTCTTTTTTTATTTTTATTTTTTTTATAAATCTAGCTATCCAAGCTGATAGAATCACTGTAGCCTATTAATGGAAAGAGTAGGAGCTAGGTCTTATTAGCCATCTTTGCTGTGGTGCAAAAGGAATTAGAGGCCTGTCCCATATAGGGAGGTGTAGTGGTTACATCATTGCTGTTTCCGGCCGGTCCACCTCGCAAAATTGCAACGTATTTTCCCATTGCCCATTTCTAAATCGTCTCGTTTAAAACAAATAAAGCATGAACATTTGCATGGTGTAACTTTCTGTGCGTATTCATCCACAATCTAAACATGAAAATATTCGCAATTAATCGTAAAAAAAATCCCTGAATTTTATTTCAACCAAAAATGCTTAAACAATAATGTTAGTGATAGAAGGGAACCCATTTTGTGCAAAATGGAAAGATTTCCAATGTTCATGAGGCAGAATTGTTACAATAGCGGATAATCCATTTTC
Organism: Notolepis coatsorum; assembly: GCF_963971535.1. Classification (NCBI taxonomy): domain Eukaryota; kingdom Metazoa; phylum Chordata; class Actinopteri; order Aulopiformes; family Paralepididae; genus Notolepis; species Notolepis coatsorum. The sequence continues at coordinate 59,589,302 of NC_140184.1, read as the reverse complement.
CCAATGATAAATCCCTATACGGGTGGACCTCGCGGGCGGTCCAAAGTGACGTCAGACTACACCTCCCTATAGACGCCTGTCCCATATAAACGCCTGTCCCAAATAAAGGCGGGGTGAGTTCAGTGATTGAAGCAACTAATATTGAAGCTTTTAATAATACATACTTAAAAATAATTAGTTATTCAAAGAAGAATCCAGAACTCAGATTCAATTGGAATGGCCCGCGATGAGGACGTTTTATTCAGCATGAAGATTCATCAAGCATTCAAAACAATTCCTACTTCCATCTCATCTCCACCTCTCTTTTATACTGATACTTGACATCCCTTGACGCCACTTCGCCAACTCTTTGACGGCCAAACACGTAATATTACGTGTTTCACCTCCAACGCTTGAGCGCCAAAAACGTAATAATACGTTTTTAGATCCTTTGATCTTTTTCCTTTGATCCCCGTTCTAGACGGTCATCCGGATCACTCTAGGTGTCCCTGGCTCGTTTGCCTACGTTGGAATTACAATGCCGATCGAATCTCACCAGGTGGCAGTATCGCCTACCTTTTGAACTCTGATAGAAAGGGATCAGTAGAGACAATGTCTGAACTGGACTGTCAAGACTCGCTCTGAGGGGGAGGAGCTCTTGCAGAGCAATCGCTAGGAGATCTGCTCGCCTCAAAACCTATAGCTTCCCGTAAACACGAGTACATATAAACGAGTAATCGCGATCGCCGATGGGATCATTGGAATTATTCTTTTTGGAGTACCTTCAAGTCAAGTCAAGTCAAGTCAAGAGTTTTAATTGTCACGGCATACAGGTATACAATGAAATGCGGGTGGTCTTGCCCGCAACGATGTGCAATACAGTGGTACATATAATAGAATCAAAAGAAGAAACAACATTGTGCAGTAACAGGTAGCAGGTAACATGGAGTGACATCTCGGTATCTGTACATAGTTATTTACAGAGCATGTGTGACATGCTAGTTAGCTTTGGTAGTGCAATACACTGTTCCTGTTATTCTAATTTAAAGTGTCCTTTCCTTTGGCCATAAGTGTGCGTGTGTGCGACATGAGTGTGTGCCCGCTCATGTTAAAGTGTTAAGTGGCTGCTCGTGTGTGAGCGTGCACAGTGTGCGTGTCGTGTGTGTGTTCATGTGTGCTTGTGTGTGGACAGTTCAATGTTCTGAGCACTCAATGTTCATTGTTCATGGCTCTGATGGCCTGGGGGAAGAAGCTGAGCCTAAGCCGCTCTGTCCTAGTAGCTGGGGTTCGCAGGCGTCTGCCTGACCTCAGCAGCTGAAACAGGCTGTTATTGGGGTGGTGAGGGTCTTTCATTATCCTGCAGGCTCTGGATTTGCACCTCTTGTTGTATAGAACCTGCAGGGGGGGTAGTGCAATACCCGTGGTACACTCGGCTGAGCGCACCACTTTCTGTAGGGCCTTCTTGTCCTGTGCCGTGCTGTTTCCATACCAGGCAGTGATGTTTCCGGTCAGGATGCTCTCTACAGCTCCTAAGTAGAAGGACTGGAGTATCTTCCCCGATACTCTGAACTTCCTTAACTGTCTCAGGTGGTAGAGACGCTGTTTCGCCTTCTTTACTACTGTGTCTATGTGTGTTGACCATGTCAGGTCCTCTGAGATGTGGACCCCCAGGTACTTGAAGCTGCTCACCCTTCTAGCTAAGGTAAGGAACTCCTATGTCTATTTTACCGGGCGATTTTTGCCAGGCGACCGAATTTTTAAGCTTGGCGACTGACAGAATTGTATCGCGTCCATTGTTATGAATGAGACAACCCACACGGCAGGAGATCTTTGAGAGATGATCACGGAGCAACTTCTGTCGCCTGGCTAAATATCGCCTCAATCCAATTTTCTTTTGGTGACGGCAGGCGACACAGCAAGGACAATGAGGAAATAATATGACTTCTACTGGTGTATCATTTGTACACCATTAATTTATCAATACATTCATTGATCAATAACCTACGTATTATTACCATGCTACTTATGTTAATTATTATGAACAGGAACAATTTAAATAAATAACATTAGTTGGAGAAGGTATAGTTTATTGTTTATTGTTTAAAAGGATCCCCATTAGCTGTCACCTAAGTGGCGAGCTAGTCTTCCTGGGGTCCACACAGAAAGACAACAGAAAACACAAAACATAACAACATGAGATACATATGACAATCACAATTAACAATGATAATCTAAAAACAGTAAAACATTGTAGACATCATTAGAATCAGAATATTTTGCTCACATATTTAAGTAGTGCATTCTCAGGTGGTATTTGAAAGACATTTTACTATTCAATTTACTTATGTTCAGTGGGCAGTTATTCCAATGATTGATGGCACGATAAACAACAGTCCTCTTTAAAGCATTTGATTTTGGACGTGGTAACATAATCTGTCCATCATCAGCTGACCTAGTAAAATAAGAATGAATAGTGGCCGCTTGTCATTAACTAATAAATTGACAATGCGCCACGATGCACCTACTAGATGTTTTTATACTTTGGTAACAAAAGAAGTTGTGGATGTTGACAGAGTTTAATGTCCAGGCTGCAGTTTGTAAGGTTTATTGTCCAAAGAAAATTATGGTTGAGAACAGAACAGTTCGCGTCTTCCATGAAAAAACGTTCTCTCTCAGCAGGTGCATAACAATACTTGTCCAATCGGTGGTACTGGTAGTGAACGTATTGTAGCAATCAGTCATGCAGTAATGTCAGGAAGAATGAGGAGAGGTTGTATCCGTATATGGTGGTTTAATTCCAGCTCAATATGGGTTTTACAGGTTAATACTTCCCTCGTAATGCACAACACAGCTACCTGCTAATACGCTCGCTTCACGACAACCTAATGTCCGGTCCGTCCTCCCATATCTCCCTCCGGGGGGAAACAACACCCCCAGCTGAACAGAGCGACACTTATTACCAGAACGGTCCTGTCTGGTGTGGGGTGTTAAGCGAGCGACAGCCGATCGCATCGCCAGGCGACGTTGCTCGTCTGCCATGTGCTTTTGACTTAACGATCGCATGATTTCGTGAAGGCACATAATGTACATGGTATATACCTTTGATTTGGGAGTATTTGGGGTTTCAGGGGATCAACCAGGATGATTTGGGCTTATTGCATATAATGCGTCTTATCTCGCGATCTATGGAAAAAGACTGGATTATTTTGGAAATGGCCGATGTTTAGCGTGTAATAAACTACAAACTACAGTGTGTAGAAACAAACTCTTTTTTACATGTTGGACTAGATATAGTGTCTGTCAAATGAGCCATACTATTGTCTCCATAGCTATAATATAGAATATACAATAGCTCCGCAAAGATCGTGAAATATCGTGAAAATGGTCAAGAAAAGCTGGCGCTAGCCAGTACAGATGGGGAAAGGGCGTGCTCTCAATGAATTAATGTGTTATTGCCAAATATGTTGCAATATGTTGTGTGTGTGTGTTGTGAATGTGTCTGAGTAAGTTTGTGTGTGTGTGTGTGTGGTGTGAATATTATTGCCAACTAAAAACCCATTCCTTTCTATTTTCGCGTCTCGAAGACCGCTAACAGATTGATTGATTGATTGATTGAAAACTTTATTAACAGATTGCAGAATGGGTACAATACAGTACAGCTCAATACACACAATTGTTAAGGGGATGCAGACCAGAGAAAGACTTTCGTCTTGTTTACATCAGGGTCCCCCATTTTCAATTCATCAGGACATATATGACATACATGACATACAGATAGTCAGTACTGCTACATCTATACATTTATGACATACCAGATTTGCAAATACAGTACTGTTTGTGATACAGAAGGAGTCAAGAAAAGGGAGTATATACATTTGACGTAGAAACTGTACATTGGAGGAGGTTGGGTGGGGGGGGGGTGGGTACACTGGGATATTGACAACCATACTGGGTAATTTACATTGGAGGTGGGGGGGGGGGGGGGGGGGCACACTGTATAAACAAGCAAAACTGTACATTGAGGGGGGGGGGGGGGAGACTCTGTACAAACAAACAAAATTGTACATTGGACTATTGACAAAACCATACTAGGTAAATGACTGTACATTGGAGGGGGTTGGGTTAGGATATTTACAGGGGCCAGTGTTGAATTGCAGTCTCCCGTAGGTGTCTCTTGAGAGAGGTTTTGAAAGTGGGTAGTGATCCACATTCCTTTACAGCTTTGGGTAGGGCGTTCCACATTGATGTGGCATAATTGCGAAACGTGTTTAGTCCCTTATTTGAGCCGAATCTGGGTTTAACATGATTTGTGGAGCTCCCTCTGGTGTTGTGATCGTGGTATTCACTGACCTTTGGGAAGTATTTTGCCATGTACATGGGTACCTTGGTCGTGTAGTGTATCTTGTAGACCAGGCCCATTGCAAGTTGCTGTACTCTGTCATCTACTCTAAGCCATCCTAGGTTGTCAAAGTGGGCAGGGGTGAGGTGGGTTCTAGGAGTAAGGTCAAGCAGTAGTCTGACCAGTTTGTTTTGAGATGTTTGTAATTTTGTTTTTAGCGCCTTTGAGGTGCTTTGGTACCATGAGGTGCAAGCATAGTCGTAGTACCCCTGAATGAGTGCTCCTGCCAGAGTCTTCAGGGTATTCTTGTTTACCAGAGAGGAGATCCGGTACAAGAATCGAGTTCGTTGGTTGACTTTTTTTATTACATTGGATGCCATTTTGTCACAGGAGAGATTAGCCTCTAGGATGGAACCCAGGTAGGTAATTTCATCTTTCCTTGTGACAATATTGTCACCCACTGTAACTGAGAAGCCGTCGGTCTTGCTGAGTTTGTTATTTGAACCGAAGAGAATGGACTCTGTTTTGCCCATGTGTAATGATAGTTTGTTATCAGCGAGCCATATGCAGATTCTGCCTAGTTCCGAGCTGAGGGTTTTTTCAACCTGTAACTTGTTCTTGTCAGAGACCAGCAGGGCTGAGTCGTCCGCAAACAGGAACAAGTTGCAGTCACAAGCTGACGACATGTCATTTGCATAAATTAGGAACAGTAGCGGTCCTAGTATGCTTCCTTGTGGAACACCACAGCTCACTGTGAGAGGGGGGGATAGGGTACCGTTTACCTCCACCATCTGTTCCCTCCCCTCAAGGTAGGATTGCATCCAGCTCACTGATAGACTATCAAAACCAATTGCTTTTAGCTTGTCAATCAGAATGGAGTGATTGACCGTGTCAAAGGCCTTTTGTAGGTCCAGCATGACCATGCCGCAGTATTTGCCTGCGTCCACCTCTTGTTTGATGTGGTCATTCAAATAGAGAAGGCATGTGTCAGTGGAGTGGGATGTTCTGAAGCCAGATTGGAATTCGTAGATTAGATTTTTTTCCGCTAGGTACTTTTCGACCTGTTCGTAGACTATTTTTTCCATGACTTTCGAGATGGAGGTGAGAATAGAAACAGGGCGGTAGTTGCCTGGGTCTAATTTGCTGCCCTTTTTGTGCAGAGGGGTCACCCTCGCAATTTTGAAGTCCTTGGGGACGTGTCCCTGTTTTATGGAGAGGTTTATTATGTGTGTGATGATTGGGGTGATGGCGGCTGCTGAGTCTCTGAGGAATTTGGAGGGGATGTTGTCATGGCCAGTGGCCTTGTTAGGTTGGAGGGCGCTCAGTTTATTGAGTACCTCATCTGTTGTTACCATTTCCAGCTTGAAGTCGTCCTTGCGGACCCCTAGGTTTTTGTAGTAAGCTACTATGTGTTCTACCCCATAAAGCCCTGAGTGGGAGGGTAGTTTGTTTACCAGTGTTGTGGCTATGTTTGTGAAGAAAATGTTTAAGTAATTGGCTACATCCAGCTTGTCTGTGATGAGCGTGTTGTCCGTTTTTATGTTTATGTTTGAGAATCTGGTTTTAAGTTTTTTACTGCATCCTAGTTGATTATTGAGTAATTTCCAAAGTTCACGTGGTTTGTTTTTGTTTTCCTCAGTTTTGTCATTGATGAAATTCTTTTTTGCAGTTTTGATCATGGAGTTTACGTCGTTTCTTAGTCTGTTTCTTTCTAGTTTGAGTTCAGTCACGTGGGCTTGGAGTTCACTGCTCGTGCTTTTAGTAAGCTTTGACTGACTTTTACGAAACTCAGAGCATTTTTTGTCTCTGGTTTTCATAGCGGCCAGTATTTCGGAGTGCATCCACGGCTCAGCGCGATTTTTTACCCTGGTGGTTCTTAGGGGGGCCATGTCGTTTAGTATTGTTGAGAATTTGGTTTTGAAACCAAGCCATGTTTCTTCAACCAGTGTACCATTGAGTTCATCTGACCAGTCCAGGCTCTCCAGTTCAAGGTTAAAGGCCTCGCTAGAGTAGGTTTTGAGGTCTCTAGATGTGACTGTTTTGTGGCAGCCAGCCTTTTGTTTTAGTTTTTTGCGGGTACAGAATATCATATAATGATCACTTAACCCGCATGCTATAACCCCTTTATTGGAGATCTTGGACTTGTCGGAGGTCAGAATGAGGTCAATGGTAGTCTGAGTTGATTCACATACACGTGTGGGTTGGGTGATTAGCTGGCTGAGGCCGTGCAGATCACAAAACCTACTGAATGACTTGAAGACGGGTGCATCTTTTCGTTGCATATCCGTGTTCCAGTCTCCAATAAGAATTTTGTCTACATCCTCAACTCCAGCTAAACACCCATCCAGTGTATCATAAAAGTCACTATGATCTGGCGGCCTGTAGACTGTGCCAACCAGTAGGGATTTCGCCCTTTCGAATAGGATTTCCACCCATACAGTTTCAATTGATTTATGATTCAGGTCATTTCTGTTGATGAATTTGGTGTCCTTGTGTATGTACATACAGACACCACCTCCATGTTTGTTCCTATCATTCCTAATTATTGAGTAGTTCTCAATCTCTATCTCTGGATCTTTTACAGAATCGTCAAGCTTAGTTTCTGAGAAGCACAGTATGTTTGCCTTACCATTTATGAATAATTGTTTGATTTCATCCAATTTGTTTTTTAAGCTGTTAATGTTAATGTGAAAAATGTTCAGTCCATTGGCGTTGGTTATTTCATTGATGTTGGCAGGTTCGAAGTATTGTTCGTTTGTGATCTGTTCCTCTGTGTGGGGCTGGGGGGCTTTGTTGTTGAGGGTGGGAAGGGGGGAGGGGGGGGTCGGGTCCCGCTCCGTGCTGGAACAACAAAGAAGGGGGGAGGGGGGGGTCGGGTCCCGCGCCGTGCTGGAACAACAAAGGACTCGTTCCTGGATGTTTCCGTTGTTAGCTCTGCTAGCTAGCCGGCTATCGGGCGTCGAGATGTTTAAATCCCGCGTCGAGTTGGTCGTCATGGTTTCGACCCTCGGTTCACCTCCTCTCGTCTCTGCCTCACGTGTGCTCGTCTGCTGCGGCGTCATTGGGGAACAGTTGCCGTCCGCGCAGTGGATGTTGCCACGGGTCGAGTTGTTGATGTTGCTGTTGGTCGCGATGGAAACCACCTTCGCTTCTTGCGCTGCCAGACCAAGTCTTCTCGCCTGAGTTCTGGTCAAGACCGGGCCTGGGTTTAAATGAATGTCTCCCGAAAGTAGTAGAACCAGGATGATCATGGTCCTACGGTCCAATCTGCCATTCGGGGGTAAGTTCTTACGTGCCGGGCTCGCTGTTAGTAGCGTGTGTATAGCCGCCGTTCCGACGTGTAGATGTTTCTTTTCAGAGCCATTGAGAAGGTAGAAGTCACTGTGGGTCTCGTTAAATCCGTTTTCACTTCTCTCCACTTCTGTTTGATGTTGCTTCATTGATGAATTGAGGTATAAATCCGTAATCCATATTATGAGGAGGAGAAAATGTGCACAAAACCTTGTTGTGTGTGTTGCAATAATTATATAGGATTTGTTTTTCCCAAGTCTACCTTTTGTGTTGAAACCTGGAACCTCGTTTGGAAATCACTGTCCTTCCAGATTATTTTGTATCCGAGAGAAAGTTCACTCAGGGACACAGTGAGACAGACTTTCTGTGTGTTTCCTCTCAATACATTTATATAGAAGTGTATAGGTATATAGGTGTTTTGGGCATCTTGCCACCACAATAAAAGCTGGGCTATTACTTGAAGTTTTACCATATATCTAAAGAGGGATATGTGACCATACCAATTCCAAGGGCCGATGGAGAAACGTATCTGTCCTTCCATTCAATATCTGTCTTTCTTGCTAGCCTTGTTCCTCTGAATCACTCTTTCTGAAGCCCTCTTGATCTAGAGTCTTGACCTCTTGACCTTTCCCCTGCCTCACTCACCCTGGCTTCACTCTGTCATAGAGGCCTTTCAGGGCAGCGTCTGCAGAGTGGAACCCAAAGTGCCTCGCCACATCTTTACTGACGAATACCTGAGGACAGGACAAGAACACAACACATTAGACTTGAAGCATAAGAAACAGAGCCTGCATTAACCCGATGGAGACAACAGCACTGAATACAATGAGAGAGTTTCAGATTCAAGAGACAGATGAATAGAAAACAAAGTAAAAATGCTTTTAATGTAGAGTAGAACATACTCTACTCTACTCTACTCTACTCTACTCTACACACACACACACACACACACACACACACACACACACACACACACACACACACACACACACACACACACACACACACACACACACACACACACACACACACACACTGTCCTCCTATCTTGTTTGGGGTGGGGGGTGATTACAGTATAATACCTCTGAGATGTCCTGATATTCTGCAGCATTATTACCAACAGGTTCTTATGTTATCTGAGGCAGTAGCAGTGGAAAGAGTGCACATGAGATGTAACAAACATCTGTTATCATAAGAGGGAATCTATTTTGTATCTGACATTGTGGTGGGCTGCCACAAATAAATATTAATCAACTACATTTACATTTTACATTTACATTTAGTCATTTAGCTGACTAAAGGGTACAACTCTATCAGCTGAGTAACAATGTTCATCAAAGTGTTGCGTGTTACAGTGTAGGTTAGTTTATTAGGACAAGTGCATGACAGTAAGGTTAGTTAGGGTTAGGTCTTTTTTAAATTTTCATTTTTTATTTCAGATAATGGTTGAAGAAGTGCGTCTTTAGTCGACGGCGAAAGATTGGACGTGTTTCGGCTGTCCTAACTGGGGTGGGTAGTTCATTCCACCATTGTGGGGCAAGGACTGAGAATAGGCGACTTCTCCTTGATGACCCTCCTGGAGCTTGGATAGGAGTAGGTCTGAGGCGGCCAGAAGATGCAGAGCGTAGGGGTCTTGAGGGTGTGTAGTTAGAGACCATTAACCGGAGGTAGGCGGGAGCGGTTCCCTTTGCCGCACGGTATGCTAGGTCGAGGGCCTTGAAGCGGATTCGTGCTGCAATGGGGAGCCAGTGCAGGTCCCTAAGAAGTGGGGTGACATGGGCCGACTTCGGTAGGTTTGAGATCAGGCTGGGCCGCTGCGTTCTGAATGAGTTGAAGAGGCTTGGTGGCAGTGGCCGGGAGGCCAGCAAGCAGTGCGTTGCAGTAGTCGAGGCGGGGGATGACTGTTGATTGGACGAGGAGTTGGGTGGCTTCTTTTGTCAGGAAGGGGCGGATCCTTCTGACGTTGCTCAGGAGGAATCTGCAGGTTCTGGTTGTCGCTGCGATGTGAGCAGAGAAGTTCAACTGGTCGTCGAGGACAACACCAAGGTTCTTGGCGGTCGGGGACGCGGTCACAGCTGCATTCTCGACTGTGATGGAAAGGTCGGTCAGGGGGGAGGATTTGGCCGGCAGGTGGAGCAATTCTGTTTTGCTTAGGTTCAGTTTGAGGTGGTTGGTCGTCATATAAGCGGAGATGTCGGACAGACAGGCCGAGATCCGCTCAGAGACGTGGATATCTGAGGGAGGGAAGGAGAGGAAGAGTTGAGTATCATCGGCATAACAATGATACGAGAAGCCATGAGACGTGATAATGTTACCCAGTGATTTAGTGTAGAGGGAGAAGAGAAGGGGTCCTAGGACCGAGCCCTGGGGGACACCCGTCCGCAGGGGGCGGGTGGCCGACAGGGTCCCTCTCCATGACACTTGGTAGGAGCGGTCATTGAAGTATGATGTCAGCCATGTCAGCGCAGAGCCAACCACTCCCATTCCTGCGAGGGCCGCAAGGAGGATCTGATGGTTGACTGTGTCGAAGGCTGCAGATAGATCACCAGATAGACTACCTTTAGAGAAGAATTATGAAAAGGTAACCTAATAACGTTTGTATTTTTCTACTAGAGCACTTAATTGTATAACAGATGGACAAATAAACTGCCTTTTTCTTTTTTACTTGGCGTGAGTCACTTTCCTTTTCTTTCCTGAGTGTGAGCCCCTGTGCGTCTGAACCAATGGCAGAAAAAGGATACTGTAAGAGCCAAATCCTATGATGATAAATTGTATCTGTATTGCCCCATTAGACATATAGTTTATTATGGTATTTGTGCTTTGTGTTTATTAATATATGTTATAATGAATTCCAAGATGGAGACTTACCTGGTCAACTCCCCTTTTTTCCCACGTTCCCCCTAACCACTCCTATAACATGGCAGGTAGTTTGGAGTTAAGCTAGGCCCAGGTAGAGCGGTACCATATAGTTTTTGACAATGTAAAGGCAATCCTACGAACCAAAGTTGCCTTGAGGCTCCAGGTAATGCGTTGTTAGTCCGACACGCTCCGAATTGCAGTCCAAAAGAAAAGATGACGTACGTTACCTCCGTCCTTGTTGCGCTTAGAAGTTGTCTGTCTGTATTTTGTCAGCGGAAGTTTTTGACAATGTCTCTTGTCTCTTCAAATGTAGCTTGAGTTCCTTTGGCAGCCCTCTCAATGTCGTGGTTGGCAGCGTGTCGGTGTGTGCGTTTGAGAGTGGATGACGTCACAAGCAGCATTCACCAAGTGCGCTGTTTCCCACGCCCTAACTGCTTCATTCATAAATTGCACTGTTCTGTTTTAAATGCCTACAATGCCGCTGCTCACAGGTTTTCGTTAGCTGCCCACATTATGGCGGAAATGGAGAGTGGCATTTTTGAGGATCCTTTACAAAAATTAAAAGGATCAAGAAGTGCAAAATTGGGAGCACTTACAAAAAAAGGAATGAAATCACTGAACTTATGGGAAATCATGGAAATGCGGAATTGGTTCAAACAAAAATGACAGATTTCTCAAAGTTGCGTGTTGAGTTACATGAACTCAATACAGCTGTAAATGGTTTGCTAACCAAAATATCTATAGAGGAAACAGATAGATGTGTCTAGAGTGGCTCCCGCACAACTTGCAAAATATTTATTTATTTGACAAGCGACATGGTACAATTCACCATCTAAACTTTAAGACTAAAAGACGAATACTGCACTACGTTTCACAACATGACGGGAAGAGCAAAGAGAATTGATAAAACGTTGAAGGCAACTGCTGCTAGCCTCAAAGCTACTGAACTTGCTAGTGGGGCTAAAGACATGCCTGTTTCCCCAGCCAAAGCGACGCCAGCCTTGCCCAGCGACTTGGAGAACCTCCGTACTGCCATACTCACCGACACGACGGCAGTGGTCACCTCGCTGCTAAACTCAGCTCTCACACCGGTGAATAGGACCCTGGAGGCAATAAAATCCACGCTGGATATGCACAGACAACGGATCACCTCCGTCGAATCGGGCTTGTCTGACTACAGCGACAGAGTCGTCGAGATGGAGGGCGCATATGCTCAACTCAAAACGGAGAACGCTCTGCTGGCCGACAAGTTGGATGATCTTGAAAACCGCTCGCGCAGAGCCAACTTGAGAGTGATCTGCATCCCTGAAAAAATGGAAGGCTCGGATCCAATCCAATTCATGACCGAATTGTTTTCGGAGATTTGTGGTGCTAATTTTTTCCCCATGCCGCTCATACTGTCTCGCGCCCACAGGCTGGGGAAAGAAAATAAAGCCGGAGGAAACAACCCCAGACCCAGAGCGGTCATCGTACTTTTCCACAACTACCAGGACAAGGAGCGTGTTTTTGGGAAGAGAAGGGAGGATCTGCGGTACCATGGCCACAAGATCTCACTCTACCCTGACTTCAGCGTCGAACTGTCCCGAAAGCGCGCGGCTTACAACGACGTGAAAGCCCGACTGTACAAGAAAGACATTCGTTTTGGAATTCTGTACCCAGCTCGCCTCCGCGTGGACTTCGAAGACCAAACGTTGTACTTTGACTCTCCCGCAGCTGCTCAGACATTCTACAACACTCATTGGCATGACTGAGGTAATTACACAACGGTCAGGGTTTGTTTACACACCAGCTTTAACGTAGGCTGGCTAACAGCTGGCTTGGACTGTATGACGTTAACACACCAGCCTACTGGTTGGTGTTCCCCCCACTATTTTCTTTGCTCGACAAATCTCGACTTGTTATTCAAGTTCAGTATCTTTCAGTTATTTCTATTTCTATAATGTAATTCTACAACGCTCATTGGCATGACTGAGGTAATTACACAACGGTCGGGGTTTGTTTACACACCAGCTTTAACGTAGGCTGGCTAACAGCTGGCTTGGACTGTATGACGTTAACACACCAGCCTACTGGTTGGTGTTCCCCCCACTCTTTTCTTTGCTCGACAAATCTCAAGTTGTTATTCAAGTTCAGTATCTTTCAGTTATTTCTATAATGTGTCGCTTGTCACAGCGAAATGCTCTTTGATATATACTTTTTTTTTCTCTCTACACTCTTAGTAAATTGGGAGCTCACGCTCTAGGTTAGGTTCTAGCTTCTAGGTTAGGTTCTAGCTTCTAGGTTAGGTTCTAGCTTCTAGGTTAGGTTAGGTTCTAGCTTCTAGGTTGGGTTTTAGCTTCTAGGTTGGGCTCTAGCTTCTAGGTTAAGTTAGGTTCTAGCTTCTAGGTTAGGTTCTAGCTTCTAGGTTAGGTTAGGTTCTAGGTTAGGTTAAGGTCTGTGGATGCACCGGAAGTTTAGTAGCGATTACCTGCGGTTCTCTAGATGTGGGAAGAAGAGAAGGGAACCTAGGATGGTCTACAATACCCCTGTACAGGGGGGCTGTATATGGGACAATCAGACCACTCAAATCTTGAACTGAATCATGACTTCATCTAATAATGGGAGGGACAACTCTGTTAGACTGATCATGTGGAATGTCAAATCTATGAACGGGCCAGTCAAACGTTCAAGGGTTTTTGCTCACCTAAGAAACTTGAAGGCAGATATCATGTTTTTGCAAGAAACTCACTTATTGAAAGCAGATCAAATTAGACTACACAAGCCTTGGATCAGCCAGGTATTTCACTCCAATTTTAATATTCGGGCAAGAGGTGTTGCGATACTGGTAAACAAAATAATTCAATTCACATCCTCTAACGTTATCTCTGACCCGGATGGCAGATATATAATAGTAACGGGCACTCTATTCCAAACCCCAGTGCTCTTAGTCAATATTTACGATGATTATGATGTTGGTTTTATGAACAAGATCCTCTCCTCCCTCCCAAACTTAAACACACACCAACTTATTTTGGGGGGTGATTTGAACTGTGTTGTGGACCCGGTTTTGGATCGCTCTTCTCTAAGACCCTCAACACTCTCTAAAATGTCCAGGTCCTTATCAGCCTTTATGAGGGAAAATGGATGTGTGGACCCATGGAGATCTGCAAACCCACTATTAAAGGCATTCTCTTTTTTTTCACATGTACACCACTCTTATACCAGGATAGATTATTTTTTTATTGATAAAACACTGTTAGACTCTGTCCGCTCAGTTGACTATTTAGCCATTGTAATTTCAGACCATGCGCCTATACAAATGGACATCTCCTTTACTCTGAATAGAAAAGATCGCCCTCCCTGGAGATTCGATACCTTGCTACTTTCCGACAAGGGGTTTTGCGACAAAATTTCAAAGTCAATTGATGACTTCTTACTCATCAATAGATCGGATTCAATATCTCACTCACTGTTGTGGGAGACTTTAAAAGTGGTTCTGCGTGGTGAAATTATTTCCCATGTAGCCCATGCGAACAAAACCCAGAGAAAGCGGTTGCAGGACCTTACAGATTCTATTCTCCAGCTTGATGGTGAGTACGCCGCAGACCCTTCACCTGAATTGTATAAAAAGAAGCTTGATTTGCAGTCTGAATTCGATCTATTATCCACAAAGAAAGCTGAAGGTCTGCTGCTCCACTCCTGTGGCCTGTTGTATGAATATGGAGACAAGAACAGTCGGCTGCTCGCACATCAGCTCAAGCGCAGAGCAGCCTCCAGGCTGATCCCACAGATAAGGGATCGCTCTAATAACATGGTCTCGAAACCCCAAGACATTAACAAGACCTTTGAAGTGTTTTACTCGACTCTCTACACATCCGAACCCCCTCCCGACAGAATATCTATGGATACTTTTTTAAATGACCTAGAATTCCCGTCTATAGACCCGGAGCTGGCTAAGGATTTAGACAGACCATTGAACATTGAGGAGATCAAGGAGGCTATCAATGCTATGCAGAGTGGCAAGGCACCGGGTCCAGATGGCTATGAGGCAGGTTTTTATAAAAGGTTTTGTGACAAACTCGCCCCGCTTCTGATGGAAATGTTTAACGAGTCCCTGAAAAATGGGACACTGCCACATACACTCACCCAAGCAACCATTTCCCTCCTACTTAAAAAGGACAAAGACCCCACAGATTGTGGATCGTATCGCCCAATTTAGCTGATTAACAACGATGGAAAGGTCATTGCCAAGGTGATGGCTAGGCGTCTGGAGAACATCTTACCTCTGATTATTTCTGAGGACCAGACTGGCTTCATTAAGGGTCGCCACTCCTTTTCTAACATTAGCAGACTCTTGAATATTATACACACTTCAGGTCCTTCTCTCCCTCCTGAGGTAATTATATCTCTGGACGCGGAGAAGGCCTTTGACCGCGTGGAGTGGGAATACTTGTTCACGACTCTGCAGAAATTTGGGTTCGGGGACACATTTATCTCATGGGTCCGGCTACTCTACTCTGCCCCCTTGGCCTGTGTTACTACCAACTCTATAAACTCCCCTTATTTCCCACTCTCCAGAGGGACACTCCAGGGTTGTCCTTTGTCTCCGTTATTGTTTGCCGTCGCCGCTGAACCTCTATCCATTGCACTCAAGTCCTCGCCCCACTTCCGTGGTATCACCCGTCACGGAGTCGAACACAGGGTCTCCCTTTACGCTGATGACCTTCTGCTCTATTTGACGCATCCTATTACCTCCATCCCTCACATAAAATCTATGTTGAGACAGTTTGGCTCTTTCTCAGGCTATAAGCTGAATTTTCATAAAAGTGAATGTTTCCCCATTAACAACTCAGCCTTACAAATGACACAATCTTCAATTCCCTTTCGTCTGTCACAATCAGGCTTTAAATATCTGGGCATAAAGATCACCCACACCTTAAACTCTATTTTTGAAGCTAACTTCCCCCCATTAATCACTAACATGAAAGCTGACTTTCAACATTGGAGCAGCCTGCCCCTCTCACTCTCCGGTAAAGTACAATGTGTTAAAATGAATATCCTGCCCAAATTCCTGTATGTCTTTCAATGCCTCCCTCTATTTCTACCCAAATCCTTTTTTCTCACAATAGACCAAGCAATATCTGCCTTTATCTGGGGGGGAAAGATCCCTAGAATAGGCAAAGCCATCCTACAAGGACCTAGGGGGTCAGGTGGACTTGCGCTCCCTAATTTCATGCACTATTACTGGTCTGCCAACATCCATAAAATTATTCTTTGGTTGAAAGCCCCAGAAACAGACTGGTGTAGCTTAGAAGAGCAATCGTGCCGTTCATCCTCCCTGGCAGCTCTGGTCTACTCTTCTTTCCCTCTCTCTCCTTCCCGGCACTCCTCAAACCCTGTTGTTCTGTCCACTTTAAAGATTTGGATACAGTTTCGTCGCCACTTTAAACTCTGTTCAGCATCAGTCTTGGGGCCTATTAGTAATAACCACCTGTTTGTTCCCTCCACTCTGGACTCGTCTTTTACACGCTGGAACAGACTCGGAATAAATAGTTTCAAGGATCTATATGACGGTGACACTTTCTCCAGTTTTAGCTCCTTGTGTCTCCAATTTGGTCTTCCACGCTCCGATTTATTTCGTTATCTTCAGATACGTCATTTTGTACGTTCACAATTTTACTCATTTCCTAGCCCCCCTCAACGATCAAATTGGGAGAGACTCTTAGGTCTATCACCAAACCAAAAAGGGCTTATATCTGAAATTTATCAAAATACTATGTGCTTGACCAAAGACAAAAGCGCTAAGACGAGGTCCAGGTGGGAGGAGGAGCTGGGGGTGGAACTGACAGAGGGGTGGTGGGGGGAGCAATGGATAGGGTGAATTCCTCCTCCACTTGTGCCAGACTCAGCCTAATACAACTAAAGGTGGTACACAGAGTACACTACAGCAAAGCAAGACTAGCTGAAATCTACCCAGACTCCAATCCCAATTGTGACCGCTGTAATAGCCCACAAGCTGATCTCTCTCACATGTTTTGGTCCTGCCCGGGGCTTAGACCATTATGGTCCTCGATATTCAATGTGCTCTCGATAGTACTAGATACCACAATACAGCCCTGTCCACTGTTGGCCATTTTCGGCGTACCGGCTGAGCCTCTCCCTATTAAGCCAAACGATACTGACATGTTGGCTTTTGCCACGCTCTTGGCCAGACGGAGAATACTCCTAGCCTGGAAACTGTCTACACCTCCCCCCTTCTCCGCCTGGCTAAAAGATATGGTCTCGTTTCTAAAACTAGAGAAGATTAAGTATGCACTTAGAGGAGTTAACGAAAGATTCTTTAAGAAGTGGCAGCCGTTCATTTCTTACTTTAACAGCCTATCTGTTCTCCCTCCTGACTGAGTGTCTTCCTTCTTTGAGTGATCCTCCCATCTAACCAGGCCCAACAGTACTATGTAATACAACCAGATAACTATGTAGATACTCTATAATTTATTAATGTACCATATCTGACTCAGACTATTTTCCTTTTGTTTATTATTATTCTTTATTTTTTTTATTATATTATTTAATTTGTCTTTGTTATTTTTGTATTTTGTATTATTTAATTTAATTTAATTGTATTATTGTCAGTAGCAATTGTTATTATTGTCTGTAATTTAACCTTTTCTCTTGTTGCATGTTATGTATGTAACCCTACCTGTTGATCCGTGGGGTGGGTTTGGGGGTGGGATGGGTGGGGTAGATTATACAAAAAAACAGGAAAAAATTATGAATAATTCTGACTTTGTAATTGTACAAACTTGCTTCACCAATAAAAACGTTTGCTTTAAAAAAAAGAAACAGAAAAGGACCAAGCAGAATGGTACGAGCCTAAAGCAGCATCACTGCATGAATTTGCTGCCCATGTTAAAACGTGGACTGAAGCGGCACAGCAACAGATTGAATATGACAAAGGTGAAGATGGGATCCACCCAAGGGACAGCGTTTCAAACACCTCTTCAAGGCGTTCAAGGAGGTCATCAAAAGGTAGTAAGCACTCGGAATACTCCTCTACATCCTCAACCCGACTCAAACTACAAGCTGAGAAGGCAGTTTTATTGATCAAAGCAGAAGCACTAATAAAGAAACAAGCACTGGACAAGGAGGAGGCTGAACTAAAGGGGAGGAGCCGTAAGGAGGAGGCTGAACTAAAGGCCAAAAGGGAGCAGTTGGAACTGCAAACTGAAATACAAGCCACCAGTGTTAAACTGAACGTTTTCACAGAATATGAGAACATTCATGAGATGGACTAGACCAGGCGATGGAATGAACAAATATTTCAATGAAATGGAAAGGTCTAAGGAAGCCTCACAAAGGGTTATTCAGGAGGCAATGATGCCCACCTCCACTGATGTCATCACAACATTACCCATCACACATTCACATGTGTATGATATGGAGTCCCAGCTTCTTACTCCATCTGCTCAGCTTGCACAGTTGAACAGACACAGCAGCCTGTTACCAGAAAGTGGTCAAACTGTATATCACCCTGTTCACCCAAGATCAAGCAACATAGGAGGGGAGCCTGTTGTAAGATGAAAGGAAACGTCACAACAGCCCCAAATTGGAATGTCTGCTTTAAGGGTCAGCCATGGAGGATCTGCGAAACAGCATGAAAATGGAGCCGTCAGACATGATGGTGCTGTCACTCTAGAAGGATACAGGGAAGCACCCGACATGGGCAGGATCGTCGACGTCATGCAACATCAGAATAGTATAACCGAAGTACTGGTGAAGCAACAAAGACATAATCCTTACCACCTCTCAGCATACCCACATTTACATTTACATTTAGTCATTTAGCTGACGCTTTTATCCAAAGCGACTTACAAGTTCTGTACGACAAGACAGCAAGAAGGGTACAACTCTATCAGCTGAGTAACAATGTTTATCAAAGTGTTGCGTGTTACAGTGTAGGTTAGTTTATTAGGACAAGTACACGACAGTAAGGTTAGTCAGGGTTAGATTTTCTTCATTTTTATTTTTTGTATTATCATTTCAGATAATGGTTGAAGAAGTGAGTCTTTAGTCGACAGCGAAAGATTGGACGAGATTCGGCTGTCCTAACTGGGGTGGGTAGTTCATTCCACCATTGTGGGGCAAGGACTGAGAATAGGCGGCTTCTCTTTGATGACCCTCCGGGAGCTTGGATAGGAGTAGGTCTGAGGCGGCCAGAAGATGCAGAGTGTAGGGGTCTTGAGGGTGTGTAGTTAGAGACCATTGACCGGAGGTAGGCGGGAGCGGTTCCTGTTTAAAGGGGATCCATTCTAATACAGGTTCTTTATACGTGCATTCGAACACGGTATTGAGGATAGAACTGAAAACTGCAAGGGCAGACTGTATTTCCTGGAGCAGTTTACCATGGGGCAACCCCGAGAAGTGGTAAGGAGCTGCCAACATATGGACGCTTCAAGAGGATACACGGAGGCCAAAAGGCTCATAAAGAAATATTATGGCAACGAATACCAGATTGCAACAGCTCACATTGATAAAGCCCTCAACTGGCCAGCAGTCAAAGCTGAAGATGCTGAAGCCCTACAAGCATATTCAGTTTTTCTAACTGGATGCTGTAAAACGATGGACAGCATTGAGTACATGGAGGAGATGGATAATCCAACCACAATGAGAGCCATTCTCTCTAAATTGCCATACAAAATGAAAGAGAGGTGGAGAGGCTTGGCATGTGACCTACAAGAGAAAAGTGGACGGAGAGCTTGATTTATTGATCTAGTTAATTTCATTGATCACCAAGCTAGAATCATGTCACATCCTTTGTTTGGGAACCTAAAGGAAACACCCACCTCTTCAGGAAGAACATCAGGAGCACTTCCATATCGACAAAGTACACCAAGGGAGAGGAAGAGTGGTTTTACTACCTGCGTCTCACCCGTTAAGAGAGTTACTGGAAGGCCCTCACCAGCCGCCCTCAAGCCATGTCTGTTCTGTCAGGGAGAGCACAGTTTGGACCTTTGCAAAGAACTGGACAAGAAGCCACAAAAGGAAAAGTTGGATTTCTTGAAAAGCAAAGGAGTGTGCTTTGGCTGTCTGTCATATGGACACATGAGCAAAGGATGCACACAGAAAGTGACTTGTCGAGTGTGTTCACTTAGGCACCCTACCATACTCCACATACATAAACAGGTAGGTAGACTGTGGCAAAGAAAATAAGGAACAGACTGTTACCAGTGCATTTATACTGGTATATAACTGGAGATGGCGAGACCCACACAGGGGCCGGGGAGCCTGACTGCATGTTATCTATAGTGCCAGTGAGGGTGAAAATGAAGAAAGGTAATCGCATGATACATACTTATGCCTTTCTGGACTCAGGAAGCACCGGCACCTTCTGTACAGAAGCTCTGCTCAGAGACCTCAAGGTGTCAGGAAGAAGTACAGATCAGACATCCTTCTCAAAACCATGAATAAAGAGGAAGTCGTCAGTACTCCGTGGTCTCTGGAATGGAGGTATGTGGCATGGATGACAACAGATTAGTGGAACTCCCTGCTGTCTACACACAGAAGAAAATACCTGTGACCAAAGACCATATTCCCACCCAGGAATACATGGATCAGTGGCCATATTTGCAACAGGTACATCTCTGTCACATTGATGCTGACATTGGCCTGTTAATTGGAACCAATGTACCAAAGGCCATGGAACCATGGATGGTTATCAACAGCCAGAGAGACGGTCCATAGGCCGTTAAAAAACTTTGGGTTGGACCGTTAACACAGCCACCGCCAATCCCGTTGTACAGCGTGTTTGCCGGCCATGCGAATTCTGCCAAACCACGCTGTACAGCGATATTGAGATCATATTTAATTTTTTCGCCATGGCATTCATAATTCCGCCACCCAGCCTCTGGTGATACAGTGGGACCCTGCACAATAGTGCAACGCCTCAATACCGCCACCTGGTGGATGATCGGGCGAGTTACAACCGGAAGTGGCCATCGGTGCATCTGGGAAATCCGTCCGGCAGTCACATATCGTTGCGGGACTACAGACAAACACTGGCATGCATATGGATCGCTGCCATAACTCAATAATCTATATGATTTGGGCGTTTATTGCGCCATACAAACCGGAAATGGATCTAGTAGATCGACGTCAAATAAGTGGGATCTTTTTCCTCCAGTCTCATCGGCGAATGGTAAGAGGACAGTAACGTTACTTTCAGCTTGATTGTTTATTCTTTTCACTGATCTGATCAATATATCACCCATACTATATAAAGCATTTACTGACGATCACGGAATTATAAACGACCCCCCCCCTTTCATCCGCGCATGATGACGCATAACATATAGGATCATATACAGTTGCATTTTTTAATATAGCGTGTATCGGGAATAAACGGCAGTTGATAATCTATATATGCGTTTATGCCTATAACTCACGTTCTATGAATTACTGCAGAAAACGATAAAATTAAAAACACTTATATTCTAGAAGGTATTTTTGGAAGAATCTATGAATGAAAAAGTATAACGTTCCTACATCCTGAACGATAGATAATCGATGTTGAATGGGCCATAGTAATGTCAATTTAGTGTGGTATAATATGTCCTCATGTAAATATATCCCCCTCCCCTGTGTTCCCTTTACCTGTGCCCCCCCCCCTCTCTGTGGAATAATCACCCCCCTCCCCTGTGTCCCCAAACCTGTACCCCCTCCCCCCCATCTGACCTATCAAATGGGACCACACACCCCCTTTGTTGAACTATAAAGGGCTCTTCCTGACCACAATCAAGGCTTCTTACCTGGGTAATTTCAGCTGATCACCTGGGGCGAGAGCCTCAGCCATTCTCTCTATGTATTCTATCTGTCTGGTTAATAAACCTTTGTTATTATCCAAGCCTCGGTTGACTGAGACATTCTTCATCAGGATATCCTCAAATATCCCACAATTGGCGTCTACGAACTTGTGACGGACTTTTTGCGTCCTTCCGGCATGCTGTATCGTTTCATCTATACAGAGAAAAGTGAGTATATAGACTGGTCGACCAAAAATGTATGGAAAGGAATTGAAACCTTCCCGCTTTTCTCTGTGCCAGGTGAATATTACAGAATGTTGTCAAATATTGAGATCATGGCTGAGTAGGAATAATGTGCATTAATATATCTGATCTGTATTGAGAATCGTTACCAGGGCGCGCGTGCACCTGGGTCCTTTATCAGGCGGTTCTGAGAGGATGGGTTATAGTGCTATTCCCAAAAGTTTAGGCACAAAGGTTGAAGTGCTATTCCTGGTCGAGTCGGAGCCGACCAAAAGCTAAGGCACACGTAGTACAGGTTGTTGGATTGCTACCCCTAGTCTAGCTGATGCAGACTAAAAATATAGGCAACAAAATAAGAAGATACGTGAGCTTATTATGATGTGATATCCTTGGAAAACGCTACTCTGTTAAAAACGTTCTGTGATTCCTTTGCAAAGAGGCGGGAAGTTAAGACCGAGAAGCTGATGGAATCATAATTAGAAATTACCAGAGTAGCGTCATAATATTCATTGTTTCAACCTCAAACTAAGCCCACAATCTCATTCCTGAAAACGATGTATTTTGGATTAAATTAACCAATTGATCAATACAGATAGCGGGAAGATGATCACGCGATGTCCTATATAGTACATGATTACGCGATGTCCCGAGAGTACGTGAATGTACATTAAACGGGACATCAGTCGCGGAAAGTACATTAAACAGGACATTAATCGCGAGTTCAAGAGACCGAGAGTGTGATTAAAAGGTATATATAATCTAATATATCGCTGGTAAATTTCGAAGTCAGGTTCGGTCGTTATGATTTTAATAACGATGTGTAGTTATATATCAAGGGTATGAATGCCTTGTCGCAACAGATGTTGGCCGACTAAACGTACAGCGATCCAATACAGTCAGATATACACACACGTTAACTTATATGTATTATTGTTGTTTTGTCTGTTTAAATCTCGTTTGTATGTGCACAAGTATTATAGGACTCGTCGCGTTGCTTTATTGAGTCAAGAACCGGCTGCGGATAGCGCGACGAGCATTGAGAGACGAGTTACCGTTATACAAAGAATAACATTGAAGTGCAGTTCACGGGAACAAACTAGGATAGTAATTTCCGGATTCCGCAGAACACCGGCCCACGGGAACGGCCATTTGGGGAAGTATAGTTTTATCGTTTCAGTTTGTTTACGTTTCACATATGCACAGGCGCGTTCATTCGGTAACAAAACGCTGGTATAGGAATTCCAGGCTATTGAGAGCTCGTGGAAAAATACTGTATGAATTGCAAAGCGTTATTTCCGAGGCGAATGAGAACACACGAACGTCGCATGGAGCAATGACGTGACGCTATGCGCGCCGTGAAGTTATTATTTTATATTAAACTATCCATAAGCGAACGTAAAGTGTAATGTACCCAAGGCCAAGGGTGCGTGAAATCCACGTGTAGTATATGTTTTATTTGTATATGTATGTGCGCGCTGCTATTGGAAAATGTTGAGTTGAGGTGGCGAGATGCGGGTTGCTGACGACACGTAACGGATCCAACCCAACACAACAGCTGTCCCCGGTGAGTATGAAAATCATAAATATAGATGCATTGATTGATTGAAAACTTTATTAACAGATTGCAGAATGGGTACAATACAGCACAGCTCAATACACAATTGTTAAGGGGATGCAGACCAGAGAGAGACTTTAGTCTTGTTTACATCAGGGTCCCCCATTTTCAATTTATCAAAACATATTATGAC
This sequence comes from Notolepis coatsorum, assembly GCF_963971535.1. Lineage (NCBI taxonomy): Eukaryota > Metazoa > Chordata > Actinopteri > Aulopiformes > Paralepididae > Notolepis > Notolepis coatsorum. The sequence goes on along the minus strand of NC_140184.1, from coordinate 59,566,065 downwards.
ATACATGACAGACAGATAGTCAGTACTGCTACATCTGTACATTTATGACATACCAGATTTGCAAATTCAGTACTTTTTGTGATACAAAAGGAGTCAAGAAAAGGGAGTCATTTGACGTAGAAACTGTACATATACACAACTATCAGTTAAAGCAAATTACAACTATCTCAGATCACTTGAGTGTTTATGTGCTTTAATTTACACATTATAAGTCACATAAAGCTAATTACAATGTCTGTTTCAGAATTATAATACATCTGTGGGCGTACCGGTCATACTGACCATGGGAGCTAAACAAACACTTCCGGTTCCCAATATATGGCAGTACAGGAATTGTAGTCCACATAAACAGCGTTAGATTAGACTTTATAAGCTTTCAATGTTGAAAACTTGGAACACAAACAACATAGATCATGTTTAAAAGTAAGATGTTTAGGTTATATTCACTTGAGTTAATGTGTTTATCTAAAGAACCAATGAAAGATTGTAAGAAAGATTGCCCTTTCCATTGTAAGACATTTTAAACATGATTCAAAATGTGTGGTTCCACATTCATATGATGCTTGTGTACATATGCGATATGATTGATAAATGATAACACTATCATTACATCCAAGAACGGGATGGATGAGATCTAGCTAATGTTTGTTGAGCACACAGACAGTCAAAGAGGATTCACCCAGGTCTTAGAAAAGAGTGGAAAATTAACATGTGTTTGTATTTACAGATCTGGCTCTGAGGCGAGATGCAAAACAGTGAATGACTACACCCAAATTGTATCACAAAAGACAGAAAATCCAACAATTTGCATGTCAACCGAGAGACAGTGCAGAGCTGAGAGACAATCGAATGACCATTTGGAACAAATCTACATCCAAATACCCACATGTAAATTCTTCAGAGTGGGCACTTGGGAGACAAAGCAATGCAAATGCCTACACTCGTGACCACAGACTTGATGAACTCACCTGGCGGTGGATGGCAACAGAGAACCACTTAATTAACATGAATTAGACACCGGTGATGAATTTGCAGTTATGAAAATCTACCTAACTCCCATACTAACAATAACTAACCAGTCGTTTTCATCATCTCTTTTCAAGAGGCACATGAATTAGAGAAGTGCCCGAGATGAAAGATTAATGATGAAAACAACTACTTACAATCCCCTCCTTCTATTCTCTGTTTATAACCAATAACATGCATGACTATTCCTTAGACTATTCTTTTAACAACTAATAAATTTCCATGACTGCAAAAAAAAAAAATCAACCACAAAATTGAAACACAATTATCTAAATGTACAAGGTATACACGTACATTGATCATTTAGCTGACACTGTATGACAGGACATCAAAAAGGGCACAACTCTATCAGCTGAGTAACAATGTTCATCAAAGTGTTGAGTGCCACAGTGTAGGTTAGTTTTATTAGTGTTGAGTGCTACAGTGTAGATTAGTTTATTAGGACAAATGCATGACAGTAAGGTTAGTTAGGGTTAGATGATAAGAAATGATTGTTTTTCATGCAAAATTAACTGGCTACCTAGATTTTATGTTTTTTCCCCATGCTATGCTATGATGAGCCACACTGAGATGTGAAGAACAACCGAGAAGTCATGGCGAGGTAAGTATCTTGAAGAAGCACACCATCGTACGCGGCCTGAGGTAAGATCAACTTCAATTTAAGACCATCAGAATATGAAGACAAGGAGCTATTTTATCTGATTCAAGACTTTGGCCATTCATTTACAAATTTTATTTAAAGCCTAATGCTGTAAGATCTAGTTAGACACAAGATCTGATAAAATTGTAGTGAATGTGACCTTCTTGACGTAAGGAATCACTGCTAATGCAATTGGCTTGCATTTCCTATTGTCAATTAAGTGATTTTATTTACAATGAATTGAATTAATCCCAAAATGATTTTCCACTTTAGCAGAAAGGCGTTGAATCATTTATGTGAGGAGGTTTTCTAAGACAGTTTTCATCATCCTCAGATCGTGAATTGGTGAGAGGACAGGACGAGTGAGACGACGCGTGACCCGAACGTATTGCGCAGCCTCTCCTCCGCAGACAAGGCTGCCAGCAGCGAGACCTGGATGGCGACAATCCCAGGAGAAGCCCAAGAAATGACACTAGGATTAGTCTGGCGCTTCAAAACAGACTCGCTCCACTATAGACACAAACCCTTGGCTCCAGAGCAAGGAAGGTCGGCGGCGATACCGACCACCAGACGGAGTGTGTACAGAACACTCGCCAGACAATATGACCCGTTGGGATGTATTCTACCTTACACCACCAGGGCAAAGATGATTATACGAGCACTATGGGACAAGGACCAGGGCTGGGACGACCCAATACCCGCACACCTTGCCTCAACATGGAGAGAGTGGGAGACGGAACTCCGCTCACTCCCAGGTGTCAATATACGCCGCAGCTACTTCCCATCCACAGTGAGGCCAGAGACATGCGAGATTGAGCTACACGTCTTCAGCGACGCCTCCGAAGTAGCCTACGGATCGGTTGCCTATTTGCGTGCCCAAGAGATGGGAGGAAAGATACACACTGCTTTCATACTGGCCCGCTCAAGAATAGCCCCACGTAAGCAACAATCTATCCCACGTCTAGAGCTCTGCGCAGCCCTCGCAGGAGCGCATCTAGCCACGTTAATCCAACGTGAACTCACCATTCCGGTGCATAGAACAATCTTGTGGTCAGATTCCACGACAGTACTCACATGGATTAAGTCTGATTCATGCAGATACAAAGTCTTCGTGGGAGTCAGAGTCACCGAGATTCAAGAATTAACAGAAGAAGCAAGCTGGAGGTATGTGGATACCAAACACAACCCAGCTGACGTCATCACCCGGGGAATGTCCCTGGATGACCAAACCCATCACCTGCAGATGGGAACCAAAGCCCCGACCATCAAGGTGGATTCCCATGACAAGATTGTCATCCGTGTGAGAGAGAGCGTCCTACTGACTAGCCACTACACCGGCGGGCCCTCGCCCTCCATCAAGTGGTACCGCAATGACGAGGAGAGGACAGCGAAACCAGCACAACACATTCAAAAACGCCCTGACCACCATGTCTCTGGGCCTAATGGGAGCCAAGCGTGAGCACAGTGGCGGATGTGTGGTGGTGATGGAGAGCAGCGCAGACAAGTGACCCTTGACAGGGAATGGACGGCGACCAGTGAATATTCCCGACTGCATCGTCAAGAAGAGACACATAGCAAATGAGACTGTCTTACTGCCACACGACAGGCTCACAGAAACATCAACTGAATGTACGATACGTTCAACACACAGCAGGTCACACAGAAGGACACATCCCCGACCGAGAACAGATGATCAACACTTCACAGCAACTGTCAGATTCACAAACAAGAACTGTAATTTTATAATGACAATGAGAAATGATCACAGAGTCACATTGCAAAATGGTATTGTTAAACAGGGCAGAACCAGTTGGATTGTTCCAAGACACCAAGTTTGTTTTGACCACAGAACAATGCATAACGATTATCATAATCACCTTTTATATTAACCACTAGGTTAACGGTTTTCAATTTTATTTTGACACATTAGCCACTAAGGTAATGTCTATTGTATGTATTTATTTAATTTGTATGTGTTACTGTTTGGCCCTGCCACACGACCGACAGAGAACACCTTGTCAACAACGACGCAACATCATTCAGATTAATACCTTCACAAGCAGGAAACTTTTCACACAATTGTATGTATCTGCAAAACGATGAACTAGGGATGTGATGAAAAGAAATCAATGAGAAAGCATTAACAATGGTTAGTAATAATGAGCTAAAATGTATTGCTGAAGGAAGAAGTGACCACATGATCACATTACATCACATTAGAATTACTTAGGTTACAAAATTGTATTGTCAGACAAGAAAGAATCAGTTGTCTTATTCTCTCATAGAAGAGGACATGTAACGTTGTTTTGCACCTGTATGGTGAACCATTGATAGTATATGCACTAGAATTACATACAGAAGCGATGCATAAGACGTTTTATCTCCTCATTTATAGAGAAGAAATGGAGAAAATTGCCTGATTCTAAGTAAAGACCAACAAAGCTGAGGCAATCACAGATGAAAGTGACACTCAAACTCAGATTAAATACAACTGGATCCTAAGTAATTTCATCAAGAATCATCACAAAATGTGCAAAAAATATATATATATATTTGTGAACAGTTTCCCATAAGCAATCATGTTAGTTTTATTAACCACCAGGTTAACGGTTGTTAAAATGTTTTTGTACACATTAGCCTTATGTGTAAATCCGATTCCTAATAATTATGAACACAATTTTGTTTTTTCACCCTGTGTACTCTGACCACACAGACAGTGCATGTATTTAATTGGTTTATTACGATGCCTGTATGCACAACGATCACATTAGCTCCCCAGAGTCACGACATGAACGACTGAAGGTATGCCAAGATATTTGCACAGCGATAGCTTCTAATGATTATGTTAATTGTTGTTTGATATCAGGGATGAGGACCACTCATTGATATAGGTATTTTGAGCGATTAATAAAAGAAAAGGGTGATATCTATTCCCACATCTCTGATATCAAAATAACACAGACCGCAGTCCAGTCGATCATGTCATGAATCATGTATGTAAATAATTCTATTAATCATGTATGTAAATAATTCTATTTTAAACTATTATCCCCACTTTTACCTGTTCCAAACAATCCTGGTATATTATACATTAATCTCACCCACATTATAAGAAAGAAAAGTGAGTATTGTGGTATAATATGTCCTCATGTAAATATATCCCCCTCCCCTGTGTTCCCTTTACCTGTGCCCCCCCCCCTCTCTGTGGAATAATCACCCCCCTCCCCTGTGTCCCCAAACCTGTACCCCCTCCCCCCCATCTGACCTATCAAATGGGACCACACACCCCCTTTGTTGAACTATAAAGGGCTCTTCCCGACCACAATCAAGGCTTCTTACCTGGGTAATTTCAGCTGATCACCTGGGGCGAGAGCCTCAGCCATTCTCTCTATGTATTCTATCTGTCTGGTTAATAAACCTTTGTTATTATCCAAGCCTCGGTTGACTGAGACATTCTTCATCAGGATATCCTCAAATATCCCACATTAGCAATACAATTAAAAAAGTTATAGCCCTGCAAAGAAGGTGAACATCTCCATAGGCTTAGAGTGGTGTGAGCCTACATTGATGGATATAACCGTGGCAGGGAATGTGTTAATGGACTTCTAAAAAAAGGTTCTGTCTCCCCCTGTGGAGAGTCGACTGTAATGGCACACAGAAGTTCGGTTGTGCAGCTGGATGAGCTTCTGCAGCAACAAATCAGGCATGGCTTCCCTGAACGGCAGTGGGAGGAGCAGCTTGAAATGTCCAGGGAGGACCACGTCTTCATAAAGCGTGTCCCCCAGTCAGCCAAACAGTCAGGCCTACCACTTAGGAAGAACACTGAATATCCCAATAATCGCTGCATGGCACAACAGCGGGCCCTTGGCCCGAAAAGGAAGCTTAGCAAGTCTCCTCAGTTCCATAAGGATGACATCAAGTTTGTGGTCGACAGCCTGGATAAAGGCTATGCCATAAAGGTGGGAAAATGCTCACTGGACAGCAGCAAAAGGACTGGGTATATCCCACACCATGAAGTTTACCATCCCAAAAAACACAAGCCATGGATGGAAAGCTTGACGAGTACAAGATGGTAGTGCAAAGCTTAGAGCCACAGACTACCACTCTTCGCAGACCTATCACAAAGTTGTGTCTGCTGCTCGAGGCTCCTACATAGAACACACACCACCCCCCCCCCCTGTTCACTAATACACTCTTACTGATAACTTGGAAGATGGAAGATTTTTTGCTTGGATTTTGATTTTTGAATGGACTATACATTTTGGCTCCTTTTTTATATTTTGAAAGTTGTAATTGTTTCATTTGCCTACAAGAACAATAAGAGGCAATAATTAAAATGAATATTTTACCCAGAATTTATTTTATCAGCTCCATGCTCCCGTTACCTCCTCCTGCTGGTTACTGGCAGAAATTGCACTCTGCCTCATATAAATTCGTTTGGAACAATAAACGCCCGCGCTTGAAGAGATCAACTGCCCAAAGGAGTAAACTCGATGGGGGCTTAGCATTTCCAGACTTTAAATATTATTTTCAAGCTTTCTCTCTGAGACCTTTGATCACTTGGTTTGACGCTCAAGCAGCTGTATCTTGGCGACCATTGGAGGAGAAGTTGGTGTCCCCATATAGACTTCAGGATATTGTGTATACCAACATACCAATTAAACAATGTAAATTACGATTTGGCCCTCTTATCACACATGTGATCCAGACTTGGCGTGACACTCAGAAAGTGGGTACAAACCGCCATCAATGGCACACGCATTCCCCTCTATTTAATAACAATCTTCTCCTTATTGGACAACAACCTATTAGGTACCCTAGCTGGGAAAAGAAAGGCATACACACATTGGGGGATATCTTCGATTCTGGTCTCCGCTCTTTCCAGGATATATCCAACGGATATGATCTCCCCGGAACCTCCTTTTTCTTTTATTTACAAATAAGAGCAGCTCTGAAGGCTCATGGCGTGCCATGGGACGCTCCATTAGTGCATCACCGCTTTCACAAATTATTTTATGACGAAGAGACATCGAGAGGCTTTGTCTCTGACTTTTATCGCCATTTACTCATGACCTCATATAAAGAGCTCCCCCTGGATACGATTTGGAGAAAGGATGTACCGGAATTGGATGTAGATTTTGATTGGGATGCAGTCTGGGAAAATGTTCTGTTATCCTCACACAACCCAGATCACCAACAGATTCATCTAAATTTTATTCACAGGACTTATTTAACCCCTAGACGATTGAATTCAATGGGTCTCAGACCTGACTCTTTATGTACCTTGTGTCCAAATGGCGCCACAGGTACATTTATGCATATGTACTGGGAATGCCCTCCTGTTGTTATTTTTTGGGAAAATGTTACATATCAGCTCTCAGACATTTTCTCTTTAACCATACCTGTATCTCCTTCTGTATTATTACTGAATGATCTCTCTCAATTACAGACCTCTATACAGGTGAAAAAACTCATTTTGGCCGGCCTCACAGCCACAAAAAAATGTATTGCCTCACGTTGGTTTCACCCAGACAAACTCTGCCCGAAGGTATGGTTTCTCACCTACCTTGATGTGATCTATTTGGAGATATCCACGGCACGTGTTATAGGGGTTAAGGAATCTAATATCGCAATTTGGTTGGCTGCAGTGGGAAAATTAAAATAACGCATATAAGTTTGGATTTTTTTTTTTTATCTTTGTTTTTTTTACTGAATAATGTATTGTGAGTGTGACTCATGTTGAGGTCCTTGGGTGAGCGGGGGGGACGGGGACGAGAACGAGCGAGTATCCATGTAGGATGATCACTGTACAGTCTGTATCAGTTATTGTCTTGTCGTGTGGTGTTAAGTTATTGTCTTGGGAAGTCTTTTTATGTATTATTATTATTGTATTGTGATATGTTTTGTTTCATGTTGAAAAATAAAATAAAAATGTTGATAAAAAAAAAAGAACAATTAGAGGCCGACATTGATAGAGTGTGGGTGTTTTTCAATGTATGTGGTGTATAGATTAGGGGGAGATGAGAGCATCTAAAGGGTCGAAATGTGCAGGCTGACGGTGGTGGAAGCAGGAGAGGTGTTTCAGAGCGAGCAGGGTGTTAGTGAGCACCACACTGAGCGAGCCGAATGTTGACATTCCTTGTAAGAACACATTGATAACAGATGCACAGAGCGAGGGAGAGGGGTGACATCCTTAATGAAAACAGTAATGAAATGTTTTGAAATGTGTGAAAGGTTATTAGCAGTTGTCATGACAGTGAGGCACCTGACAACCAGAAGGGGGTGGGCCGTCGTTGCTAGGACGAAGATCCTATAAAGGTGACAGTGGTTCCGGGTAAGGGCAGACTAAAATCTGACTGAGACTAAGAGGGAAGAAACCAGAAGAGACTCTCTCCTCTCATCACGGAGAGGGGGGGGGGGGGAATGCCACATCATCATTAGCTTCGGCTAACACGAGGATGGTTCAGGCTAACGACCAGGCCTGACCACTATTGGACTGAATAACAGCAGAGACGATAGCAATGAAAATACAATCGGATAACATCTGGGCTGAGGCTTCTGTTTATATCAATAAACAACGCTTCTCCTTGTAAGGTATTACGCTGTGTCAAAGTGTCGAATTCATACGAAGGTGGAGGATTATTATGGTTTGCGGATCGCACTAACGGGGAGAGATAAGGATTGTATCAGCCAGTATATGAGACGTCAGGACCATTAAAATTACACAACGCAGAGGAATTGGATGGAGAGAGGATAACACAAGAAGACGTGATACTGGCCAGATTGCTCAGAATCTAACAGTTGGTTGCCGATGACAGCCGGATTTGCAAGAGATAAGAACAACGGAAAAAGACTTTTTCAATAATGGGCTCACAGTGAACAACAGTCATCGTGTGTGGGAGAATCATGATCGAGCAAGGCCGGCCAGCCCTGGGAGAGAGCGGCGAGTCGAGTGGTCATGAGGCGAACCAGCGCTGTAGGAGAAACAGCGCTCAGGAGAAAGATGTGAGTTCACTGTGCACACACGGTTGTTTTGATCTTTTAAGCCAAATAAAAACAAACAGATAGTGCATCCGTAAATAAGTAGCGACAGAGAAGCCAGCTGTAATAATATGAGCAGAGAGCCATGGTGTTTTGAAAATCGAGGGTTTTTATCTACAGGGAATGAAAAACAAACTGGGCCGGGGCAGAAGGAGTGTAAATGAGAGAGATGAGGAGAGGGGGGAATGCTGAACCAGACTGAAAAATTGTTATGGCGGGATTGTTATGACAAGACTGTCGCCTGAGACGGCCCACCTTAAACTGGTCGCTGTGGTCTCAAGACGGCCGGAATTTGTCGTGGAGGGAGGAAAGTCGATCGGGGATTTACCTTAAAGTGTGTATTATGTCCGATAAGCAAGAGTTTAGTCCGGGAGAAGCGTCCCCTGATATGGATAGGAAAGAGAGGAAAACAGCAGTGTTTTTAGGCCTTGGAAAGAAGGGCAGCGGCCGTTTGTTTGAGAGAGTAGCCATTTGCACCGAGACAAAATGGCCGTGAGCCACGAGGAGATAACAACAGATAAGAACCAGAGAGTGACGTCATCTAAAATACTCTAGACTGAGTTTGCCACCATCTAGGGGGGACAGTGGGATAATGCAGGCAAATGTTTGAAGATAGGTCTCTACTACCCTCTAGTGGAGGGGGGGGTAGTGAAGGGGAGTTTATCAGGAGTGACAGAGTGATTCAAGTTCGAATCTACTGGAGCAGGGAGAGGGCGGATTATTATAATAATAATATAGATATACAGGTTAATTAAATAGAGTTTAATTATATAATGGATTAAATAAGAATTGCACAGAGAGAGGAGGTGCAGTTATTAAATAGGTTTAATTATGAAATAAGAGGGAGTTTGATCTCCAGTGGGGCCTTCTCACACCTGATAGATAGGCAGGGTCTTCAGAAGACACGTCACCAGAAAGAACTGGCGCGCGCTGGGGGTCACCCGTGGGACGAAGAGATAGAGTTGCGCGGAGTGGGTATCGGTTAGCTGCTGGTGTCACGACGGAAGACGACGAACAGGGACAGATATGGGTGTGGAGAAGGTCGTAGACTAATAGAAAACACAAGGGTCGAGAGTACAGAAAACTGCTGGTGTTGTGTTTCTGCTTTCAGGGTCTGGAGATGACCGACCGCTGTGGAGACGACCAGGAGACAGACTGGAGGAGGAGGAAGCAGCAGGGGCCAGGCACCGCAGCCTGGTACACAGATCATCCACGACGAGAGAGAGGAGACGGTGGCGGTGGGAGAGCAGATGTGGAGAGGACAGCCAGAGCACTGAGCAGTAGCAGACCAGGGGAGACATTTTTGCCTAGGGGGCCGCGCCCTGGAACGGGGGCCAGCTCAGGAAAGGAGCCGTCGCTGAAAGGGGCCCTTGCCCTAGAAGACGGGACCGGCCCAAGATGGGGGGTGTACTGTAAGAGGGAAGGGAGCGCTCTGATTTGACGTGGGGTGTACCTAAGTAGGGGGGCCAAAGGGTTTAGGTGTGTTGTCTGAAGTTGCAAATCTGTGTTTTTCTCTGTCTCTCTCTCTCCTCCCTGACCGTTGTTTATCCTTTCTGGTTTAGGTGTGATGCGTGTAATGGGAAACAATAAGGCAAAAACAGCAGACGGAGGGGCCCTAATTGTTATGAGTCTATTTTTGGGTATAATTAATTGAAAAACCAAATAATGATTTATGATTCTGAAGAGTTGATAAGAATCAAGGGGGGAATGATAGATTTGGGTGTTTTTCAATGTATGTGATGTATAGATTGGGGGAGATGAGAGCATCTAAAGTGTCGAAATGTGCAGGCTGACGGTGGTGGAAGCAGGAGAGGTGTTTCAGAGCGAGCAGGGTGTTAGTGAGCACCACACTGAGCGAGCCGAATGTTGACATTCCTTGTAAGAACACATTGATAACAGATGCACAGAGCGAGGGAGAGGGGTGACATCCTTAATGAAAACAGTAATGAAACATTTTGAAATGTGTGAAAGGTTATTAGCAGTTGTCATGACAGCGAGGCACCTGACAAGTGGGCCGTCGTTGCTAGGACGAAGATCCTATAAAGGTGACAGTGGTTCCGGGTAAGGGCAGACTAAAATCTGACTGAGACTAAGAGGGAAGAAACCAGAAGAGACTCTCTCCTCTCATCACGGAGAGGGGGGGGGGGGGGGGAATGCCACACCATCATTAGCTTTGGCTAACACGAGGATGGCTCAGGCTAACGACCAGGCCTGACCACTATTGGACTGAATAACAGCAGAGACGATAGCAATGAAAATACAATCGGATAACATCTGGGCTGAGGCTTCTGTTTGTATCAATAAACAACGCTTCTCCTTGTAAGGTATTACGCTGTGTCAAAGTGTCGAATTCATACGAAGGTGGAGGATTATTATGGTTTGCGGATCGCACTAACGGGGAGAGATAAGGATTGTATCAGCCAGTATATGAGACGTCAGGACCATTAAAATTACACAATGCAGAGGAATTGGATGGAGAGAGGATAACACAAGAAGACGTGATACTGGCCAGATTGATCAGAATCTAACAACATGTAGGAGCCAAATCCTATGATGATAAATTGTATCTGTATTGCCCCATTAGACATATAGTTTATTATGGTATTTGTGCTTTGTGTTTATTAATATATGTCATAATGAATTCCAAGATGGAGACTTACCTGGTCAACTCCCCTTTTTTCCCACGTTCCCCCTAACCACTCCTATAACATGGCAGGTAGTTTGGAGTTCAGCTAGGCCCAGGTAGAGCGGTACCATATCGTTTTTGACCGCACTTAATTCACACTTAATTCGCACATCGGATCAGCGTCATCTTTTCTTTTGGACTGCAATTCGGAAGGTGTCGGACTAACAATGCATTACCTGGAGCCTCAAGGCAACTTTGGTTTGTAGGATTGCCTTTACAGATACAGTTGATTTACTTCAGGAAAAGTAATACCCAGATTAAAGACATACCCAGATTAAATAATACTCTGGGACAGGTAAAGGTCCTCCATTCAAAATCCTACATAAAGTAAAAGTCCTCCATTCAAAATCCTACCTAAGTAAAGGAAAAAGTCCTCCATTCAAAATTATACCAAAGTAAAAGTAGAAATGTATTAGATATTGGTACAGTATACACATTTTCTATGACATTCTTGAATGTCAGGGCATGGGAACATTCCATCCTCGATCTATTGACCTCTAAAAGTTATGGTAAAGTGGTATGTAGGCCGTCCTTCTCTACGGTTCAGAGACTTGGAGAATGACGAAAAGAACATTGCAGAAGATACAGACCTTTATAAACAGCTGTCTGAAATGCATCTTTGGGATCCGGTGGCCAAACAAAATCAAGAATGAGGAACTATGGCTGAAAGGAAGACAGGAACCAGTGGAGAAGCAGATCCAGGAAACCGGCTACCAGTACTACACGCCAGGCCCTGACTTGGAATCCCCAAGGGAAGCGGAAGAGAGGGCGGCCTAAGAACACCTAGAGGCGGGACACTGAGGCGGAGCTCAAGAGACAAGGAACTACCTGGGGGAGGCAGAAAGGACAGCCCAAAGCCGTGTTGGATGGAGAAAAGTCGTAGATGGCCTATGCTCCATTGGGAGCGATGGGCCTAAGTAAGTAAGTAAGTAAGTAAGGTATGTAGGCCTACTCCAGTTATGCTGCTCTGATTACATTCTCTGTGATGATGATGATCTTTGATGATGGCAGACTTATCAACTTGTGTATTCATATGTACGCAGAATATTTCTTCTTCAAAGTAATTAATAACTGATTGGTTCAGGAAAATGTAGCAAGACGTGTAAAGTTCCCTAAAATGAAAATACACAAGTAAAGTACAAGTACTTTAAAAACTGTACTTAACACTTTGAGCGCCACGCCTGCTTTTCCGTTTTACCGGCTGAATGCCACCATCGGCGCCAATGTTAACGTTAATATCGCCTAATCTATGTTTTAAATTATGGCTGTGTGTCTAATCTGCCCATCGCATTATCAAAGACTATTTTCCAGTCAGTGCTGTCAAGGCAGATTGTTTTTTTATCGCGTCGTTTCCGTTTCAGAGCAGTTAGAAAAGCCCCCATTTTGATATAAAAAACAGCTCATTCTGGAGCATTCTATGAAAATCGTCTTTTAGTGGAATATTCCACAACGTTGATATTCGTCTGCCTTTTTATGAATCGTTTTCAAATAAACGCTAGATGATCAATATTATACGTGCACGCAAGCACATTACGGCCGTGCACGGATAATCGCTCCGTTGATTTCCTCACGGACTTTTACAGTGAAACCGAAAGAAGACATTTCACAAAACAGCTTATAACTTCATCAAACTTACTCTGATTATCCTAACACTGATAACATAGAGTCCTTACCTGACATCAGATGGTATCCAACTGGTATATTCCAATTCCTGATCACCATTCGAAAAAATCGATACGTGTATGGATCCAACGCGATACTGTAGATCTCCATGATCAGCGGGGATCTGAGGTTCCAGAATGAACTGTGGTAACCCCGGCTGGATCAGTGAACTGGAAAATGTGGAGTACCGGATTTTTTTCCCCATTCATTTTCATTGAGTCCATTCCAAAATCACTTATGTCATCTGGGAGACGACAGGGGGCGCTTTTTTCCACAGTGATCGCCGGCGCCGCTCGGCTATACTCGGGTAGGCTCGGGTGATGCAATAATTTTTCAGATCGCTAAAAAGAAAAAAAAAGAAAAAATTCCGAGAAATCTCGTGAGTGGCTAGCAACCACCTATAAAAAAAACCAGAGAAATCTCGTGAGTGGCACTCAAAGTGTTAAGTACAGTACTTGAGTAAAAAATACTTAGTTACTTTCCACCACTGATCTAAACCAGTAGCGGGGGGAGTCCTACCACGTCAGCATGAGGGAACAGCCGGTACAGAGGCTCTCTGATCTTCTCAATCTCCACAGAGATGCTGATTCTGTGTTGCTGTGGCAACTTGCTGTTGTAGACCGCCACCTGCTGGATCATCTTCACCTGCTCCTCAGCATTGCGACCCTAAATACATTGGTCAGAATATGATATTACTAGGGCTGTCAAAGTTAACGCTGTATTAACACGTTATCGCCCGCTTCTATTAACGCCACTATTTTTTTAACTCAAGATTAACTTTTTCACTAACATTTTTTTTTACTTTTTTATTTTTTTATTAGACTTCACTCAGGTGTATTATTGATACTCTCATTGATACTATGTTTGTTTCTGACTCAAAATGTGTGTGTGTGTGTGTGTGTGTGTGTGTGTGTGTGTGTGTGTGTGTGTGTGTGTGTGTGTGTGTGTGTGTGTGTGTGTGTGTGTGTGTGTGTGTGAGAGAGATAGAGAGGGGGGGTGAGAGAGATGAGGAAGGGGCAAGAGAGAAAGAGAGCTGGGAGAGTTCTCAGCCCTTGTGTGGGTTAATGTAACAAGTTCCTAACGTTTTCTTTCCCCTATTATGTCATGCACTTTATTCATTGTTTTAAATTATTATTTTCATTTAAAGCCCAACCTCCAGGTTAAACCCTACTGATCAATTATGGGTAGTTTACATCATTGGTATATCATTTCATTATTTATTTTTTTCCATTTGACACCGGAAATGCCACTCTGAAAGAGTTAAAAAGGTCCACGCACGAATAACATGCACGCGCGAATCAAAAAAGCTTATCAAACGCCGACGTCACAACAGGACAACAGGTGCATATTAATGAGCCGAATCTAAAAGCTTATCAGACGCTAGCACCTAGCACGGCCGTGACGTCACTTCAGGAAACGTATGCCTTATGTCCGTCCGGGTCATAGTACTAGATCAATGGTGGCTCACTCGGTGCATCACAGTTAGCCTATATCTCCGCCGTCCCTGCTACTCACTGACGTTAGCCTATAGCCCGCCGTCCCTGCGGGTGGTTCTCTCCTCTTTGTGTGCCCCCGTCCCCGCGGAGGAGCTTGTGGACTCGACAACAGCGGCGGCCGCAGGGCGCCGGAGCCCGCAGCGCTAGTTAGCTCATAGCTATTGTGTAACACTAGCCTTTACGGGCTCGAGCACCCTACGGCTGCCGCCGCCGTCGCGTCCATGGGCCCCCCGGCAGGGCACCCGTGGGGACGGGGTGTACAGAGAGGAGAGAACCATTTTGGGTCGGCCGTTCATGCCGGCCAGCGAGCCGGATGTCGGGATATGTTGTTAGCACAATAGCTACCAAGCTAAGCTATGTTATCTACTAACGTTATAAACACAATATGTGTACAACGACACAATGATTTACATTATTACAAATATGGTAACGTGGTTGTGGCTTTTACAAATAGTGGTTCGCTTTAGAGATGGATGGATGGCTATAATCACGGAGCAATAGTGAGGTGAAACAGATACATTTTAATTCGGCTAGTAGTAGCAAGCATATATCTATGGTAGCAAGGCTCTCTGCCTGCCACTAGCTGTGTGACTCTCAGCGCCCCCTGGTGAGCCCCCTGGTGCCCTGCACCTGTTGTGACGATCATTTCGATTACACACGCACGTTATGAACCATTGATTAAAATATGCACGTGCGTGGTGATTGTGTTGGGCAGACAAAATGTTTGATAAAAATGCTAAAACTGGGTCAATTTCAATACTTTTTTTCCCCCTTCTTCATGAAAGCCACTGTTGGCCTAGTCCACATTGTTTATTGAACAAAAATACAACGTGGAGGTTGACCTTTAAGTTATTTTGTGCATCACTCTGTTTTGAATTTGATGCAAATTTGCAATGCATGAGGGTCATCCTTTTGTGTTAAATGGCTGCATAAAGAAAGCATTTGTTGACTCTCATGTTGATAAGAGTATTAAAACTTGGAACTTGAAAAAGATCCGTTTAAGGTAGATACAAAAAAATGTGATTAATTTGCGATTAATCGCGAGTTAACTATGGACAATCATGTGATTAATCAGATTAAATATTTTAATCGATTGACAGCACTAAATTAAATACAAGACCATGCAACACAACTTCAACATGTGAGGAACTGTGTTACTTTGTGGGACATTCTTCCAGCAGTGCTCAGAGATCTACAGTAACTGTAGCTGTCACAATGTATAACCCCTCCCACAATTTAAATGATTAAAAACTTTGCCAGAACAAATCCAGCATCCCACAATGTCAGCTCACCTCCCAGTGAATCCACTTGTACTGATGCAGGTCCAACTTAGAGAAGTCTGCTGCCGACACATCTGGTAAGTTTCTGACAGATGACACAAGGTAGAAGGTTAGGTATTTCATACTGATGAATCACTGAACTCAGGGAGATAAATTGATAGATACGGTAAGCAGGAAGGCAGGCAGGCAGCAGGCAGGCAGGCAGGCAGGCAGGCAGGCAGGCAGACAGGCAGGCAGGCAGGCAGGCAGACAGACAGACAGACAGACAGATAGACAGACAGACAGACAGACAGACAGACAGACAGACAGACAGACAGACAGACAGACAGACAGACAGACAGACAGACAGACAGACAGACAGACAGACAGACAGATATATTTATTTATAGAAATTTAATTAAATTATATGATATGATATAAAAGGGATATTAGGCATGCAGAGATGACTTGGACAAATTAATACTGATCTCTCCAATTAATCCCAAACCACTGCAGAGAGACTGTCGCTGTGTGTCATGTGCCATGTGTACCAGAGTTACAAATAGGCATGTAAGATTCAATACAAATTCAGATTTTGTGGCTAAGAAACATTAAAATGTTATTTCTAAGTGGTAAACAATGAAGATTAGCATTAAATATTATACTAGCAGTAGCCATACCACACCAAGAGTTAAACTGGGGGGGGGGGGGACTATTTAAAGACCTACAGTAGGGTAGATAATGAGAATGATCAATTCTGTACTGTGATTGTTACACCCCTAGTTACAAAAGTCTGCTAAATTCACCTATCTGACAGAAATACTATCCTTCACCTAATACAAGACGGTGCTTGTGTATTTGCTCGGTCTGAATATTATCCTATTATGCTGGCAGGCACAAGGCTCATGTCTTCGGAACCGGGACGGGACTCATCTTGAAAGGCAGGTATTGTGCTTGCTAGCATGAATGACAGCTGGAACATTGGTTGACCTGGATTGGTTGACCTGGATTACCTGGTGGAGGTCATTGTGGTGATGTCTGGAGTTTAGGAGGTGTACAGTACATAACACACTGAAGAAGTCTGTTGAAAACACTCCTCAAGGTATAGTGTTACTAACCAAAGAGTGTGAATTAGCTCAACATTGGTAGTGTGGCAACCTCAGGCGATCTCATGCTGCCAGCAGTAGGCAGAGAACTTGTGTTACACTCACAAAAAAGTATCATGGTAGTTTGATGGTAATTTCAGTTGTACCATGGTTCTTCTGGCCATTGTATACATGATTTACCATGTTACTGCCCTGGTAAAAGCTATGTATCACCGTGGCACCACTTTTGTAATACCATGGTGGTACCATAATACCATGGTCTAATCCAATTTAAACCATGATAAAGATAGTAATATCATGGTATTTCCATTATTCTTTTGGTCACTACCATCATCATTGTGACCAAAATATGGAAGTACAGTACCATGATACTTTTTGAAAATAGCATAATACCTTTTGGAAATAGCATGATATATATGCCTGGAACACTTTTCACTCCTGATAATGAAATGAACGCCATTAATCAAATACCACTTTCGGCAAAAAGAAATATCAGTTGCGTTCAGGAGCACCAACTCTAAAAGTGATGAAACACCAAGATACTTTTGGGACAATTGACCACATTCAAAGGGTGGCCATTTCGCTCTTATGTCATGTTCACCCAAGGTGGGAACAGGGTGGAAAGGAGCCCAACCTGAGCACGAATAAGAGCAAAATGGCAGCAGGGTGAATATGGTCAATGAGGATGAGGGGCCTGAGAAAATACCTTGGGAACTGTTCCCCAAAAGATTGCCTTTTGAAACTAATCGAATAGAATAAAATAGATCTAACATGATTTTCTCTCTCTCTCTCTCTCTCTCTCTCTCTCTCTCTCTCTCTCTCTCTCTCTCTCTCTCAGTCCTCTGCAGTGGATTGACTGTCCTATATTAGACCCAGATACAAAATTAAAAAGCTCCACTCTGACATTTCTTGAATGGATTGCTAAGTGACGATCTCTGCCTTACGTGTCCGAGAGCACAACTGTGCGGGTGCCACTGGTGGGACACACCACGCAGCACGCACAGGGTGTCACGCCCTCCTGTTGCCAAGCTATGCCAGAAATATCCACCTCTCTCTTGGCGAAATCCCCTGTGATGAAACTAACACACACAGCGGGGGAGGGGGGGAGAGAGAGCTCCTTCTTTTAGGTTCATTTCTGGTTCTCATTAAGATTACGGCTCCTTTGTAAAAGTGCCATCAGTTTAATCCATGTAAAATCAAAGGACAAAACCCCTAATATCATCATCATAATCATTTTAAATCATGAGATCATGTTGATAATGAAATCATGATGGTGACAACAGCACTTATCTCCTTCACAAAGATGGATAGAGGCAGGACAAGAGGAGGTATTGCAAGCAGCAGTCAGGCACACCTGAGAAGGGACTGAGGCTGTTAGTGGGGGTGTGACTCCACCTGCAGGCCAATGTAGGAACAGCAACACCAATAAGGAAATACAGATGAGGGCAAACAAGATGGCTGCACCAACAAGAGTGGGGGAACGCACGCGTGATTTTTTTTCGTAGCCTATGTTTGCGGAGACGCTCTCTGATTGGCCACTGACGTTTCTGGTCGTGTGACATGTGCGGCCAATCGTGTGACACCTGTTTCTTTCACCGGTTAAGCTTAGGCACTCTTTCGAAGGTTAGAGTTTGTCTTAGAGCACACGATAGAACACCAGCCCTGATTCCAAACTCTAACCTTAACCAACTTCGAAAGAGTCGCCTAAGCTTAACCAGTGATAAACTAGGCGTTAGGTAGTTTGCATGCTGTTCGAGGCGGAAATGGGCAAAGACACAGGCGTCACGCGATTGGGCGCACATGTCACATGACCAGAAACGTCAGTGGCCAATCAGAGAGCGTCTCCGCAAACATAAGCTACGAAAAAATATCACAATCACACGGAACGCACATCAGAACGACACATAATGTACACACACAAACCTGTTCATGTGCAGGATAGTGCGGCTGCCAGTGGTGACATTGCTGATAACTACAGAGGCTGGGAAGGAGCACTGAGCGTGCTCAGACATGAGAGAGATGTCGATGTGGTACTTCTGAAAGTCATCGAGAACAAAGCTACAGGAACAGACCAATAGAATCAGAGAGGGGAGGGGGGGGGGCTGCAAACAGAATGTGGAAAGCAGGATCACTGATCTTTTAGCTAAATAGAGAGAGATAGAGCATGGGTTGAAAGGTGAGCTGGAGAGAGAGAGAGGCTGGATTCGATTAGAAGTTTTGCTGCAATACATCGTTTTTTTTGTCACTGTATTGCTACTTGTTCAGTTATTCAATTCCCTTCGAGTTAAGGGTGGGTTTCATCCATCCTGGCTCCACCTAGTAGCCTGAGGAAAATCTAAATAAATAAATAAAACAAGTGCATAATATTCACATGATGGCATATCAATTACACAGCACTCATGATTACATAATAAAATAGGTTGCATGTGATTAAGTCTATAGACTCATTCAACTAAATAACAGAATTACACGCAAGCGCTACCGGAGTCTCATGGCCAGTAGGCCTACGCGTCTATTCGAAAGGCAACCGGTTCATGCTTCCGAAAGTTCTTTCGCCGGTTAAGCTTAGGCACTCTTTCGAAGTTGGTTAAGGTTAGAGTTTGTCTTAGAGCAGGGCGATAGAACACCAGCCCTGATTCCAAACTCTAACCTTAACCAACTTCGAAAGAGTCGCCTAAGCTTAACCAGTGATGAACTAGGCGTTAGGTAGTTTGCTGCTGGTCGAGGCTGAAATGGGCGCATCACGTGATTGGGCGCACATGTCACATGACCAGAAACGTCAGTGGCCAATCAGATTAGCAAAACGCATGAACCGGTTGCCTTTCGAATAGACTTGGCCAGTACAGAGAGACTCAGAAGGAGCTTATATCCCCAGGCCATCAGGATGCTCAATAACTTGACTCCATGACAACAACCCATCATTTGCACTACATTCATACCTCATTTGCATTTGCACCTTACCTCAAAGTTTTGTACCTCATTATCTGCATTGTACCTCACTGTTTACTCATCTTTACTGTATATTATTTATGTATATTGTATATTCCTCTGTACTTACTTTTTACTTACTTTTTTTTGTTTACTGTATGAAGCACAGTAATAGCTACAATAGTAGCTTATTATTTGCTATGCCTACTATGTTAATATGCTGCTGCATAGGTAATTTTAGCAAGTAGCCTATGCACTCTCACAATATTTGTTGTTCAGAAGTGGCAGGGTGGGGGCGCCAGGGTGGCGCACCACGTACAGCACTGCGGTGCAACCCGGCTGTCCCGGGTTCGACTCCCGGACCCGGCGACCTTTGCCGAATGTCGTCCCCCATCTATCCTCCCATACTTCCTCTCTCTCTCTCTACCGGACTGCCCGGAAAAAAGGGAAAAAAACTATAAAATATCTACCAAAAACACAATAAAAAATAAATAAAATAAAATAAGTGGCAGGGTGAATAGTGGCCCTTATATTGAAACACACATTATCATAATTAACCCTTGGCATGATCTACTGGCAGAGATACAGCCGTGCACAGAAGCAGTTTCTATAGTTACCGTGCTGAGAGCGCCTGGTGTTTACTCGACTCGTATAGACTGGTGTCTATTCACATAAAAGTCAGACAAAGCTTACCAAAAGCTCAAACAGTGAACTCCAGGCCCACGTGGTTGAACTCAAAATTCAAAGAAACAGACTAAGAAATGATGTAAACACCATGATCAAAACCGCAAAAAAAAATTTCATCAATGACAAAACTGAGGAAAACTAAAAGAAACCCGCAAACTTTGGAAATTACTCAACAACCAACTAGGCTGCAGCAAAATACTAAAAACCAGATTTACAAACATAAACATGAAGACAGAATACACTCTCATCACAGACAAGCTTGATGTGGCCAAATACCTAAACATACTCTTTACAAACATAGCGACAACACTGGTTAATAAACTGCCCTCCCACTCAGGGCATTTGTGGGTAGAACACATAGTAGACTACTACAAAAACCTAGGGGTCCGCAAAGACGACTTCAAACTTGAAATGGTAACAACAGATGAGGTACTCAAAAAACTGAGTGCCCTCCAACCTAACAAGGCCACTGGCCATGACAACATCCCCTCCAAATTCCTCAGAGACTCAGCAGCCGCCATCACCCCAGTCATCACACACATAATAAACCTCTCCATAAAACAGGGACACGTCCCCAAGGACTTCAAAATTGCGAGAGTGACCCCCCTGCACAAAAAGGGCAGCAAATTAGACCCAGGCAACTACCGCCCTGTTTCTATTCTTACCTCCATCTCGAAAGTCATGGAAAAAATAGTCTACGAACAGGTCGAAAAGTACCTTGTGGAAAAAAATCGAATCTACGAATTCCAATCTGGCTTCCGAACATCCCACTCCACTGACACATGCCTTCTTTATTTGAACGACCACATCAAACAAGAGGTGGACATGGGCAAATACTGCGGCATGGTCATGCTGGACCTACAAAAGGCCTTCGACACTGTCAATCACTCCATTCTAACAAGCTAAAAGCAATTCGTTTTGATAGTCTATCAGTGATGTACAGTTCTATAGCGTTATGGCTTCGCTCAGCACCTGTCTGCATATATCTTGCTTCAGTGTATATACACTGAATAAGAAAATTCCACCATGTACCTTTACATGCCAGCATTCATCTGGCCACACCCCCATCCGCTTACCTACATAAGCAGGGGTGGGGCCACACACTCATCTCCTTCTCAAATTTCATCCACAAGCTAGTGCTGCTCACATGCCCACTTGACATGGAGAAAAATATTTAGTCTGAGGAAAGGAAGAACAAGGAGATACGTTGACATGATATCTTTATTTTCTCTCTCACTATTTTCGAGAAAATACGGCGATATTGTCTTCGTCACTGGAGTGTCTGGAAGATGATGATCATTCTAAACCTCCACCGTTTTTTTCATATTAGGGGCTCGCGTCGCTAATATACTCCCCAAACTGCAGTCCTCCTTTGCTGCGGCTGGATGGGTTTGACCATCCTGCTATGCAGCTGGACTGTGGAAGTCTGTTGTGAGGGACTGGTTGGTTTTCGAGCCTGGGTGAGTAATGTTTACTTGCGAGCACCACTTGTCTGTTAGTGCTATGGGGGCTAGCTGACCATTTTTACGAAAGCCGGCCCCAGATTAGGGTCCTCTGTTCAGCCTCTTAGGCGACGGCGGGGGATCTTGGTCTGAAGCCCATTATAGTCAACTAGTGGGCCGCGACCAGGAACTGGTGATCCCAGGATTCTCTGGACGAGCGGATGCTTCTCTGTCACCGTGTAGGCCCCATCTTTCATATACAAATGAGAGTATACCCTAACGAGGAAATGTGGGCATGGATGTTCGTTATCGGAAGATCCATGTTCAAGTCGGCTGCAGCCCAGATGGGACTTGTGCTGGCTCCGCCGGATGTCTGGTAAAATCACCGTTGTAAACTGTGTTGACATCTCTTTTTCTCTTCTCTCTTAACACTTTAACTGCCGAAAACGCCGGAACTCGTCATTCCCCGCCATGCTCAAGTTGCCGCGGACGCCGTAACTCGTCTTTGATATCAATATTTCAAAAATCTGTTATCGGAATCATATTTCCCCTCTGCAGCCTTGACACACAGTTCTGATCTCCTCTCAATCCTCTAGCGGTTCAAGAGCGCCATCTGGTGGCCGATCGGCAGATCGAAACCGGATGTCAACCTTTAACCCGGCAGGACTCACTCCATATGTGGTCCGGGCACTCGCTAATGTTAGAGAGACTCAGTCTTCACACAGTGAACATCGATCGGTGGAAATAACTCGAAAAAACAACATGATTTGGACGTATATACTATTATACAACCTGGAAATAGATCGGGTATTTCGACATCCCATAATGGAAAACTGTCTACTCCACGCTGATCGCCCAACGGCCCGAGGAGACTGGGGTGAGTTTTAGCGTGTAGTATTACCGTGTTCGATATAAACTGCTATGATGAACATATGACCCACATTAGATGAATGGTATAACGTTGCCCACGGAATTATAAACGCCCCCTCGCCCATCCGGTCAACATCAGATGACGTGTAGTAACTTCCAGAACCACATCCAGTTGAAATTTATTATCTGGCACAGATCGCTATCAAACTGTATTTCATCATCAATATAATGCATTTGGGGCTATAAATCACGTTCTGGAGAAAGCTGCAGAAAGAGATGAAAACATACTTATACTTTAGACCATATTTTAGTATGAATATGTGAATGAAAAAGTTTAACGTTCATACACCCTGAACAATACTGCCCTGTCAAGGCAGACCGCAGTAACTCAAAAAAAGTCAGAATTGAGTTATGAATGAAATTGAACTTGTCAATAAATGTTTTATCTTGTGACCAAGTTTCAGATGTTAATGTCCCTCAGTTTTGGAGATATGGGGTTTTAAAAACTGCAGTAACTACAAAATCACACTCAAAAACCAGGCAGACCGCAGTAACTTCCAAACAGTGAAAAATGGCTTTAAAGTGTTTTGACTTGCAATCCAAAATGTGTTATAGGTAGATAGATGATAGTACCCAGATTTAACATGTATTAATGAAGTAATCTTTAGGCATACAAAAATATGACATAATTATTTTAATTAACCCCCAAAAAGCAGATACTGCACTCTGCTGCACAGTTCCCTTAAATAATTATACAGGTAATGTACAGGCAAAGTGCAGTAACTTCAAATACAATGTTGTTTTCCCTCCAGCTTTCATAACTTAACCTAGCCATTTTGAAAATGAAATTTAACACCTGAATATATTGGAATGATGATGATCCAAATAAAATGGCTAGGTTAAGTTATGAAAGCTGGAGGGAAAACAACATTGTATTTGAAGTTACTGCACTTTGCCTGTACATTACCTGTATAATTATTTAAGGGAACTGTGCAGCAGAGTGCAGTATCTGCTTTTTGGGGGTTAATTAAAATAATTATGTCATATTTTTGTATGCCTAAAGATTACTTCATTAATACATGTTAAATCTGGGTACTATCATCTATCTACCTATAACACATTTTGGATGGCAAGTCAAAAAACTTTAAAGCCATTTTTCTCAGTTTCACTTTTTTGAAGTTACTGCGGTCTGCCTTGACAGGGCAGAATACATATAGGACATTGAATGGGCCCTAATAATGGCAATCTAGCAATAGAATTTAAAAAGTTATAGCCCTGCAAAGAAGGGGAACTTCTCCATAGACAAATAGAGCTGGCAAGGGATGGTATATCATGAATTTAACCTCTGCAGTTAAAGTGTTAAAGGATGAGGAGGGTTTCAGACGGCGGCCTGTCTGAAGTGTGGCTTGTTATGTCGTTGTACAGTTCAGGTGATAGATGCTTAGCTTGCGTGCTAGTTGTGGCCTACCTGTTAGCCAGTCAGCTGTTAGCTGCGGCGCTAGCCTGTTGTCTCACTAGGCTAGGAAACGTTAGCTTGGTGCTATCAGTCGGGAGCGGCTGTTAGCTTGATGCTACACTGTTGAACATTGCTATGACTATAACATGCCTTAAAACACTCTGACTACGACGTCATCTTTGACAGAGGATGTTAGTCGAACCTACACCGAACCTACACTCGTCGTCAACACAGGAATGCTGTGTTCAACGTCGGTGCCCTGTTAGCTAGATTGCAGTTCGCTTGGCCTGCGCTCAGGGTAGGAAAGGTCCCGACCGGACCTTAAACACTTCTTCTTCCTTCCCTTCTAAATGTTTTGTAATAACAATGTTTTCCAAAACGGGTGTTGCTGCAATACATTTAGGATACGACGCGTGTTGTGTGTGAATTGTCTTGTCACTGGTATAGCTTCTCTCTCCATACAAATCGGGTTGTTGTTTTACATGTGTAAAAATGATCTGGTTAGTTGTGTTGAGAACATCATGTGTGTTCAGGTACCGTGAACTCACAACTAAGGGGGTTAATTAACCTATAAAGCTATGCTTAGTGACATATGAGTGAAGAATGAATTCTTTTCTCAGCCTGTAATGACAATGAACAGTGTGTTCACATATTAACAGGGTTACCTGTTCAACTTGGCCGTATCAAGGGTAAGGTAGGAGGGGTGATCCCCCCGGGTTCCCTGGGGCTTCCCCACCCTCCTTTCAGACATGTTGTTTACAATATATTGTGTCACTGTGTTTGTGGGGATACGATGTAACCCTCAGCTTAATTGCTGGGGTTGTGCTAATCGCTTGAGAAACTATATTTTCCTAAAGAAAATATTGTTTGGTCGCTTATCGTGTGTGCTTAGCAAGGCCTGTGGCCGATACATAATCGAGGATTCTGTATTCTCTCGTTATGAAAAACGGCATTCCTCTGTAGCAAGAGTGTACTTGCCATTTTTTGTGGTGATAAAGGGTTGTGTCTTGTGATCTACAACTGGGTTAGGTTGGCCACAGAAGCACATGTGTAAGTCTGGTACCGGGGCTCTTAAGGGGGCAGGTTAGCACATGAGCTGTGTGAAGCTGTTAGACACTTCATGTAGCTGACTGTGACTGTGACTGTGTCATGCTCTTTTTTGTCATTACATCGTATCATGGGTGTGGGGTCGTAAAGGGGTGCACTGGTAATCCTTTCCTCCCCCTTTTGATGGGCAGGGGTTAAAACCTCCTGTCCTTCAAGGTTCCTGTCACGTTGCTGTTCGGCACGTTACAGGGTAAGAAGGGGGGGGGGGGTGTTTCCTGGTCCCACGCCCTGGAAGATTGGGCGTGTGCACCGCAGAAATTCCCCCGCCATAGAGTACGTCACTGTGCTGGTGCTCTGTTGCTCTGTGCTCTGTTGGTAAGACTTCCGTGAGTTGTTCCGGTCCATATGATGGATCTGTTTCAGGGAGTTGTCAGAGCTCCTCCTCACGAAGCTCCTACTCTGGCCTTCTGTGAGTTAGGACTCTCCTTCCCTGTGAGGGAGCTTCCTCAGAGTTCAGAGCCTCCTCCTCAGATTGTCAAGGTGAGTAGAACTTCAAAAAGGAGTCCTGCTCTATTGTGTGTGTATTCGATTCAATTCGATTATTGAGTGTGTATTGGTTCAGTGCCTCCTCCTTGGAGAGCCCGAACCCAAATTTTACATAGCTCAATGTTGCAATATATTCTTTTCAATCTATACAGCTCGCGTGGGAAGTCTCTCTGGGGATTTCCGTCTCCTCCCTATGGGAGGGTGGTGGGATGTAAAAATGTAAACAATTTTTACCCTCAGCTGCGTCACAAGGGATTCATGTCAGTCTGTGTTCTTTCTTTTTTGAATAAAAAGAGGAAGGTACATGAAGCACGACGGCTCCGTGTCGTTCTCCCAGGCGACTTGGAGGAACAATGTTTGGTGTCTTGCTAGACTATCCATTGATGTGTTTGGGTCTCGACGCATACATAGTGCTGGCTCGGTGTGTTTCTGTTAAAGAATCACACAGGGGCTAAGTGCGCCTTGGTTGCTTGTTAAAACAGCATTTTTATGGGGCAACTGGGATGGAGTTTTGTCTCTTCCGAGCGCCAGTTTACTAGGTTGTCTCGATGAATTCTCGTTCATATCTGAGGGATGTTAACGGAATAGATCAGAACATAGGTAGAGGGGTCTCACGCCCTTGGGGTGGGCCACTGAGCACGGTCCAAATAGGACCGTCTGAGTGGCGCCCTCTTTTCATGTTTTAGATCGACACGCATACCTACCCCCTCTCCTGGAGTGAGCATGTCGGCGTGGTTAGGAAACGGAACTGGTCTGGTCACGCTGGTCCAGGTCAGTTAACCCGTTGTCCGCCGGGGATGCAGATCTGCTGTTCTGGTACCCTGAGGGACTTGTGCTTTTTTCGGGGGGAAAAATGCCGGGTCGGTCCGGGTGTCACAGGGTTAGGCGTTATGGAGACCCTTTGTTGGGTACATGTTGTACTCTGCACTATCGTAATGGCTTACGGCCATACCAACCTGTACACGCCCGATCTCGTCCGATCTCGGTAGCTAAAGCAGGTTTGGTCCTGGTTAGTACTCGTTGGGAGACCGCCTGGGAATACCAAGTGCGGTGTGCTTAGGGCTGGTTCTCCATTCTTTTCGCTCCTCTCTCACTCGTGGCGGAGAGAGGGCTGTTGGGGTGGTCTTGGACCTCCTCTGGTAATCCTGTGCTTCCCGTGCCGCCGGGCCCGGTCCGAAGTAAAGTTTCGTTGATACCGTAGGCCTGGGATAACCCTTGTTTGAAAACTGAAACACTTGTACTGCGGTATAGCCAGTGTATACCCGCAGGTGTGTTTTGGAGTTTTTTCTTGAGGGGTTATAGGAACAACCATCGTCTGTACCGAGCGGGTGGTTGATTCCCTGGTGTGTTGGAGCAGAGTCAACTCCCGGGTTACCCGGTTGAGTGTGCCCCTGCACGTTCATGACGTCTACCAATCATGTCAGCCTTCTCTGCCTCAACCCCTCTGGGTGGGTTTTTTTTAATGGAGGCTTTGTCATGGTGATCAACAACGCCAGCATACGCCCCTTCCGCCGGGGCGGCTGTTTTCAGCTGACTCCTTTGGCGCCTGTCTCGTCCGCAGTGCTCCAGGCTCAGGTTACAGCCTGTTGCCTGGTTTCCCCGGTGCGCTGCCTGCTTCCGTTGGTTAACCTTTTTGTGTGCTTCCGGCCATGCTGACTGCCTGTTCTGCAGGGTCAGTGTGCCAGGCGGTGGGCTATTGGGGGGAAAGGGCCCGCTCTTGGAGGGGCCTTATCCGAATATGCTGGCGAAGTTGGGGGCGGTGTCACTAAGTGACCACCTGGTGGGGTCTTGATGCCTGGCGTCATTGACCTCTCCGGGCCCCCGTTTTCCAGGGGATCCAGTCCCTTCAGTGGGTCTGGGTCTTCCTTCGCGCTCCGCTGCTACGGCCTTGCCATGGGGTTGGGTTTGCTCTTGACCCCGTGATTTCTGGGGGCAGTAACGAGGTTGTTCCTTCCGTTCGTTCCCAGGTGGCATGCGGGTTGTGCATGTGTGTAGTCGTGGGGTCAAGCCACGGTCTGCTCACCCTGTGCGTTGAATTGCTTGAGTGCCTCTTCGCACGGTCGGATCCGTCGCCCTCCCGTGAACCTCCAATAGGGGGAATATCCTCCATTAGGGAGGGTCGGGGGGGCTCGGTCCTCCCCGGTCTGATGGTTGTGGGGGGCCTCAGCGGGGTACATTGGTCGGGCTATGGCTCCCGCTCATCCCCTGTTATGCAGACAGGTGCTGAGCGAAGCCATAACGCTATAGAACGAAGGGTTATGTATATAACCCAGTTCTATGAGTTATGGTGCGCTCAGCACCTGGACGCCGCTGCAGCCCTTGATTTTTCATTGTGTTGAAATTTGTTGGGAAGGAGATGAGTGTGTGGCCCCACCCCTGCTTATGTAGGTAAGCGGATGGGGGTGTGGCCAGATGAATGCTGGCATGTAAAGGTACATGGTGGAATTTTTTATTCAGTGTATATACGCTGAAGCGAGATATATGCAGACAGGTGCTGAGCGCACCATAACTCATAGAACTGGGTTATATACATAACCCTTCGTTTCTTCCCCCTCAAATGTATACTCTCTTTGTAAACTATTTTTGTACTCATAATCAGTACTGTCTATCTGTATGTCATGTATGTCATATATGTTATGATGAAAAATGGGGGACCCTGATGTAAACAAGACAAACGTCTTTCTCTGGTCTGCATCCCCTTAACAATTGTGTGTATTGAGCCATACTGTATTGTACCCATTCTGCAATCTGTTAAATAAAGTTTTCATTCATTCATTCATTCATGAGAGGTGCAGAGAGACTGCACAAATACAAGTGGGTATAGGCTGAGTGTCGCCTATGTCTGAAAATACCTGTTGGGGTCATGAATTTGCACAGCACATTTTATGGCAATCCGGACATTATACTTTTCGAAATAACTAGTTCAGTCTCACTTACTTACTTACTTACTTAGTTACAGAAGCGACCAATTACATACCTTTATCATACAAATAACCAGTGCATGCATGCTGTTGTAGCACAACTATTATATTACACATGATTAAACTTCAAAGCAACTGTAATGATACTCACTCTGCCACAGACCCAGGAGCAAGGGACCCCATGAACGCGCACGGAGCACCGAGAAGCGACAGCACTGTGCACGAGTTGGACGCGTTCCCGCCACGCTGCCACCTCTGAGATAAACACCTACGACGCATGCGCAAATCAAAGCGTGTAATGAATGACAGACTCCAGACTGTAACAATGTAACTAACAACAATAACAACCCACAAAAAGTGGTGACTAAGCACTGCAGATGCAATAGACTGGCCCTGGATGAGTCAAACTTGCGATGTACATGTGTATAGGCTATTCCCATTTGTACATAGCTGTCAACATTGGGATTTGAAAAAACGGGAGAGCTCAGCTGCTCTCTGCTGAGCTGCCTCGTCGCTACCATCTGCTGGTCAAAACCTGTATGTACCCAAGGACTGGGTGAACTACTAATTGCTACATTAAATTAATCAGATACCTGGTTGAAAGTGAAATGCTGTGTACATCCCTGCATTAAATAAATTAATGGAAATGTCAGTGTTACTGTAGAGGCGATGGAACGCCTGCTCTTGTCGGCACTGCGCAGCTGTGGAATCGCAAGGCCATAGATTTAGAATAGATAGAAAGGGCACATTGTGGTGTATCATAATTAATTTGTTGAATACAATAGGATTTTTATAATGTTGACACAAATTAAGGAATATTTACACTAAGTTCTCTTTTACCTCTTATTTAATTCATTCATTAATTTAATTGTAGGTACTGTTTATATTGAACATAGTCCTGTGTGTTGTATATTGTGTTACTTTTGTGTTTATTGTCTCTTTCTATATACACAGTGGGAAGGGGGGCACGCAATTGAATTTTTCTGTATGTCTTGCACAAATTGGAAAATGACAAAGTTGACTTTGACTTTTAACATGTGTCTATAGCAGGCCACGTGAGCGGATCGGCGCGGCCGAGAAATCCGCTCCTCGCTCTTTTTTTTTTTTTGATCCACTTTTTCTCCCATTTTTCTATATTTTCTCCCATCCCAATTTCGTATCATCCAATTCAACCCTCCCCTGTCACGAACGCTGTTTCTTGCCTCCCACAAGCCGGCTGCAATGTGGACTAAGTCATACATAGCACAAGTCCCCTCCGGTACTTGAGGTAACAGCAGTCGCATCTTTTCACCTGCGCAGCTCGATCTCTCAGTGTCGAGGAGTAACGCGTGGGAGGCTCACGCTGCCCCCGACACTTCCTGATTCTACTGCGCAGGCGCACCAACCGACTTGTAGGAGTCGCTTGTTCACAACGTTCCCGCTCCTCGCTCTTTAAAGCTTGGTCCGCTCCGCTAATCGCTCATGTTGACCCCGCCCCCAAGTCGCTCTCCGCTCGCTCCCCGCTCACCTTGAATCGAGCGCTCCCCACTCCCCGCGCCAGATCGCTCAGCATTTTTTTTTTTTTTTTTTTTTTGGAGCATGGTGTAAATTAGCTCAAACTACAACAGTCTACACCCCCTGGGCCCCTTAACAATTGTTTGTATTGAGCCGCATTGTAATTGTAGCCATTCTGCAATGTTAAATAATCCATTCACTAGTTCTATTAAGCGATGATAGGCTAGCCGAGCCACAATGCTATGGTCGCTGCCATTAACGTTAGCATGTAAGCTAACGTCAACAACAATGGCGTCGATACTTTTTCTAGCTGGAGTGAGTGTGGGCGTCTCTACAGTGACAAAGCCTGAACAGGCTAGCCTATCACAGGTTCACCCTTCTCATTGGTTGAAAATGGCCTTCATGTTTGTACATCGCCATCTGTTGCTTTGGCATTGTACTGCATGTATATATTACATCAACAGTGTTAAACCACTGTGAGCGGCCTGGAGTGGATTGGAGCGGAGGAGAACTCTCGCTCCGGACGTCGCGCCGACTCATTTTAAAACCCACTCCTCGCTCACGTCAAAACCGGCCGCTCCGCGCCCCGCGCCGCTCACGCTCCGATCCGCTCACATGCACTGGTCTATAGTGTCAGACACTAATTGTAATGTTAAAAACGGATACTGCTGTAATATAAAGTGAGATTCTACCATGCCTCAATGTATCAACTTTAAACATACACTAAATGTTAATGTTAGAAATGTTAATTTCCATTATTTCCACCATGTGCAACATTTCCTAAGAACAGCAATGTCCATTCTATCAACTCCAAATCTGTGCTATGAGCTCAATTCTCCCGGTGCATGCAGAAGTAGAATTGCTGTCTTGTTTTGGATGAATGAGTATAAATGAAAAACGGAAATCTTGTTTTATTAAAGTAGTTTTGACATGTGATATAGATAAAGATATTGTTTCATTGTGTATTGATTATTGATTACGCTTCATTACTTTACAAAAGTTATACTGGCACATGGGTCTAATACAACAATGGATTATGGGTAAATGCAACGTTAAAGCAGTGCCAATGTAAGACTGACTTTACATTAAACGAATGACAATAATATAGTATAAAGTAGGGTATTATTTGGACTAAAGCATGGTGTTGTCTCACCCTACTTGCATGTTGAGGGAGAGCACCATACATTATACACTGAGAAACCACGGCCAAGAGTGAGCTCTCCGGGAACAACCCCACTTTGCCTGACAGTTTTGTCAGCAACCGTCTTCCTGTCTGACTTCTAATCTACACTCCTGCCTCCTGTCGTCACGGAGCGGAATTGCAGCCATTTTGTATAAATAAAAAAAATGGGGAAAATACCAAAAATATTTTAACTGGAGAGAAGGTTGAAACCCGGAAAAACGGGAGGGTTGACAGGTATGCATTTGTATGGAAGCCCTAAGAGGCCGTACATTCATAAAAACAATGTGCTTCGTTTTCCGTGATAACGAGATAATTATTGCATTATCACGAGAAAACAAATTAAACTGGATTAATTTATTTCAGGGGGGTACATGACATACAGGTATACCCAGTAGGCTACTGTTACATTTGCGACATACAAGATATGCAAATATACAGTATTGTTAAACAGAGATCCTAACAGAAAATATACATATGATGGGGACAAGGGCATAACTCTGTTGTCAGTGGTGGAGGGGACACATTTGGGGGCGTGGTCAGTGGTGGAGGGGGGGGTGAAGGGGGGTGTCCCCCCTTTTCGTAGATTTTTTTTTAATCAGTTGTGCAAGTCAATTTTGGTGAGTTGTTTCTATATACAATTCACTTATGACAAGTCATAATGCTGCACGAGTCTCGGAACACGCATACACGCACGCGCATAATGAATTGAAAATGGGGGACCCTGATGTAAACAAGACGAAAGTCTTTCTCTGGTCTGCATCCCCTTAACAATTGTGTGTATTGAGCTGTACTGTATTGTACCCATTCTGCAATCTGTTAATAAAGTTTTCAATCAATCAATCAATCAATCAAGTGAGAGAGAGAGAGAGAATGCGCTATTTATTATCTACAATGTATAAAACAACAGCCTAGAGGCTTTTAAATACAGACAGACAGATAT
This sequence comes from Notolepis coatsorum, assembly GCF_963971535.1. Lineage (NCBI taxonomy): Eukaryota > Metazoa > Chordata > Actinopteri > Aulopiformes > Paralepididae > Notolepis > Notolepis coatsorum. The sequence goes on along the minus strand of NC_140184.1, from coordinate 59,533,635 downwards.
TTCACAGTACCTGTTACATTTCATGGCAATCTCAGTCGTTCACAGTTTCACACCAAACTGGGGAGGGGTGCTATGTGTAGCCTATTTGAGCAGCACACCTGAAGACTGGGCTGTTGTTGATATGCAAAAAAGATAGCTGTGGTCTGTGGTACAGTACAGTTAGCGCTGGGTGCTCACCTGGCCACTTGACTTTGCATGACAATGGCTCAGAGATGGACAAGCAGCCGTTTTCCGTGTGGTCCTATTATCGTGCAGCAGGGGACAATAACTGCATTCTGAAAACATGCCGGGGACATGATGATGTCCCATGTGTCCCCCCGGGCCCCCGCCCTACGCGTTACGCCCCTGGATGGGGAGGAAACTGTACATTAGGATGGGGTGGGACCGTGGGAGGGGTTTGGACATACGGGGGCCAGTTTCGCGTTGCAGCCTCCCGTAGCCAGGTGCTATTTGAGAGCTCACTTTGAGGCACATTAATGTGTATATATATATTATCTGTAACAGCAAGGCATAAAGCTATTTCAGCCTGTGTCAGGCCTTACGAGTCACAAGATATGTGACGCGGTGATCAATAATATCCTCCTGCATCATAGTCACGAACGGGGCTACCTGCATAGATGTTCTATATAGATATCTGTGGCTACCTGCTCCTCTGACATTGCGACACTGAATGATGTTTCCTGCAGTGATTTAATTATATACATTATCGTTTCGTTTTCTCGAGATCTCGAGAAAATTATCGCGTTATCACGGGAAAACGGAGCAAATAAAATGTATGAATGTACGGCCTCTTAGGGCTTCCGTACATTTGTATAGATCGTTGCAAAATTGTAAATACATTTTGCAGTGCAGTAAATACGAAATGACGTTTCAAAAGAACGTTGCATTCCAAACCTGCTGTCAGTGTCCTCCTCCGGGTATTGGTCCACCACATTGATGATGTCCAGACATACCAACCCAATACAGAGAATCTTTTTGTCGCCCATATTCGCTGCGAAATAAGCTTGAAGGTGTGGACTTTGAGCAGGAAGCTGATGATCGGACCGGTCTTTGACCGATGTGGGCTTCAGTTGTGAAACTCGTTCGCCACTTTTCCGAAAATGGCCGAGTTTAACCGAATGTGTATTTGTTATCGTTGTAGCCTAAATCATTTACACAAATCGATCGAAAATCGATTCTCTGCTGGCCTATGGACAGTTTAAGGCCATAATCGTAAACCTCCCTGGTATATCGTGTTTCACCGATTTGTATGTGTTTTGGTTGTATTTTATTCTTTTTATTATTGTTGCCTACTATTGGTGTAACTGGACAACTCTTCACTTCTCTTACTCATAAAACTATAGTGCGCCTTTAAACACCGTGATTACCCCATTTCAGTCGTAGCCTATTTAACCTCCGACAAATTATCCCAATTAAAATGATTTATATTCCAAACAAATAATCCTCACAGCCATGGGCGAAATGTATTGTGTGTTACTGGTCAGCCAAAGAGGTCGACATTTGATTTTGACAAAGCGATCACCTGCAGGGTCACATTTCATGACGTTTTTAATCACGCACATTAGCTACATGTCTGAGCTCAAGTCATGCAAACTCTACGCGAGAGACATGATGTACCCTGAAATGGTGCTGATCTATGCGGGCGCGTTGCTGTGACAACTGAAGTGGAAGGCGTTCCCTAGGTTCAGTGTAGCCCCTTTCGTGACTTGCATCGCAGTCAAAGGGGCTAGGTTCAGATGGTTGCTCGGACGACCAGATCAACTTTAGAACGATTAAGTTTAGCTAAGTTACAACAAGACATCGTTTTTTGTCACTGTATTGCTACTTTGTTAGTTATTGCAAGTTATTAACGAACAGTCCTTCATGTTAAATTATTTATAAAAAGGCAAAAAACAGTGAATTGTCTGATCAGGTGAGTTCCAGTTCCAAACCTGGCAGTGCCACTTTCTACTGCTCCGTTCAGATGTTTTGATTGTGGGGTTTAGCTTTGGATTTATTCTACCCCGTACTAGCATTTTAATTGTAAAAAAAATATATATATATATATGTGTATACAATATACATATGTGTACACAGTATACCTGTATAGTATTGCTAGGTTACCTATTCAACTGTATAGTCTCCTGCCTAACTCTTCCCATCCTCATTTCTCTCCTCCAGAGTCTGGCCATGGCACTAGCTCTGCATGGTCGAGTAGCACAGGACCATCTCGAAATCCTCCAGGTTGTTAATTTACCATTCTGTATGGTACTCATTTGTTAATAATGTATACATTAATTCATTCACGCATCCATTTCTGTAAAGGTTTTGCATTTTGCATATAGGTACAGTATACTATATACATATTGCATATTATGTATTTTCTGACTTGTAGATGGAAAATAAGCGCTTTCTAACGTCCGTATCCCATCACAACTCAAAAAAAATACATGTCTTTTTTGTAAGGCCATGTAAACATTTAAAATATAAAATATATTAAAACAGTGTAGAGCATGTGATTGCTTCTTCAGTCACAGTTGGCCAAGCTGCAATGCCGGTTGAGTCATCCAGACACTCAACAACTTCCCACCGTCAGAACACACTAAAACGCTGATGCATTCATTCAAAATACATACCGTAGTATATATATTTTTCCATTAATTCTTCTTCTATCCATCCACCCATTCCTCCTTCAGGTTTACCGTCTGTTGCAGAGTGTTCATGACAGAGACTGGGACCACATAAAGAAGATGGTTTGTCATGGTGTTCTGGACCTCATCAACCTGACTGAACCCACCGAGGGCATTTCAGCTCTTCACCTGGCCTCCACAACCAATGACACAGACATGGTCAGCTTCCTGCTCTCACAGGTAAGTGATCCATCAATCAATCAGTAATTTCACTGATTAGTCATCAATCCAAAGATTGGTCAGTCGATTAATTGATTGATCACTCAGTCAATCATTTAATTGATCCATCCCTCAGTCAACCAACTAACCAGTCAGTCGGCCAGGCAGACTAAATCATTCTGTGATTTCTCTCAACATCATCTTCATTGAAATAAAGGTTCGGTTTGCTTAACCCTTTCTGTGCCAAACCCGAGGTTTCTCGGGTTTCGAATCCAACCGTTGAGCGCCAAACCCGAGATTTCTCAGGTTTTTATCCTCTTCTCTTTTTTCCCATTCTAAACACTCGTGCGGACCTGCCTCTGTCTCCCTGGCACCGCTGCCTATGTTAAAATTGCAATGACGATCGAATCCCGACAGGTGGCAGTATCGCTTACCTTTTGAACTGGGTCTCTAAGGTGTCTCTCAGTGCCTCTGTGCCTCTGGCTGCAGGAATCCCCTCCCCCTCAAAGTGAATCAGCACACAGCCATCTGTCAGAGATTTGCTCGCCTGAAACCTATTGTTTCCTGTATTATAGCCAGGCCCAATGCACATGAGTAATGGCGATCGCGATGGAACTACTGGGATTATTCATTTTGGAGTACCTTCTGACTAAGGTAAGGTCTATTTTAGGTCTATTTTACTGAACCTAAAACATGCTTTTGTATTGATCACATTCACAGCATCGTATTTTACCGAACCTAAAACATGCTTTTGGTAACGATCGCAGCTTTGTAAAACGACCCCCCCCCTCCCCCTTGACGATTTTGTGAAGAAACATCTATATATGGATTATACCTTTGATTTGGAAATAATATAGGTTTCAGGCAAGCAACCCGAACGATTTGCGCATATGCATATAACACGTCATATCTCGCCATCTAGAAAAAAATACTGGATTATTTTGAAAAGGGGCGATGTTTAGCGTGAAATAGCGCACAAATGAAAGTATGTAGAAATTAACTAGTTTGTCAGTGTTGGACTATAAATAGTGCCTGTCAAATGAGCCATACTATTGTCTCCATAGCTATATTATAGAATATACGATGGGTCCGCAAACATCGTGAAAATGGTAAATAACGCTGGCGCCATTGAGTAAAGATGGGAAAACAGCGTGGCAGTCAATGAGTTAAGAGGACGAGGCAGCATCTGAAAGGCAGCTGCTTTTACAAATCACAGTTAGGTGGGGGAGGCGCTTTGAAGAGAGTCAAGAGAAAAATTGCATAGTTGGAAAAATATTGCGACAGCTCAAAACATTGCACTGATTATAAATTGGAAACTTGTGAGATAATACTAAATTGAAAATGCCATCTACTGTCAGCAGTGGACTCAAGTGGGATGTGGAAAGACAGGACCAAATCTTTCCAGTACTACAGTGTAGTAAGATCTTTAACCACTGGAGGGCGTGCTCTCCTACCAAAGCTTGAGTTATTAAAAAATAGTTCTTTGATTGATTGATTGAAAAGTTTATTAACAGATTGCAGAATGGGTACAGTACAGTACAGCTCAATACATACAATTGTTAAGGGGATGCAGACCAGAGAAAGACTTTCGTCTTGTTTACATCAGGGTCCCCCATTTTCAATTCATCATAACATATATGACATACATGACATACAAATAGACAGTACTGCTACATCTATACATTTATGACATATCAGATTTGCAAATACAGTACTGTTTGTGATACAAAAGTGTCCAGAAAAGGAGTGTATATACATTTGGCGTAGAAACTGTACATTGGAGGAGGTTGGTTGGGTGGGGTGGGGTTGGGTGGGTTGGGTGAGGGCTGTACATTGGAGGTTGGGGGGGGGGGGGGGGGGGGGGTTGGATAGGGGACACACACACATTTTACACTGTACATTGGAATATTGACAAAGCCTTACTTGGTCATTTACTGTACAACTAGGTTAGGACATTTGTAGGGGCCAGTTTCGAATTGCAGTCTCACGTAGGTGTTTTTTGAGAGTGTTTTTGAAAGTGGGTAGTGATTCACATTCCTTTACAGCTTTAGGTAGGGCGTTCCACACTTCTCATAATAAGAAGTCGTTCTCTGTCTTGTCTGGCTCCTAGGGGGCCCACAGCAATGTGCAGGACAGGAAGGGTCGGACCCCTGTGATGCTCGCTGCAGAATTGGGCCATGACGCTATCATGCTGCTAATGGCTGAGAGACAGGCTGACGTCATGAATGTCTTGGACAATGAGGGCAAAGGTATCGGCTTAAAGACTTGGTTAAAGAAAGAAATAATGAGAAAATCCAAATGGAAATGATGGCATTTTGGAACAATTTCTTAAATATCCTATTTGACAGTCCTATATAAGAGTCATGTACAATTCCAGAAGATTGATAATTTTACTAAGACTCCATCTATGTAATGTAATAATTATAATATAAAACAAAACAGAAATGTGTGTGTGTCTCCCCAGGCGTGCTGTTCTACTGCATCACACCAAGCACCAAGCATACCAAGCATCAGATGCGCTGTCTGCATGTGGCGCTCAACGGCGAAGCCAATGTCAATAATGGCTCCTTGGAGGGGAAGCCGGTCTTCCTGCTGGCTTGTGAGAATTCTCACAAATGTGGTGACATGTGTCTCGAAATCCTTGAGAGAGGAGCAGACCCCAACAGTTTCGATCAGGTAAACTATAGCATACCGCAGACATTATGTGCTCCAACGAGTTCCAAATTATTCTGACTGACTGCACAACTGTACGTTTGTTGACTGATAGTTATATGTTTATTTAAATGGTTGTTGGACCGGTAGGTTTATCTGGACTCCTTAACACTTTCAGTGCCGGCCGTGTTTTCCTTTTTACCCCCTTGAATGCCGCCACCCACTTCAATGATAGCGTTAAAAACACATAATCTATGTTTTAAATGATGGCTATGTGTCTAATCTGCCCGTCGCTTATCAATGACTTGTTTGCAGTCAACATTGTCGAAACGGACTGTTTTTTAATCGGTTTATATCCTTTTTATAGCATTTCGAAAAGCTATCGTTTTCTCGAAAATTTCTGGAAAATAGAAAGATTCCGTCATAAACGGCATTTATTGGAATATTCTCGAATACACTAGACACGTTGTCATTTGTCTGCCTATTTATGAATCGTTTTCAAATAAACGCTAGATTATCGATAGTATATGTGTACTTATGCACGCTATAGAAGCGAGCTGAGAAATCGATTCTCTTATTTCCTCAACAGCACACACATACACACACACACATTATACACATACGGGACACGCTGTTATCTCAGTGAAAACAGCTCTGATTATCCTAAAACTGGTAACATAGACTCCTTACCTTAGATCAGATGTTCTCCAAAAAGATTATTCCAATTCCTGATCGCCATTCCAAATATCGATCGTGTTTATTGATTGATTATTGGCTGCTGTAAATATATATTCCAGGCTGCTTTCCATCTCGCGATCACTTCCCTCTTCATCAGATCCCTCGCCAGCATAGTGGAGCCAGTAGGCCCCCCCCCCCCCCCCCCACAGATCCACCAGTGTAATCGAATGGCCTGCAGTTACACAGGGATAGACGATAGGGGGTGGTATTTTCCCATCAGAGCTCCTAGAGGGGCTGCTGTACCAACGGGAGACTCGGTTGATGAAATATGAATTCAGATCGCTAATAATAAAAAAAAAACGACAATTAGCGTCGTCGGCACTCAAC